>NC_022011.1:35907857-35972510 GCF_000317375.1 Microtus ochrogaster | reverse complement strand
TTTTTTTTTTTTTTTTGGTTTTTTGAGACAGGGTTTCTCTGTGGCTTTGGAGTTTGTCCTGGAACTAGCTCTGTAGAGCAGGCTGGTCTGTTTTTGACATGACCAGAAACCCATTGCAGCCAATAGACTTCCTTTGTTTTCAATTTGCCCAGCAGGCTTATTTCATTCTGTTATAATTAACAGCCTATTATGTAATGATATATAACAAAAGTTTCAATGTAGCAAATGGAGCTTAAGACTAATCACTGTGCTATTACATCGTCATTAGTGATGCCATTTGTAATTACGGATCAAGAACTGGGGAATATGAATTGGCTTTCTCTGTCCGACTTTCGTCTGTGGATCAACCCTGTTAGGTAGATCTCTGCATCACCGATACCTGCCGAGTCACACCAGCCAGTGGCAGAGCCGGAAGCATCTGCTAATCTGTAATCCAGCAGCGAATGGTAGTGTCTGTGACACACTGACAAAGTAATCTTAATTAAATTCTCTGTTATCAACATGTTCAAAGGCCCACTGCTTTGTTTCCACACTCAGATATGGGAATGGTCCAGATGTCTGTGTGTTCAATTCTCCGTCAAAACGTTTCCATATGCCAGGCATGACTACTTCTGAGTTACAGTCTGTGGATCCTCGAGATGTCAATCAGGCATTCTAAGTGACTAGGCTACAGGAGGAAGTGAAGATAAACTGACCAGCTTTATGCCCTGCCTGCATTTGATTTCTGCTCGAAATGACAAGGCAAACTCTGTCACCCGCTAAGAATCCTGCCAGGGCAAAGGCTTCGTCCATCCCTGCCCCACAACCCATCCTTACTTGTACAGTCCTCCTGAGAAATGTGGTTGTTGATACTGATGTCATCCACAGCGATCCCACCAAGGTTTCCTTTCCCAATCTCACCTTCAAAAATCACCTGAAAAAAAAAAGTGAGGTGGTTTTCACAATATTTTAAAGCTCTGTCTTCAACGTCAACATTTACAAACTCCCTCTCCTAGTTGATGGTTCGGCATCAGCTCATGAGACTTCGCGTAAGTTAAACTCATAAGATTGAGTATAGACACAGAACCGCTTTTTTTCTCCCTATCAGTGGCAGAGATAATTCAAACCCCTTCTCTCATTCATTTTCTCATAAAGGAAGGAAAGATTTAAATGACAGGAATGGTATCTGTGACATCTCAGAAATGAATCATAATGAAGATTTGTTTCCCTTTTCCCTGCTGTCATCTAAGAGACAGTGAGATGTGTCACCAAGACAAACATCACAGAGGCAACAGCTCAGGGTGGGGAAGTGTTCCCCACATCCCAGTGACCTAAAGCCCCAGTCCATACCTGATACAGTTTCAGAGATTTGTGCAGCAAGACACGCCCTTCCTTCCAGTGGTCTCCTTGGTGCCCGACCACCATCCAGACCTGCTGATCGTACTCCTCTGGCTTCTGGTAGCGCAGCTTGACCCTCAGTGTACCGACGTGAGAGCCGGACATGTGATACCAGAAGGTCATACAGTGAGCAGAGCTCTGCGAATACACCACGGGGCTCACCAGCCGGGCTACTTTGCCCTTCTGGTTTTCGTCAGCTTGGGAATAGATGAAGTTGCCATCTCCTGTTGAGACAAAACTCTGTGTCAGGGAGACCAGACAGGTCTACAGCTCTTTTCTCTCTTTCCTGTCAAGTCCTACCTACCCATCAAGACATTTTCCTGGGCTGGGCACCAAGGAACGAGGCAACCAGCAGAAGGCATAGATGCAGTTCTTGGGAACCCCCAGGGCACTGGTGGCCTTGCTCTAAGAGGCATTGAGTCGACTTGTTTGGGTACTGCTTACCTGGACCTCGGTATCACAGGGAACCAGGCTATAACTTACATCTGTCTTCTTACTATCAAAAGACAGACTCTAAGCACAGTCTGTCTCCAGACTTTGGAGGAAGTGACTTGGGACTGTTTCAGCACACCCCCAGCAGACATGGAGAAGCCAGGGGACTACCTTGGGTTTTTGTCTTCAGGTGCTAACCAGACAGGCTGTCAACAACGTACATCCCTACAAATAGTAGAGTTTGGGTGGCCTGCTTCATGCATGCCCACACCTTTTTTTTTTAAACATGGGTTCTGGGGATTGAATTCATACCCTCTGTTTATATGAGCCATTGCACCAACCCCTGAACATCTTTAAAAATATTCTTGTTTTCACTTTCGCTTTTGTTAATGGGCTATGGGTTTCTCAGGTGCACTCACGAGCTTGATTGTCACCGGAGACCCTGCTGTGCTTCTGGCCCGAGGAGAAGCAAGCGTGCATTTCTGACGCTCATTTTGAACACGCCATTCGGCAATGGCAATGCTTGTGGCGCCATGAGCACTGGCTGTTGGCTTTGCTTTAATCACCCCCAGTGGGAGTGCTTGGCTCTTGCTTCCACCTGGTCTGAACACACAACTCTTGGACGACCTTTCCGCTCTATGAATAGGAATCACAAACTCCCTCGCCTCACCTGATGTAACTGGGGCTGTAAGGTGATGCTCAGGCCTCAGAGGGCAGTGGGGTGTTCCCTTCGCTGGCTCACAGGCTTGTAGATCTGCGAGGTACCTTTTCACTGTGCATGTGTGGGCACGTCCGCAGGCCTGGTTTCCGTGTAAGTGTCCCAGTAGGCAGTTCCCTTCTCTTACTGGGCAATCAGCCTGAGTTGCACGGATGCTCTTATTAAGCCAGTGAGTGGATCCACAAGGAATAGTGGACGTAGGTCACTGCTCCAGACATGGGTGACACACTAAGGGCATTCCTTGCTGCCTTTGTGGGGAGTGGCCTCTGAGTGCCTACTGACGCTGGTACTCCTGGGTTTCAATCATCCTGCTGAGCTGTCGAGACCTGGGTGTCTCTTTGTGACAATGGCATTGCCTCCGTGAGCAGCAGTGAGAAGCTCAGGGAAAAACACACATGGTCTGTGCCTGCCTCAGGATCCTTTGGGAAAAGACCACAGTAGGCAATGCCAAAGGGGAGGAAACAAAGATGATGGGACCCACGCTTCTGCCACCAGTCTAACTACTGTGCATGAAGCCTTGGTCCCAACTACCCATGGGTATCATCTCTCAGAGAAAGTCCTCTGACTTCCTGAGTTGTGATTATGGTGAGTCTCTGTGTGGGCATAGGTATTTGTGTGTGTACATGTGTGTGGAGGCCAGAAATGGATGCGGGACATCCCCCCAAATCACTTCACCTTGTTTTAAGATGGTCTCTCAGTGAACCTCGCACCCCTGACTAGGTTAGACAGGCCGACCATCAGCCCCAAAGACCCTCTAGTCTCTACTTCTAACAGTGGAGTTAGGTGCACAAGGCCATGCCTGAGTACTGGAGATCTGAACTCAGGTCCTTATGTTTTCATGACAACCACTTTGCCAACAGACCCACCCCTCCAGGCCTCACTGGGTTCTCTTTTACCCTTACTGCCTGCCTTTGCAAATGGATTCCCTTTAGCCCCACCATGACGGTTTCTACCCAAAACCAGCCACCAGACCCTCTTCCTTAGCATCTTGTATACAAGGGAAAGAAGCTAGAATCGTTTATAAAGAGCTACACAGATCCATTCCTATAGTCAGGAACACAAAGTCCAGTGGGGTTCCTTTATATTCAAAATTGGGCATTTTATCAAAGTAGCAATCATTTAGAAATACCTCAACATCCAATTTGCAAAGTTCCAAATATCATGATTACTGTTTTTGAGAAGGGGTTTCACTATGGCCTGGCCTTGAACTCATGGCCCTCCTGCTGAGGACTGGGATTCCATTGAACACGAGTGTGTCTAGCTTCCTAATAATATTATTAAAAACTGTAGGGCTGGAGGGGGGGAGGTAGCACGGTTCGCACAATGTTTGTCCAGCACTCATGAAGCCCTGGGTTCATTCCCCAGCACCATATAAATCTGGGTGTGGTGGCTCTTGCCTATAACCCTAGCACTCCAAGGTAGAGGCAAGAGGATTAGAAGTTCAAGGTCATCATCAGTCACACAGAACTTAAGGCTAGCTTTGGCATGAGTGAGTTCCTGTCTCAAACAAGGAAAAGAAGAAAAAAAAAAGTGAGTATCTGTGAGTGCCTGAGAACGTGAGAGTTAGTAGGCAGGGGTGTTCTCATCTAGATTGTTCCTCGTTAATAAGTTCCTATGGCCTTTCCTACGCCAGGCAAGCCTACTTCTCCCGGATGATCTCTCCTGCAGCGGGAGGCTCTTTCTAGTTAAGGCAGAGCCTGCTGCCAGTCAGTCGCAGCGGCTGAGAGAACAAAGGAGCCCCAGAGTCGGGAGGAGCCAGTCACTTGCAGACAGAGGAGCTGTGAACCCCAGAAATGTGCTCCTCTTCTGGGTTTCCAGTGCACCAAGTGGCGGTGCTTCCCTCTCAGACTCTTTTATCAGACCCAGGTCGGGAACTGGGTCTTCATCTTCTCAATCAGCCCCCTCCTCCTCTGAGCCTTTTAGCCTTTGTCTCTGGCGAAGGCAGCTTTTCACCCGCTTTGGAGGTCAGGTCCTACTGAGCCATTTTGCACCACTCTGCATCCATCTTTCCACGATTACCGCCTTCGTCTCGGCTAATTGCATTTAGTTAATCTGATGCCATTTGTGTGTACAGTGCCATTTACAGTCAAAGTATTTTAAGTTTTCTAAAACCGCTTGTCTTAAGACTCAATGGAACGTGTCTCAGAATTGAGGGAGTCCAATTTTATCCAATTTCCCTGTCACTCTCATTAGGAAAGGAGGTAGCCGTGGCAGAAAGGGGCCTCTTCAGCTCACTCCGTGCTTCTGTTCACCGTGGAAGAGTGAACAGCAGAATGGGAGAGGGGTGGGTATCTTCTACCCAACTGGCAGCCCACAAGCCGATCTGGCACGTGAGAATTTAGGGGTTCTTCAGCACCCCAATTATTCAACTTAGGAATTTTTTGATGGGTCGCTACTAAATACATTTCAGGAGTGGTGTGTGTGGTGTGGTGTGCATGTGTGTGTGTGTGTGTGTGTGTGTGTAGGGAGTATGTCTGTGGAAGTAGATGTGCGTGTGCCAGGATGCTGCTGGTTCTTTGTAAGAACCTCATGTACGGTGAAGATTAAAAACAACAACAATAACAACAATAAAACCAGGACAGTGTTAAGAAGGAACATACTGAATCATTCCTCTCCCAGAAATTCCTCATAAGAGGAAGATGAGGTGGAGAGGCAGAATATGAGGTGCAGAGGAAATGAGCTTGGTTGAGCGAAGTCTCCTGAATTGTTCGCCTTTTATTCCGGGGAACAGAGGGGAAGCACCAGGATGGTGTTCAGGGCCTGGCCATGCGTTAGCACAGAATCTGGTATGCAGAGATCGCCGATGAGGTGTGCTTGTGCACGGAGTGCCCACCGGACAGTATTACTTCTTTTCTGGGCAGGGTCTTACATAGTTCATGCTGGCCTGGAACCCAGTATGTAGCCAAAACGACTTTGAATTTCTGATCCTCCTGTTTGTCCCTCATGAGTGCTAGGACTGCAGGCACATATTAAGCCACGCCTCCCCCACTCCTGAAAATGTCCTTAGTAACAGCAGAAAAAGTGTAATGAGCTTGAGTTCACTGAATGTGGCTGAAGTTGACCTTGGTAAAAGTAAGCGTGGCTCTCCCACCCTTGCTCACTTTGTTGCCTTTTAGGGAAGCCAACCATTGGCCAGACTCAATCAGAATTCCTATTCTCACCCCCAGCTTCTCTCCACTAAGGAAAGAAACCTTGAGAGTTCCAGAAAACAGAAGTATGACTGTATGCTTCTAGCGTGCCTTATCGCCCATACAGCTACGGGTGTCAGGAACCTTCCCTGGTAACCAAAGATGTGCCAAGCATGGGGCCATGGTGTCACCCTTACCTGTATGGTCCTGAATGGGCCCCGTCTTGCTGGTCAGCACACTCCACTTGAGCTGCGCATGGCTGTCATGTTCCCAGTGGCAGAACGTCTTGTGAGAGCCCCAGCCGAACTCACAGTTAAAACCATAGGTCGGGAACTCTTCAGTGGGGAAGGACAGAGAGACACATGGGGAGAATTAGCCACCAGGTTCAGGAAAGCCATTTATACTCTTACAGGAAACATTTTTTTAAAATAATTTTATAACTATTCTAAATCTCTGAGTAACCCAAAAAATCCAGGATTACCAAGAAACTAAGAGATACCTGAATGAACATGTCTGCAAAGTTGTATTTAGCATTGCCATTCTATTTGTGTCTGTGTGTCCATCTTGAGCACGAATATAGGAAGGCTACTTTCCAAGGAATGTGCGTAGGGGAGCAGAGGCAGGCGGATCTCTGTGAGTTCAAGACCAGCCTGGTCTACAGCGCTAGATCCAGGACAGGCTCCAAAGCCACAGAGAAACCCTGTCTCGAAAAACCAAAAAAAAAAAAACAAAAAAAAACATTTCCCCTGTTTTCGCAATAGTCAGTAGGAAGGGTAATCTGTTATCTAGGACAAACCATTCAAGCTGGTCTCATCAGTGAAAGCAATCTTGTAGACATTCCGAGCCTCCAAAGCTGGAATGTGACTTGAGAGGCAGCCTGGTCCTAAGACTTCCTTCTTATCACCCCAGCTGACGGCCCAATCCTGTGTCAGGGGGGAACAGCTGAAGCGGTTTTCTGTGATTATTTTCTTTCTTATGTGCTTTCTAGCAGGTCAATTAATTTCAGAATAAATCTTTGGCTTTTTCGGTGAACTTCTAAATTTGCATATAAATGGTTCGCTCCACTTAAAACCTCAACTCGAGGTCATATAAAGCCCAAACTCATTTAAACATTGACCCTTCAGAAATACTTTTTTAAACCTCCAAATGCTTCCTTTGGAAGCTGAAGGCATTAAATGGGTTTGTAGGAAGGTGGCTGACCTCAGCGCTTCAGAACCCCAAAGTCTTTCATTTACTCAACCAGGTTCTCTGAAAGTGTCTTGAGTTTGGAAACACTGAAAGAAGAAATCGGTGATAGTACGGTTTTGTTTGGGGGAGAAGTCAGCGGAGGCTATGAACAAGTCCAAAGATGAGATAATTGTGTGTGCCCTGTCCCCAGGCAGAGCAAGCCTGAGACCAGCGATCCACAAGATGGCAGTATTGAGTCGGACAGCGGCACATTGGGGCGTCTGCCCAACTGGAGTCTCAAACACTTGCCTACAATAAAGGAAAGCCTGCTATTATGGGCTGCCTTAGGTCAGGCAGAGACCTCATCTCCTCTTGAGCATTTCTTTAACTTGCCCAAGTGTTTAACACAAAGTCCTCCGGTAGCTCTTCCAGTGCCCCTCCCCCCACAGAACAATGGAGGGAGGGATTTTAATGGAAAGATTTATTAAATAGATAAGGATGATTTAATATGCCTGTTTTGGTTTCCAAGGAATTCTTTTCAAGTGCTAATGTCCGATTTTGGAAGGCACTCGCTATAAGAATAATCAGAAGTGGGCTGCAATTCCTTATAATAAGGAAGTAATGTGACCTCCCAAAAGGGGGGCAGAGCTGGTTCCAAAGGAAAAGCTGGCCACGTGATGTGTTTATTGTGTGTATGCCCAGCTAGTGCAGAAGGGCAGCTTGCATGTCAAAGGAGAGGGGTTTCTCATGTGCAAGCTACTGAAGCATGCAGTGGGGCTTCCTAAGGCTCAAAAACCTCAAAACCAACTTTGGCAGATGGCATGGTCAACGTCCTTGCCCTGGAATGTACTGTTGTGACATCTCATGGTGGACGAGCTCGGATGTTGATGAGGAAGTGTGAGGTTTGACTTTTCTACTTTACTCTGCTTCGGAAGATACAGAAAAAGGCAGAAAGCCTTCCTAGCACACATGGCTTTGGTCTCATCCACTTTGCTAACACATAGAATTTGCTCTCTGGTCCAGAAATCCACACTGTGCATTATGCTAGCGAACGTTCTGAAGACATCATAAAGCATATGAACTTGGCATTTTCACAAGGAGAAAGTTGTTCTTCATGTTAACCTTCTCCTCAGTAGAGAATGGTCTACCTTTACTATCCGGTGGCCTGTCCTGTCCTAGAATTTAACTAGGGAAGCTATTTTTACATTGTATCGGACCCCCCTCCTGTCTCCTGGTCTCGTTTTGATGCCTTATAGTTATCTTGTTTGCTTAAAAAGAATCAGTACATTTCAGGGGAACAGGGGGATTGTGAAGTGTGTAGCTTGGTGCTGACAACTCAAGCCAATGAAAGGGTGGGTTCACATTAGCAGCAACAACAGACATGTGTAGAAGAGAAAAGAAAGCTGCAGAGGACTAGAAAAGAAGGAGAAAAGGGGGAGAAGGAAGATGAGCAAGTCAAGGGGAGGAAAGATGCGAAGACACAGGCGCACTGACAGCTGAGCTTTTAAATTATTACCCATGCCCTGTAGTTGTGCACAGTTCTCATTAAATTCAATAGCAACAATTGGACTAAATTCCTTCTTAAAAGTAGCAGGAAACAATATTCTGAACTTAAAACAAATTTATGGCCTCTGTGAGCCGGTGCCAGCTGCGCTGCCGAAACGATCTTGCCCGCAGTGGCGTCATTAGCACAGGATGCCAGCAAGGATTCATTTTCAAGTCAAGGCTCCTGTCTAGCGTGAGTGCTGCTTAGTCATCTCCTGGTCTGAAAGTCCACGCAAGTGAGGGACTGAAGCCCACACAATCCTAAGTCCCCAACTCACTGTGAGCTGCTGTGGGGATGTGGGAAGACCCTCAGAGGGAGCAGCATTAAACAGGGGGGTCTTGACACTTTCTGTCCAAGTGTCAACGGGCTTTTATACGTCTGATGACAACCTAGGCGGTATATGGGTATCGCATTCCTGCTGAGTTTATTACTTGGTAAAAATCCTCAAGATGAAGCCTCTCTCTCTCTCTCTCTCTCTCTCTCTCTCTCTCTCTCTCTCTCTCTCTCCCTCTCTGTGTGTGTAAATGTGCTCATGCATGTGTGTATGTTTGTGTGTTAGAGGCCATTCCTCAGGTACCAATCATCTTGTCTTTCTTTCTTTCTTTCCTTCTTTCTTTCTTTCTTTCTTTCTTTCTTCTTTCTTCCTTCCTTCCTTCCTTCCTTCCTTCCTTTCTTTCTTTCTTTTTTTTTTGTGCTAGGCTTCTAGTAGGGTGTGGAACTTGCCAGTAGGGCCTAGCCATGCATGCATGCTATATATATAATACACACACACACACACACACACACACACACCCTGTTTTCTATTGAATTTGGGTTCTCATGTTTGCTTTACTCACTGAGATATCCCCTCAGCCCTTTCTCAGGCTGTCACTGCTCAGGAAAATTGAATTTTGATGAAGACTTGGGGGTCTGTCTGCTGCCACCGCCTGTGAAGCGTGGGAGGCTGGTAACGCATCCAGGTTTAGGCGTGGTCAACCTAACCTCGTTGGAAGCACATTCAGTCCCCATAAGACTATGCAGTGACCTAACCAGAAGGTTATAATGAACAGATATCCTCCAAATGTCACACAGTTCATGACCTTCCACTGAGGAGGTAGAGACCAGATTCGTAATCCAGGCAATGGAATAAATAGGCAGTCATATGTCCACTGTCCACCTCTACGGTCAGATGGTGGTAACAACAAGTCCTACTGATTCATGCTCTGCACACCTGCCCTCTGACATCGGCAGACCCTGAGAGAGGGCTGATGGGTCCCTGTTTGTAAGGCCATCACAAGAATGACCCAGAGGTCCCATAGGAAGCAAACATGTTATCAAAACCACTCGTGGTCTGGCGACCATGACCTTTGTTTTCATTCTTTCCAAAGACACATATAGCTCTTCTGAGAGGCGGAAAGAGAGAAGGACGGAGCAAGTGAGCTCGCGACTACCAGGCAATTCTAATCACTTCCAGCAAGAGAAGAAACCAGAAGAGCCGTTAAGACACTCATGGCATCATCAGAACTCTGCTCCCTCACTTTGTCCTCTTCCAAAGATAGCACATTGAGAGCCACAGCCCTACAGTCCGACTTCAGAGAAGCCCTCCTCAGGACATGCAGACCAGGTTCCTGGTAAGAGTGAAATATTTGCAAAGAGACACTAGCACCCTTCCTTTGCCATCAGACTATGGAAACAATGTTGGAATTTCCCCGTGCATCTTATGCTGGGAGGAGGAAGGCTCATGCCTGGGCCAGCTGAGGGGGAAGCTTCTCTCTGGGAAGACTTCACACAGAGTTGCTGGCAGACCTCTTTCCCTCTATTCAAATATAAATTTCACATCAGAATCTCTAAGATGGAGTAGAGAGGCCACTGGACCTCTTTGCTCCTCCTCCTCCTGTGTCTTTTTCTTCTTGTTGCTATCATCTGTTTGACTGACCTATTGAGGGCGGGTGGACACACCTAGCATCTGAGGACAGCTAGGGCCCAGGTTCAGAGCCTAGGGACATCCTAGGCTACAGCTCCCAAAGTCAAATTATAACCTGGAAAACAGCATTCGGGGGATTTAGCCTTTGGGATTCCTCTGCCTCATGCTGAGTGGTTTTAGGCTAGGTGGGAGCAGGTCAGCCTGAGCACCGGAAAACTGGGGGAAAGTTCCACAGAAGAAGTTTGCCTTGCAGTTTAATCAGGTCAGCGGTGACAGTGGCCTTTAAGGAAGCATGCTAATTAGGGCGGTTTTTTCTTGTCCTCTCTCAGGTGGTCAGTGCTGAGGAAACATGGCTACACACCACACGGTCCATTAATAAATGACTGCAGAGACCAAGGCTGAGTGAAGTTCAATAAAGGAAATGGAAGAATCTGGAAAGTTGACCCCTCTCACCTTCCTCCAATGATTAACTCTAAAGCATTTTAGAAAAAAACAACAACTCCGGTTGCTTATACAAGTGCTTCCCTTCATGGGAGTCTGTGGGGAAGAAGGTCACGGAATACTAACAGAAAACAAAAGAGGGCAGCCTTTGATAACCCGCACCGCTGGGCGTGCAGAGTCCTTGGGTTTTCCTCTGAGCCAAGGATGAGGGGGCTGCTCCCAGAGTATTTCTCTGCCCAGGCACGGTGCAAACTTTGGTCTCCCTGGCACAGGAAACCGAGGTTTACCGTGCCCGTCTCGTGGCACACCCTTCGTAAGCGCTGTTGTAAAACTGCCAACTCTGTGGCAGGCGTAACAGACAAACTTTGCGCCTCTTGATTTTTCATAACGGTGATGAAAATAAATAGTTAAGCTGTGGCTTGCGAGATTTCCTTCTTCTAGTTTGCAAACACAGGCCACATCAGAGCTGCGTGGCAATTAAACAAAGTATGTTGCTCAGTTCCCCGGGGGGGGGGGGGTAGCTGGGACTTGTCACTCAGCAGTGACTGATGAAGGGAACCTCATTCACTCAAGCCTACTGAGGACCAAAGGCATGTAGCTTTTATAGCTTTCCTTGGGACCGGAAGTCTGGGCATCTCTCCTAGACCATTAGAGCAACCGAAACCAGAAAGCTCGATGATGCTGTTTGGGACTGGGGTTGGAAGGGGTGCATGGAATGTAGACATCTTAGACTTTGGTACCTGATTGGATGGTGCTGTCTATAATGGTTGGCTTCTCTGTGGCCAGGACAGTGGTGCCTCCTGAAAAACAAGAGCAGTAGCCAAAATAAGAAAACAGAGGTGGCGTGGGTAATGTTACAACCTCACTTATTTGCACGTTCCCCACAGAAACTTCTCACTTTGCTTCCTGCCAGGATCAATCATGTTTGACTGATACTCGGTCTACCACAATGTCTGATTCAAACAACATGACCACAAGATTGTTTCACTTTAATTTTCATGCACGTGTTGTGTATATTTATATGTGTGCGCAGATTCAGATTCACACGGGTAGGTGTGCAGGGGCCTGTGCACGTGGATGCCAGAGGACAACCCAAGGGGTCATGCTCAGAAATGTCACCTACCTCTTTGGAAACAGGGTCACCCAAGTAGGCTGGGCTGCTTGCTTAGTGAGCCTCAGGGATTCACTCCCTTAACACTGGACTGTAAGCTTATTGCTACCATGTTCAGTTTTTTGGGGGGGGGGTCAGGGTGCTTTAAGGGCTGGTTTCAGGTCCTCAGGCTTATAGTGAAGCCACTTACCAACTGAGCCATTGCCTTAGCTCTAATAGCATTACTTAAAAAAAAAACCCTCACACATTTGTTTTTTAAACTTTTTAAAATCAATGGATAAACATTGCCTCTTATCTATGGTGCATAATAGCGAATGCTCGTGTATACACACACACACACACACACACACATACATATATACATTACAAGGAATAACTAAATTGGGCTAATTAGCAAATGCATTGCTCTCTCTCTCTTCTCTCCTCTCTCCTCTCTCTCTGCTTTCTCTCTCCTCTCTCTCTCTTTCTCCCCCTCTCTCCCTCTCCCCTCCCTCATTTGTGGTGGTAGTGCAAACTCTCTTGTAGCAATTTTCAAGTGTGTCATAGATCCTGGCAGATTTCTTCATAAAGTATCCAGAAGTCACGGGGAGTCGGAGACTTTGTTCTAAGGCTGAATGTGACATTCAGCTTCAACCCCAAAAGGCCAGGGCCGCTAACCGCTAACCATCCTTACTGACTGAAGTATTAAACTTGACGGGGACACCTTGAAGCTTCAGAGAGTTTCCAGCGTTTGGGAAGTGTGCGCTCAGGGAAGTCACGAGGTCAGTCCCCGCCAGGTATTTTCAAAACCGAAGGCTTAAGGCAATGGCTGTGGTTCCCCCCTCTGTAATTCTTTCCTCAGGCATAGCTGCTCGTGTTTCCCCCAAGAATAAATATTCTGCGTAGAATACGGTTCGGAGAAGTGGGGGAAAGGTGTGTGAAGGCAAAGGGGAAAAACATTTCTTCACAGTCCTGAGGGACCCGGGAACTGGACCACGATTACGCAAACACCATCAGCTTTGATTCAGCCTGGGACTTTCTTGGAAACCTCTGTCAGGGGGATGGCTGTGTAACCTTTTGCAGACTTTTTTCTGTGTGTGTGCCTGTGTGGGTGGGGGTGCTTGCCTATCGGGATACACGCATATGTACACTTGTGTGTGCGGGTGCCCATGAACGTGTGTGCTCCAGTGTATAGAACCCAGAGGCTAATGTCAGATGTCCTTCCTGCCTTGGGTTATTGAGGTGGGCTCTGTCACTGAGACACGGGGCTTGCTGGTTAGGTTAGACTGGCTAGCCATCAAGTCCTAGGCATCCCCCTGTCTCTGCTTCCCCAATGCTGGGATCACAAGCGCATGCCACTGCTCATTCTTGTGTAGCAAGCACCTCACTAAGTCCTCCCCAGCCCCCTGCACAGTGTTCTCAGACTTGCCCCACCACGAGAATAACCCTGATTACTCATTACAGTTTCCTCTCTACTCAGCCCCTCTGGGACCTGGTGGGAACAGAATATCTGGGAGAAAAGGCCTTGAAATGAATCATTTCCCAGAGTTCTCAGATGAGTCTTTGACTCGCTGGGCCTGGGAAACAAGGGGTGTGCTGCTTTTGACTCAGAGCTTAGGAGAGCCATTCTCCTCTACCGTTTTGTTCTGGTTGCGGGAATGGACCTTCTGTGTTAGTGTGTACACACGTGTGTGTGTGTGTGTGTGTGTGTGTGTGTGTGTGTGTGTGCGTGATATAGTGTGGAAGCCAGAAGTCAACAGTGCGTGTCTTCTTCAATTGTTCTCCACTCTATTTTAAATTATGTGTATTTTAAACGCTTGTGTGTCTGTGCGTGAGTGTGGTGTGATGTGTGTGTGCTTATGGGGGCCAGAGGGCATCGGATCCCCTAGAGCTGGCGTTAAAGACAGTTGTAAGCTGCCTGTCATGGGTGCTGGGACCAAACTTGTATTTTATACAAGTTCTTAACCACTGGGACCTCTTCAGACCTCTCCATCCTATTTCTGAGACAGAGCTTCTCGCTGGTCCTAAGGCTCACTGATTTGGCTGAGCTGACGGGCCAATGAGTCCAGGGGCTCCTGTCTCTGCCTGCCTTGCATAGGGATTGCTGGTCCACACTGCTACAGCTACACCTGACTTTTTATATGGATCTGAGAATCCAAGCTCAGGTCCTCAGGACTGTGTAAGCGCCTTGTCTAGCCCCTCAGGGCTAGAATTGACCTTTGTGCCAGGGTGTAAGCACTGGTCTACTCAGGGGAGAGGCATGGTGGGATGGACAGAGACATATTGCAGGGTGTTCTAAGGGGCTGCAGCTGTGCTCTGCCCAGTGGCCTCAGTTCACACAGACACAGGCTTGTCCTTTCCTCCAGTTGCCACAGACCAGAACTCACATTAGCTGCTGGCGTGCATTAGAAAACTGAAACGTTTTATTTTTGGAACACGGAGCCATTTCTGTGCTAACCCTTTGCACTACCCTGTTGCACGCCCTGCGTGGAAGTACTAAAGGAGGGTCACATGTGCATGGCCTCCATAGGCAGGTACTGGAACAGAGGGATGATGCACACCGAGAGGTAAGAAGGTGCATATCTGATGGCAGGATTGGAGGGAGGCCAGAATGCATTAGGATACAGTCCCCGGTAGTTGGAGAGGACAGGGATTCAAGGTGAACCCGCACTTTCATATCTGATACGCCTGATCAGTTTTGTTACAGGCTGGCAGCTGAATTCCTCTGTGGGGGCCACACGGCTCAAGGTGAAATTCCACCTCCCGCTGCCTTTCAGAAGGGTTTGCAGTTCAGCGACTTCAGGGGTGAATCTTAACTCCGGTCAGAAAACATAGACGCAGGTCTCTGATTCCTACCACGGGGCACAGCTTACCTGAATGTCAGCGTTTATGTGGGTGATAGCGTTTGGCTGGAATATCTGTTTTCCTCAAAATCTAAACCTGTTACTCCAGGAGAAGGATGAAAACAGGTTCTGATTGTGCCGAGGAATAGGCACTGTTCAAGAGGGAATCAACCCTGTTTCCATATGCCTTGCTCTTGGAGTTCAAGTGAGAACCCCCACCCCTCCACCGGGGTTTACTATACCAGACACCCAAGGTTTATAGTTCTGGCCATAAATCCTGTCACGATTAGCCAAAGGGTAATGCAGCTAAATGCTGACTCTAGAGGGTTAGTGGTTCTTGGGTCAGGTGAGCTCAGAATGTATGCATGCATGTATGTTTGTGTATATGCGTGTGTGTGTGTTATACATGCAGAGAGTTACTTAGGTCTGGTGTGATCACAGGAGGTGTGCATTTTGTATGTAGAAAGTTTCTTGGAGCAGGTGTGAGCTCAGAGGGCCAGTGTTTTACAGATGAGAGGTACTAGGGCCAGGTGTGGGCCGATGGTTTCATGAAAGTGATGTTATGTGAGCTCTGGCTTTTCCAAGAAAACAGTGACACATGCCTTCATGCACGCGCACACACACACACATGCACACACACACATACAAGCATGCATTCACACACACACTTTTAATTTCTACCAATATAATATATTCAATATAACCAATGAAAATGAAACATGAGGATGAATATGACCATGTATTCTTGGTGGGCTGTGGGCCAGGCATACCATGCCCTGAGGTCCTGCTAATGGGCAGAGATTTTTAGAATTGGTGAGACATACCAGCCTAAGAAGATAACTGTTTTCTTTCATGCCATGGTAACTTTAAAAAAAAAAAATTAAGAAAGATTTTTTTCCCCTCTACTAAAGAAGCCATTTCACCACTGTAGGTGAAACAAAACCTTGTCCTCTCAAGCTCTCAAGGGTTGTCACTGTTTCCATTCTGAATGACACATTTTCTGGGGTGCACAGCTTGTCTCAGACGCACTTTGCTCCAGGCGAACAGGCTGGCCCTATTCATTCAGAGGATCCAGTTTCAGTGGGCTCAGTCATGAACTAAATGTAAAAATGAGAAGGCCGTTTGTTCGGCTATGGGGAGTAAATCTGAACCTTTGTCTCTAATCGATATTAACTGGCTACCCTAGGGCCCGTCAGGATAAGAGCCCTCCACAGAGGGCAATTGAAAAGCGGGGGAGGGCTGTGATACTGGACCTCCTTTTCATGAGGGACTTCGTTGAAGTTCTGTTGGGGCCCACGGAACCCTGAGGCTTGGGGTGGCCTGCTTACAGGCAACTCTGGGAAGGTTGAACTCTGTTTTCTATATTGGCCACAGAACTTTATGTTGCCTGACATAAAAATGTCTCTGCATTGATTGGACAAACTTTTTGTGGCTTATGGCTGCTTATGTATAAGACTTGCACTGATAGTCCACAGCCATGAGATGAGCGATTGTCTTTGAAATTTGGAGGGTGATGGTTTCAAGGAGGGCAGGGTAGGAATTAGATATAAAAATTCCGGTCAGCCGTGCTACATTTCTAAGCTGACTTTTTTTCTTCTTCCTTTTAACCTTCATTTTACCCAGGAGCCTGGAGCTCTTCCCCTCTTACAGAGGAGAGATTTTTGAAGTAATTGAAAATGAACCAAGGGACATTCCCTAAATTTTTGCTCTAATGTGTTCAGCCCCATCAGCCTTGCAGTATTAGGAAATTACATGGTAACACCTTCAATTTTCTTCATGGAAGTTCATGATGGGGGCTCTGGGCCAGGCGCTAGGGAAGACAGTTAGTTAAGCAAAGTACTTGCTGCATAAGCCCGAGGACCCGGCTTTGATCCCCAGGACCCACATAAGAAGTTAGGTGCATGAAGCCCCAAAGGAGAAGCAGAAGTGAAAGCGGGGGGGGGGGCAGAGAGGGGGAACAGGTCCCACCCACAGGCCACCGACTAGCAGGCAAGCCAGGCCCACAGGCATCTCTACTTTGCCATAGCAACCTGTGAAAAAGACAACAGCCTGACCCTGCTGTTCTTGCTCTGGCCCCTACAGTTGGGCATGTTGCTTATTGATGGACCAGACCCCTTCCTGTGTCAGTACCTGCTTTTCTCTCTTTGGCCCACAGGGGTTCCCACCATCTGTGTTCCTGAGAAGCAGTGAACAATGTAAGTTGGCCAGAGCAAGGCTGAATCCAGCCTCGCCTGTCATTCTATGGCCACTACACCCAACCACAACGGTGTCAAAGCGTGTGTTCTGAGATGGATATCAGGTCTAGCCTGCCTTTTCAGTCCCCAAGCCAAAGGCAGCCACCAGTAGAGCAGGTATCAACTGGCTGCCTGTCTTGCACGCGACCTGCACACAACGCTATAGGACCTCTCCCGACCTGGCACCTCCCAGCATTTGTCATTATCGGCAACATTTCCAAGTGGGATTGTGCATGAAGGCGCAGCACGATGCTGCAGACCCCCAAACAAATGTGCCCAGGCTCCACCCACATGTGCTAAACCACATTTGTCTAGGAGGAAAAGGTTTGTGTCTCTATGGCCTGTAAATGTGCTTGTCTGTTTAAATTCAGTGTGGGTTGGTTTTTATATGGGATGCAATAAAAAAGAAAACAAAGCCAGGCTTTTTAAACACAAAGTTAGGAGCTGAAGTATATATCTGTAACCCTAGTGTGGAAGAGACAGAGACAGGTAACTTCCTGGAACTCAGTGGTCAAACGATCTAGCCAAACAGGCTGGGGAGGGTCTCCTGGTTTAGTGAGATACTCTGTCTCCAAAAATAAGAAGGAATAAATTGAAGAGGACATTCAGTGTCAGTGTCTGGTGTTCATAAGCACACACACGTGCATGCACACACAAATACATGCATATAGAACATAAAACAAACGTCATATTTTTCTGTCCCAGTTGGTCGTAGGGTCCTGAAACCTTTTGCAAAAATAGGGTGTGGATTTTAGTGTGCTGGCCAATTTTCAAGGGGGCTTCCCCACTTCCTTGCTTGCTTAGTTTCCTCTGCCACTCTGAGCAGAAAGAAAGAGTTTCTTTATAGCTTGTGTGGTTTTGGATGGTGCAAGAGTAACACCAGATAGACCCCGAGGCACTGGCATATCCCATCTGATGACCCTGCCCGCCAGGGCTGATGTGAAGCCATAGGTAATCCTGCCTTAGTAAATTTCAATATAAAACGATGTTCAAATTCATAACTTAAAAGCTGCCTTGAAATTAGAAGTCTAATTTGGTCTATTTGTTGGATAAAGTCTCCACTCAAACAATTTTGTCCTCATTAGGAAAGGAAAGTGAACGCTTGGGAGAGTGCGGTTGGGCAGGGCTGGCACACCTGTAACAGTGGGGGGAGCGCTCTGTTGATGTGCGTGGCACAAGGAAACGAAGCCACACGTGGGGTGGCAAGGGTTCATTCTTCGTTGGCCTGCCAGTACCCTGCCACCAACCACTATGAGCGACAAGCACACACACACACACACACACACACACACACACACACACACACACACAGAACCAGGACACAGACAGACAAGGCACGAGGATGGGATGAGGGTGGGCTCTGCACCTGTGAGCTGGAAGTCATCACCTGTGCCACTGTGGCAGTTGGCCTGGTCATCGTCACACTCGTCCACGGGGTTCCCATTTGGTGTGGTTGGCCCAGCTGTAGGTGCTGAAACGAGACCCAAGGATTACTACTCGCACTTCTGAGAAGCATTCTCGAGGCTTCAGCTATGCTAATGCTTGCGCAGTGAACTCCAGGACATAGTATGGAGTCCAGGGACATGGTCTGCCTCTCTCGTGGGAAGCCAAATACTCCTGGCTTTCACAGAATGGATGAGAAGCTGCTGAGCCTGCTGGGTAGATGTGGCTACGGGGGCAGTCAACACATAGTTATCTATATAATCATTTCTTTCCTGCAAACCTCTCGAGTCTCCCAGATATCTGTTCATGACCCTGGAGTCAAGAACCCCCATGGTAGAGATTAGACCACATTTCTTTTTCTCCTAAGGTACTAAGAAGTCATGCCCACGGATTCTATCATGGTCTCGGGATTGACTGGCTTGCCGTTTATATCATTTTTTTTCCCTCTGCACAAAGGAGCGTCAGCTCGCACTTGGCATGGCGGTGCTCTCTGTTCCCAGGCTGCTCTGTTTCTCTCTCCGCAGCGCTCCACCTGGGGCCCTCTGTCCCAGCCAGGTGTGTGAGCTGGACTGTCTCCTGTGGCCTGAGGTCAGCTACCTGGTCTGGTCTCCAGTGACACTGCATTCCATGCTGTCTGGGCCCCCTGATCTTTTGAGTTTGTAGTTGAAGAGTAGCCAATGTTAATCAAAGACTGATTTTGAAGTCCTTCACATTTGATTCAGTCCATTTTTTCTCCCAGCCTGTTACTCATTTTTGCAATCTGTTCAATATTTTACAGTTTGGGGGATTGTATTTCACATTACAGCACAAGAGATAAGGGTCAAGTCCCTCAATGTGATGCTGGGAGGAGCGGGGAGCGTAGGGGCTCCTCTCCAGCCCTGGCCAGGAGGGATGCGCCCGTTATAGTTGCTCTATTGGGAGGAACTCGACACTGTTACCGTGCCTAAGGAGTGGGGAGAGTTAAGAGACACGGAGAGACAGAGCCGGCTTCCCACTGGCCCAGAGCCCTGAACCTGACTAGCCAGAGATCACCATACACAGATGACATGTGCTGGGCATCCCCTGGACTTTGGGAAACTAGCTGGTTAGTGAGTTACTGGGATCTGCCCGCCTCCGCCTTCCCAAATATTTACCACTATGCCCAGCTTTCTTTTGCATGGATTCTGGAAATTGAACCCCAGGGCTTTATTCTTGAAAGGTGTCATTGACCCAGCCCTTATTACATTTTTTTCCTTAGTAGCTAGTGTTTTTTTACACACACACACACACACACACACACACACACACACACACACACACTCACACACACACACTCGCCTGAACACACATTCATGCACACTCCCACTCACCTGACGTGCACATGCCCGTGGCTCTACTCACTGCCATCCCTGGGTAGGCAGAACTCCTGGCTATCGTATGGCTATTGTCCCTCAGAGAGCACAGTCCTTGATGACCCACTACTGTTAAGACTTCTCTACTCTGCTCATTCTGCTGACTTTTCCTCATTTTAGTGATGCTTGCAAGGAGAGGCTTCATATTGGAAGTGGTCCATGATGGTGCCTAGCTTCCATTACAAAAAGTACGAAGTGACTCATTTTGATGCCTCAGTTTCCCTATTTGAAGTCTTCTGGGGATCTCTAACTGTTGTTCAAAAGAAGCTGGGGTACAAAATAGGATCAAGTCCCTTCAGGTTGGAACAGACCTTGGCATCTCCCCAACAGCCCCTCAGATGCCACCAAGAAGCTTGGCTCTGGTGCTCATTTGGTTTAGCCTGAGAATGGGCCCCAGGCATAGAAAGGCTCCCTCTTGTCATGGGCATTAAGAAGCAGTGGCGCTACTTTTCCCAGATGATTGCTCTTTACCCTGGTTCAGGGCAGTGCTTGTAGGTCCCCTATCTTACTTCCTCCGCAGAGGAAGCTGGCAAACTGCCACAAGGCTCAATGTTTGCAACCCTGCATTCAACCCACCCTTGGAATCACAGTCCCTTCCAGGATCAGGGTGAGATCCTGCCTCCAGGTACCACCCTCTTCAGCACCCTGAATGAGCCCGGTTTACACTTGGTCGAGACCGCTAGCTGCTCCTTTGTTGTTTGCGTCTGCGTCAATAGTGTCGTAAGACTAAGACCGCAGATACGGAAGCCATGACCAGGGGGAAGGGTGGGAGACATGGCCTGATTTTGAATCTACATCGAAAAGTGGTTGTGAATTACTCTGCAGTGTGGTGATTGATAGACTATAGCGCACACAGAAAATTCTACGGCATTTCATGTGCTCAGGAATGTAATTATGTTTGGGTAGCTCAGCACACACGTAATTTTGAAACCTGAGGAGGGTGATATTAAAAAGCCGTCTTCACAACAACTTTGAGCATGTGCTCAGTTGATTAACATCTGGGTACCAACAACAGCCACCCTAGGCAATCCAGAGAAGGACTCTATGGAGGTTGAGAAGCTGGTGTAAGGTTACTCATTTATACCCAGATCTAAGGCAGATGGGAATTCCATCACATCAAGCAACAAATGGTACAAGAACCAACTCAAATCACTCAGCACCTCGTCCCTAGTAAGATCTTGGGTCTGAATTTGTCTTTCACGTGACCGTCATATAATAATCTGAGAAATGAGGGAATGTCCTTCAGCAGACCATAGTAGCATATACGTTATATGACACTTTATATATACATCATATATCATATGTATATGATCAAAGTATCATATACTCCCTCACAGGTCAAGCGTTCTTTCTTCCCAGGATGTCTTCACATCCTCTGTCAAATGGAGCAGGACACTAGTCAATAGCACAGAGAGAAATTTATATGGGAAAGACTTCTAGACATACTTATTTTTATTTTAGTAATTTTTACTTTATTTGTTATTCGTGTGTGTGCGTGCACACGTGAGCCGCCATGTATGTGCAGGTGACTGTGTGAGCAACTGTGTGCATGTGGAGATCAGAGGTTGACTTCCATGCGTCAGTTCTCTCCTCTAGAGAGGTTTCCAGGGACTGAATTTAGGTGTCATTCTTGCATACCAAAAATGATTTTCCCTCTGCACCATCTTGGTGACTCCTCTACCCACACCTTCGAAAGCCAAAGGCTTTGGCCAGGGGCTTTGAGAAGTGGGCAGAGGGCGAGGTAGCATGGTGGGTAGAGGGCTTTACATTACTGCAACAGAATTATTTCAGAACCTGGGAGAGACGGTGGAGGCAAGAAAACTGTGGGTGCAGTCAAAGACACTGCGTTATTTATTTGAACATGGCGGCATGTATCATAATCCCAGCTACTTGGGATGCTGAGACAGGAGGATCACAAACTTGAGGCCAATTTAGGCTATCGGGAGAGCTGAATCTCAAAAATAAATAAGCGAAATGGATTTTTTCTTATGTATGCTTCACCTTAGTATTTTTGTGTGTGGATGCTCCTGTGTGCACAGGCATGCATGTGCACACATACATGTGGAAGGCAGAAGTCAGCCTTGGCTTCTGTTCCTTAGATGCTCTGCACCTGGATTCTTAAGACGGGGTCTCTCACTGGCCTGGAAGGGATCTGCCTGTCTGCCTCTCCAGTGCTGGGAATACAGATGATGTGCCCCGCCATACCCAGCTCCTTCTCTTAATGTGGATTCTGGGGATTGAACTCAGGCCTTCATGCTTTGTGTGACAAGCATTTTACCAAACAATTGAGCCATCACACACACACACACACACACACACACACACACACACACACACACACACTTATTCAAGAGAGACAATCTCCAAAGAAAGAAAGCAGTGCAGGCTACTAAGGCAAGAGCTGAATGTTCTGTGGCGCAGGCAGTTCAGATCCAGATCTTGCTGCCTGCCAGGTATGGGGATACCATTCACTCAGGGGAGACATAAACACTTGAGAATGTCAATAGAAAGGGAGAAGGAAGAAGGGGCTCTGGGAACGGTAACTACCTTCCACTTCACAGCCCAGAAGCTCCATCCTCAGCCCGAGCCCACTGTGTGTGGCTCTCTCAGGGTAGATCCTGATGAACCGCGTGGAGAGAGGTGAAAACGTCCGGAGCTCGGGAGTGTCATAGTTGTTGTTGCCTTCGAATGACTGGGAAGCAAAGAAAAGACTGGTTATTAAAAGAAGACGTAATAAGGACAGGGTAGGTGGTTCAGGGGGTCAGATCCTTGCTGTTCAAGGGTAAGACGCTGGGTTCAATCCCCAGAATCCATATAAAAGAAAGCTGGGCATGGCGGTGTGCATTTATGACCCCACCAATGGCGAGGAAGAGACAGGAGATTCCTAGAACTCGCCGACCAGCCAGCCTTGTCTAATTGGCTAGTTAATTGGCTAGGTCAGTGAGACTTGTCTCAAAACACAGGGTGGAAAGTGTCTGAGGAAGGACACCTGAGGTTGTCCTATGGCATCCACATTCATGAACATCCTTGTACACACAAACACACATATACCCACACATGAACCATGTGAGTACACACACACACACACACACACACACACACACACACACACACACACAGAGTGTGCACTAAATGGAGGAAGGTTAGCAGAAGGAAAGACTATGCACTAGAATATCCTCAGAGCCTCACAAGGAAAACGCCTTCCTGAGCACCATGGAGCTCCAGAACTGCCTATCTCTCTGTCTAGAAAAGGGGGACTTCAAGCACTTTAGGGGACAGAGAATGATTTATGAGTCCCGAGAAGTTAACACTTGTGCCATTATGTCTAGGTGGGGTCTGACCCCAGCCTGTGACATGACCTCCATCCTTTCCTGTTTGGTGCCATGCCTGGGACAGTACTCAGAGTGTCTGTTAGCTGGTGAGGGAAGTTCAGAGAGAACGTGTCTACATTTTCTGGGTCCTGTATGTCCTAAATTCCAAGGGGGCACATTTGGGAGTGGTATTTTCTGAACCTCTTAACTTGATTTAGGTCTCCCTCCCTCTCTCTCTCTGTTACACATGTATGTGTGATATACATGTGTTACATGTATGTGTCCAAGCATGTGGAGGTCAGAAGTCAATGTTGGATGTCTTCCTTAATGGCTTCCCACATCAGTATCTGAGAGAGTCTCTCACTGAATCTGGATCTCACCGACTGGCTAGGCTGGCTCTCCAGCGAGCCAGGGGATGCACTTGACTCCCTTCTCCAGCTGCCATGAGGACCGAGGACATGGACTGGGGGATGTAACTTGGGACTTGCTTGCACAGTGAGTCCTTTACAAACTCAACCATCTCCCAAGCCCCCTGCATCAGGACTCTTAAAAGTGTCCTCACAGAGAAATGAGAACTGGACCCATCCCTTTAGAAATGGCCAGTATTTCTTTCATAAGCGAGAACAGGAAAAACAAATACAGTCTAAGAACTCATCAGCGTCATTTCTCGTTTTCTTCTCAGGGACCTTAAAGCACATGCTGCTGCTATAGCAGCCAGGGATTTAATGGGAGGCTTTGAGACGATACATCCATCTGCCTCGCAGATGTGGCCCCGTATCACTTATTTGAGGTGTAGGAAGATAACGTACGAAGAGAACTAGCCGCCTCTTGGAGTTTATAATAGACACTGCGTTTCAGTAAACACTCCAGCTACTGGCTCTTAAATGAGAGGCTCCTGTTTTTGCTCAAACTTGGTCCTCTCAAAGATAATGAACTAAATTCCTGAAGAAGGGAGAATGAATTTCCTTCTGTGATGGTTGGGTTGGAAACAAGGCCTCCTGTGTGCTGGGGGAGGGCTCTGCCCCTAATCTGTAGTCTCAGCTCAGAGCTAGTTTAATGGAGCCCAAACACCGTATTTCAAGACACTGGCTTAAACGGAAGAGTGAAAATCCTTTGCTTAAGGAGTACTATCAGCTGAACTCACTTACAGATCCAAGGTCATCTTACCTCAACGGTTAATAGCAATTCCAGTTACTGGGGACATTGTGGTGGTTCTTTGAACTAGTGTGTATTGGTACCCACGCCTCCCTCTCTGTATCTGTGTGTGTTTACAGAGGCCAGAGGACGACTTCAGGTATTATTCCTTCAGGCATATTCTACTTCTTGCTTTGTTTTTGAACAACATCTGTGAGGGTACACAGATTAGCATCCTAATAGCACCTCTGTCTGCCCAGAGACCCTAGGGATCTCTTTGCCTCTGCCCCCCCCCCCCCAGCTGCTAGAACTACAGGCATACACCACCACAACAGAGTTTTCCATGCGGGTTGATCAAATTCAGGTTCTCACGTTTGCAAGGTAAACACTTTGCCTCCTGAGTCATCTCTATAGCCTCACACATCTGTTACATATGAGGAAACTGAGCCACAGAGCAGTCAAGGAACTCCATGACAGAGGCAGGATGCAAACCTTGACGGTCTTATGAGCACTCTCAGCCACTAATTCCGGATTTGACGCTCCGGAAATCAAGTAGCACAGTCTTCTCATTTTGTTTTTGCTTTTGAGGAAAGAGGGTCTTCCTGTGGTACCCAGGACTGACTACAGTTCTTGAACGGACATGATTCTCCTGCCTTGGCCTCCTGTGTAGCTAAGATGTCTTCCACACTCAGCTTCTAGCCTCTTCACTAGGAGGAAAGAACACCAAGCTGCAGGAGATGTCTGTACCTCGGAAACACATCTGTATTCACTGATGTGCCTTTAACGTGAGGCAAACTGGCAACCAGACGGAGTGGCCAGACCAGCCGTGCCAGGCAGAGCGGGAGCACAATGAATGGGCTCAGGAGCCTAACACGGCAGAAGACGTGCGTATCCCATGGAGAACATGGCATGACTTCAGGGAACATGTAGGAAGGGACAGACAGACAACTGAGGGTTCTGGGTTCTTGGAGAAAATTCATTGGCCTTTATGACTCAGAGAATCCAGTAGACATCTAACACGCTCACACCAGAGCTTAATTAATTAATCTCCTTTTTTTAAGGAATACATTTGCTATCAAGGTCCTGACTCTTGATAGATCTCCAAGCACTGTGAGTAATTGAGAATCTGACACACAGCATTGTTAGGCCCAATTAAGCTGTTGTCAGAGAGACGCTAATTGTAATGAAAACACTATTACTACACACACAAGTCCTGTCTATCTGATGAGGCTGGGGAGAGCATCAGAGGAAGCAGCCATATCGCTGCAATCATGGAGCCCTTTCTTCATTTCAGCTTGAACAAAGAATGCGAATACTTCAAAAAAAGTTGTCGGGAGTGAGCTGGCAAAACACCAGTGGAAGCCACATGAACTGGGGTGAACTCAGATACCAGAGTTAGCACCGGGGGCCACAAACCATGAGGCCTTTGGCTCCTGCTAGTCCTGAGAAGTCTAGTTAATCTAGACCCTGACATGTAACCATCCTGGCAAGAAGGAAGTTAAAAGAGAGATAATTGTGCCCTTGCCTTGACTTTTGGACTATGGAGAAATGATGAACCCCCAAGAATTAGAATTTCCCTAGTAGGAAAAGGCTGCTGCTAGACACAGTGAAAGCTTGTCTCCCCAGGAGATTTCGCACAGTGCTGAGAACTTGCCAGACCCCTTGCAGCAGAGATGGGAGCTGAGACAAGAATGGGTCAGCAATGGGCGAGCCCAGCACCTGACCAGCACTGCTTAGCTATGCACACCGCTAGCCCTCTATGTAAACCTAAACCTCATGCCCAGGACCTGGGGCCACTGATAACTTTTTGTTCATCTTCCCAATGAAGCCACATGGGATAACTCTCCTTTCTCTGCCTTCTACTGTCGTGTGTGATGGCCAAAACTAGCCTGCTAGGCTGCAAGGTCCAGGATCTGATAGAACAGCTCTGGTGGAAGACAGACCTTGTCAATTGCATGGGTTTTTGGGTGGGAGCGAGGGAAGGGCACAGGGGAGATTAATCCACCAAAGCATTGTTTTATCCTACAAATACCCTCATTTCACTTTTACATGAATGATGACTGACATCCTGAGCAGGCAGTCAGCATTTGGACCATGAAGTGGAATACGTTTCAAATACCTTTATATAATTTGAAAACATAGGCTGTCCGAAATGGGTGATTTTTTTTTTACCAACTTCCATCTCTCCCTTAGTGATGTTATTTTAGAGGAAGGGCATGCTAAGAATCATAGACTAGGCTCAGTTTAAGCAGTTTAGAAGCCTCCATGGTCTCAGGGGTCATAGGAAGATGACGGTGATGAGTATTTCAGGACTAAAGCCCAACGTGTTCCATCAGTCTCCGATAGGAGACTGTTAGAGCCGAAACCCAGGCATTAGCTTCCTATGCAACTCTATGCTGGGTTTGCTGTGGCAGCTGACAGCTTCAGGCTCCATTGCCTTGAGGGCTAGATGACAGGAAGCATATGATGCCTCCTATCGCACACATATGGCGACTTGTTTGCTCTCTCAGCACCTAGTGTGAAGAACGTGTCACAACAACACACCCTGCCTCGGCAGCAGCGGGAACGGGGCTGACTGGCTGCCTACTTGGGTTCTGGAATGAAGTCACACTCCATGCCACTCTTTGAAGTCACTGTAGAGGGGCTTCCAGTTTCTGGTGTGTTTCCCCCTTTTCCTTTCCCCAAATCCAGAAAGCAGGGACACGAAAAGGACAAGGGGACTGAGGACAACTGGGGTTGGTGTCACACACCTGCAATGCTCGTGCTGGGGAGACAAGGATGAGAGGATTCCTGGGGCTCCTTGGAGAGTAAGCCTAGCCTAATCTGTGAGTCCCAGGCTTGAGAGAGACCCTGCCCCAAAACACAAGGTGGAGTGTGTCTGAGGAATGATGGATAAAGTGCCTTCCAGCGTCCACATGCTGGTGCACATAAGTGCATAGCACACTCGAGAACAGTCACTCATATAAACATGCACACACACACACACACACACACACACAAATATAAATGAGAAAAGTAAAAAGGACATGAGAAAGAAGGAAGGTTATGAGCTGGGGCTGTTGGCCAACTCGTTGGTTGAGTGCTCGCCCAACATGCACTGGAACCAGGGTTTCACTCTTCAGTACTGCACACACCCAGCGTAATAGTGCAGGCCCATGATCCCAGCAAGAGGCCATCATCAGGTAGCTATCTAGTGAACTGGGGAGGCAGCCACAGTTGGAACCTCCATGAGACCCTGCCTCAGAAAAGAAAAATGAAGCCACACATAATGCTGAAATGCTTTAAAAACCACCAGTCAATTCAGGGAGGGATGAGAGATACTCTTACGCTTTTCTTAGCAAGAACATTGGTTTAGTCAGTGGCCGGCAGCTCCGTCACTGACTTGCAGCCTTTTGGGGACAGGGTGTTAGCCTCAAAGCCACATATCTGAAGGGAGGGACGCTAGCAGCATGGCCAGGATAGCTTCCTTTCTGAAAGACCTTGCCACACTGCTTGGAGAGGGAGAGGAAGGCCCCAGCCAATGGGCTGCAGTCTTCACCCGTGGGGGAACAGCTTTGGGTGGGTAGAGTTGGAAAACTCCAGGCCAAAGGCCCAATGTGTTGGTGTGAGAAGTGTCACCAGGGTATGTGAAAACCTGGGGGCGGGTCCTCATTTTCATCCCAAATCCACTTAGGGGACCACCCAAGTACACGCCTGGGACCCTTTCCAACTTGGTGTGGTCTGCTCAGAAAGTGTAAATAAACGTAGCCAGAGCCCTGAGTGAAACCCAGTGACTAAAGCATATTTTTTAGGTTTACAAACTTCGAATCCATTCTGTGAATGCTGGGATATTTTAATATTGAGATTGCCTCCTTGTTTCATTAGATTAGCAAGAGGTGACTGAGTTTTAAGAGGTTCCAAATGCACAAGACTGTATCTAAGCACTATCCACGATAGCTGAAAGGTGGAGGCAGGCCAAGGAGCCATCAGTAGTAGCAAACGTCTAAATTAACGTGGTTATTCACATGGCAGAACACGATTCTACTCTCAAAAGAAAGGAAATTGGGACCCACGCTACTTCAGTGTTACACTAGGTGAAACAAACTAGCCGTGAAGTGACAGATAATCTACTAAGGCTGTTAGAGGAGGCTCCTGAGTATCCAGACCCAGGGGCAGGGAGTAGGATCCTGATGCACCAGGGACCGATCAAGGGGAAGTGGAGAGCGATTTCTGCTGGGACACGAGGAGGGGCCTGGAGGATAGCTCAGTTGGCAAAGCACTTGTCGTGCACACATAAGGACCCGAGTTTGATCCTCAGAAGCCACGTAAGACGTTGAGTATAGTGGTGCTCCCTTGTAGTCCTGGGCTTGGGAGGTGGAGATATGAGGATTCCTGGGGGTTATGGCCAAGTAGCTTAGACCCTGCCTCAAAAAACACAAAGTGGTTAGCTCCTGAGGAGCCACATTCAAGGTTGACCTCTGATCTCCACTTTCATGTGTGTGGTGCTTCAGACATGCATGAACATGTGTGTGTGTATGACTATGCACGGGCACATACACACAGACAGACAGACAGACAGACACACACACAGACACACATGCACACACAGACACACAGACACACACACACCCAAAACCCCGGGACACAATGAACTACTCTGCACTTCTATCATGGGCTGGAGAACTGACTTCCTGGTGAGCTGGTGGGCAGGCAGTGTCCCCAGACAGCGGCTGCTCCCCACCCCCGGGCCTCACCTTAGCCTTGCGCTTGCTGTCGTCCATGATTGTTTTCCAGTCGGAGCCATTGTTACTATAGGCGATCTTGAACTTCTTCATGAACACCTTGTTTTCTCGGTGCTTGCCACCCTGAATGATGATGCCCCTCACTATCTTCTCATCCCCTAAGTCCACCTGAAGCCACTCGTTCATGTACGGATGGGGGGAAGGCGGCAGTGCCCAGCCAGAGCGACTGGTCACCAGGCGGATGTTCTCTGGCATCCAGTTTCTGTCTCCTTGGTTGGACGCTGTGATCTGGGAGTCTGAGATCAGGCCAGACACCATGCCCAGCATTCCAGAGCAAGGGTAATCTAGAGGTGGGGGGAAACAGATGAGGTGAGACACCATGCTTAGAACACGCAACCTTGTATCCGTTTCTATGAAATCCTCAGACTTGAGGGAGCAGGGCCTTCTCTCCTGCCAACTCCCCTCTGCGTGCAGCCTCTGCCTACACTCGCATCCCCACAAGGGAGCTCCTCATCCAAAGCAGCACATCCACCTCTGCCCTGGTACCTTCTCACTTCTCCCAAGTTTAATGTCGAGCTAAGGTTGCACTCTCTTTTGTGCCTAGAAGTTGCTCTACTTTCAAGCCATTCACAGCCCATGGTGGGTTGGAGATACTTAAATAAAGCCCCCAAATAAGAAATCACTGAAGCAACGTGAAGCTAGTCAGGATGCAACAAAGGAAGACCCTGGCCTAGCATGGAGAAGACATGAGGTCCAGGGAGCTGAGTGTCCAATGGCAAGGATGGTACCATTTTATCCTTACCATGGACTGTCTTCAAGATCTCTATTTTTTTTTTAATATAGGGTCTAATTGATGTCTTCTTGAAAAGAGTAGCTGAGGTTAAGGGTGACTTTGAACTTCCCCACTTAAGTGCTGGGATTACAGGTATGTGCCAGTATGTTCAGTGTACGTGCTCTTGTGGATTGAAGCCAGACTGTGGTGCACAGTAGGCAAGCACACTATTACTGAGCTACGCTCTCGGCCCTCCCCACCTTTTCTTGAGACAGAGTCTCACTGGGTAACTCTGGAGGGCTTGGCACCCTGTGTATGCGACACATATGAATCTCACTTGGTTTCATATCAGCTATCTAATATATCCAGTTACTGACAATATATTCTAGTTAGCCAGTTCTTCCTCACACCCCATAGACTTCCCATTGCTGCATTTGGTCAAGACAGATAGTCTCCTCTTTCCTGACCTCAGAGGCACGGCCTATGCAAATGCCACGATGCAGCTAGGCGGCAGGGAAACTTTAACCTATTTGGGAGGACTCCCCTCCCGGGCATGTGATGGCCCAGGCAGGAAGTGGCTCTGAGCTGGGGCAGAGCTATGTTGTGTATAGAATTATGAGTCCTGTGATCACACACAGACTGTAAGATTCCCCAAGAGCAATGAAATACATATAGACCTCGTTACATCTTCTGTAGTAGTCTGAGCTACAACAGGGGAGTATCCATCATTGATTGACTGATTGGCTGATTAATAAATAACTGACATCAGTTATCCTCCTTGCAAAAATCATACAGCTCAGTTAGGGACACACAGGAGTGGCAATCTCTTTTCCTTTGAAACAATTCCATTCTACGTGATGTGAAAAATTGCGATCTAAAAGTGTAACCATCCTAGGTGATTCCAGTGAACTCCCGCTGACCTTGAGCGTGGGTCAGTCAGCTGTACAATTCCGACCACGCTCTGCCATCATTCACACACCAGGGCTTTCAAGCTGGGCCTTGGACATCACACATCCCAGCTCCCCACTTGCACAGTCACTGAGACTAGCAAGGAGCAGCACTTCCTCCCCAGATGGAGGCCCGGCTTCCTCCCGCTCATTCTCTCTGCTAGAGCCTCCCATCATCTTGCTCTGCCCACCATCCAATCTGTGGAAAATATTGACTTATTTTCAAATATTATTTAACTAAGTCAATCTTTAATTGGACACATTTTTTTTCTGGGATGCCTAATGATACTTGCTCTGCATTTTTCTTGTATCGACAATCTTATTCACTCTTGGATAACTGCTTTTTCCTAGGTCAAGTTTTACACCTCCCTTCCTCCTTTTCTTCTTCTCTCCCTCCTTCCCTTTTTCCCTTCCTCCCTCTTTCCCTTCCTTCCTTTCAACTTTTTTTTTTTTTGACAAGATCTCTTGTTCCAGGCTGACCCTGAATTCACTGTGTAGCTGAGAATGACCTTGAACTCCTGACTCTTCAGTCCCTGCCTCCTAAGTACTAGGGTTTCCTGTGTGCACAGCTATGTGGTCTTGGCAGTGCTGGGTTCATAGCTCAGGGATTCCTATGTGCAAGGCAAACATACGAACGACCGAGTCACACGCCAAGCTGGGTCTTAATTTTATTGAGGCTATGAAACAAGTCATATTTTTCTGTTTTCTGAGACTTGCTGAGCCTGTTTTTGTACACTGTCATTCTCAACAAATATTTGCTGAATGAATCAACGTATCCAACAGTCAGAAGCAGCTGTCGTTTCTCAGGATGCCTTCCGGTAACTCAGCCTGGCTATCTGCTCTGGGCGGGATCGAGGAGTCAAGAACAAACTCAACGGGGATTTTTTTTTTTTTTTAAAAAAAAGATTTACAAAGCCAGTTTTTATCGAAGAAGTACAAAACTCACACCGAAGACAGAAGCTGCATTTCTTGTCTGCCTGACTTTCGGCCAGCGTCTTTAACAAGGTGATGCTCAGCTGGCAGAGGCAGCTAGACGCCTCCATTTTAGAAAAACAAAATAAACTCGGATGCTGTAACCAGAACAAAGCCCCCGCCAGAGGAATGCCCTTTCTTTTACACAGAGCTTCTGGGCCGTTTCTTTCCCCAAACCTGGTGACACCCAGCCCACACTCAGCCAGCACTCAGAGTGTCCAGTCAGTCCCCATCATGTCTCTGTGAATAGCCCCTCTGAAACACAGCACAGGGAACCTTGATTTGACCTTGACTGGAAACCTTAAGACTCATACTACGGTGTATGTGTGAGCACATGTCTGAAGGACACAGGACATTATCCTGTACTTTCCATGATTTTTTTTTGAGACAGGGCCTCTCACTGGCCTGGGGGTAGCTATAGTTAGGCTAGCCTGGCTGGTGAGAAAGCCCCTGGGAACCTCCTCTCCCCGCCATTCTGGCTCTGGATTACAATGCTACAATCACGGCTTTTTGTGCAGGTTCTGGGGTTTGAACTCAGGTCTACAGGTTTGCAAGGCAAACACTTTACTGGTTGTGTCATTTCCTCAGACTAGCCCATAACTCACTTTTAACGATGATGAGGAAACACTTATATTAGCAATTAACTCAAGGTTTGAACGGGATGCTGGTGTCCAGCAGGGTTTCCTTGGCAGGAAGGCTCAGATGCACTTTTGCTGATATTGCTAGATTTAAGAAGCAAATAACAGAACAGGAACTAGGACATCCAACTGGACTGGCATTTCAGACAACAATGACTAATTCTTAGTGTATCCAAACTGCAATGGAAAAGATGGACACTGACAATTATCAGTTTTCAGCCACATCAAGCTTAACTGGGGATTTGGTATTTTGCTCGGTAGCAGTTTTCTGAAAACCTTAAAATCAATCTTGGATAAAAGACACAAGCGGATGATGTTATGGGGAGCAGTTTGATGCGGCAACCATTAGCGATATTAATTTGCTGTAAGATCGCTGTGCTTGACCTTAAAAGAGAAACAGAGCACATCCAGGCAATAAATAAGCTTTCAAAGAATAAGAGAGCAACAGTTAGGTGTGACAGTAGCTCTCCGTGGGCACCATCCAGGCTTCCCCTCATGGCCTGCGAAGTTTTCTAACGGGCTTGTGGTGTTTGGAAAGGTCACCTTCATCCGTGATTGACAGGAGCATATGATTATGGGGAACAGAACACCACTGAGCAGAGCCGAGGCTGGCATCTCACAACCCTGCCGAAGTCCCCCAATGCTATCTGCCCAATCCCTTCCTTTGCCAAAATGATACGGCCCTCTTTAGAGAAGCAAGGAAAACATTCCTCCTCGATCACCTGTAAGACAGAAGATACCACCCTAGTGTGTCTCTTTCTGGGGAACACACCACCGTATTCTCTGGAGCTCTGGGATAGCTGTATTTCTAAAGAATTCCTGAATGTGAATCCCAGGTTCAAACTTGGGACTCTGGAGGCTTTGGAAGTCAAGGAAGTGATGCATTATGTCCTAAATTTATTATTATTATTTTAAATTATTTTTTTAATAATGATCTTTTCTTATTTTACATAGCTACCTCAGTCTCTACTTCCTGCTCTACCCCCGCTTCTCCCACCTTCCTCCCCACTCCCTATCCAGTCTTCAGCGAGGGTAAAGCTTCCCGTGGGGAGTCAACAAAGTCTGTCATATACCACTTTGAGGCAGGACCAAGGCTCTCCCTATATTTAGGCTGAGCAAGGTATCCCTCCAAAGAGAATGGGCTCCAAAAAGCCAGTTCAAACACTTGGGATAAATCTTGGTCTTAGTGGTCCCACAGACTGCCCAAGCCACATAACTGTCAACCACATTCAGAGAGCCTAGGTTGGTCCTATGCAGGTTCCCCTGCTATCAGTTCAGAGTCAGTGAGCTCTCCATAGCTCAGGTCAGCTGTTTCAGTGGATTTCCCCATCATGGTCTTGACCCCTTTGCTCGTATTATTGCTCCTCCCTCTCTTGGACTGGTCTCCGGAAGATTGGCCCAGTGCTTAAACTGTGAATCTCTGCATCCGCTCTCATTAGTTTCTGGATGAAGGTTCTATGATGACAATTAAGGTAGTCATCAATCTGATTATAGGGCAAGGCCAGTCCAGGCAACCTCTCCACTATTGCTTAGGGTCTTAGTTTGGGTCATCCTTGTGGATTCCTGAGAATTTCCCTGGTGCCAGGTTTCACACTAGCCTCACAATGGCTCCCTCAGTCAAGATATCTCTTCCCTTGCTCTCTCTCTCTGTCCTTCCTCCATCTCGACCATCCTGTTCCTCATGTTCTCCTCCTCCCTCCCTGTGTCCTAAATTTTTAAATTTTGCTAGTTTCTTTAAACAATCAGATTAGGTTTAAACTTGTCTACTCATAAAGAGGGATGGAAATTCAAGATTGCTTGTTTGTCGGAAGGCATGGGAAGTGGAACGCCTTCATTCAGAAACCACCGCGGAACACTTGTGGTGCTCCAGGCCTACAGGGTGGAGGGAATTGGAGTGAGCAGGCTCTGCTCTTCTGCATCGTCTAGTCCAACAGGACACGGCTGACCTACTCTTTCGTCTTCAGAGGACCAGGCTTAAAAAGAAGGAAGTGCACGTGAGTGATGGGCTCATTGCAGGCGTCACCTGGGGCTTATCCTGCACATTCAGTTTAGTGGGTATCACGCTTGCCTTATTGACTGGGGGCACTTCAAGCCAAAAACATTATAATTATTCTTCCATTTAATCCTCATCACAGATCATTAAGGTATCTTACAGACCAGGACGTGTACATCTGAGATGCAAAACGTCTCATTTGCAGTCAGGCATTCACTGAGTGGACAGTTCTGAGCCAGGCATGGCCTTTCTGGCTGTGTGACCATCATGGTCACATGCTACGCTCTCCACAAACCAGCCAAGGTCAGTTTCTGGGAAATGACAGTCATTTCACCAGAGAAAAAACAAAAAACAAAACCCCACTGTATTTTTAAAATAGCAAAATAGACTGCGTTTAAAAATATTAGAAAAGCTACTCTATATTGTTTAAATAAACAGGTCATTGAACTATTTTTTTAAACCAATAAATTATTTTCTTTTTTGTTCACATTCCTGGAACTACCTCTTGGGATGTCCTTATGAAAATAAAAAGGATAATTTGAGTTCAAATAAATATTTTATTTAACCAAAAGGACATAACATAAATCTTAAGAGACTGGACAGTCAGAGTTCAGAGTTCAGACTAATTTGGAGTCTTTATGAAGCTTGCTTCTATATAAAATTCTGGTGCAGTGACATGAAATAAGGCTGCACAAATGGAGTAGAAATTCCCACCCAGACCTCATGTGGCCTTGTTCCTCTGAATTTATGGGTAGACTCCTAAATTGATAATGCTCTAAAGTCCCTTAGAACTTTCTGTTCTTTAACTAAAACCAAAAATAAAAGCAAGGTTACTCTGAGTGTCCAGTGTCCGTCCCTCTCCCTAATGCCCTCCACCCAATTCCCGCCTCCAAGGCCTTGAACTTTCTAAGTCTTGAATCTTCACATGAAAAACAAGCCTGTGTTCACCGTGAAAACAAATAAATCTGGGTCTGACGTCAGGCCTGCCTCGGTTTTACATTTCCTAATGGACTTTTCCAGGGATCTTCTCATGAGCTAGCTTCTCGACACAGCCCCTGCACTGACGGGAAGTCCTAGGGGAGGACTCTCCTTCAAAAGTCAGTTTTCCTTCCTTCTTTAGAAACAGTCAAACTCAGCAGACAAAGCATAAAAGAATCGAGAAATGAGATGTTCTAACTGCGAACACCGATGGAACAGAGTGGTTCATCAGAGACTGGAAGTTTGTTCCTTAGTGATTCAGTCACCGACTCTGTGTTCCAATCTTTGAAGAAAGGCTTACTTTTATTTTATGAGTGTTTGTCCTCATGTATGTATCACACCATATGAATGCCTGGTGTCCACAGAGGCCAGAAGAAGACATGGGATCCCCTGGAACTGAGGTTACAGACAGTTGTGAGCTGTCATGTGAGTGCTGGGAACAGAACCTGGGTTCTCTGGAAGAGCAGTAGGTGCTATTAATCACTGGGCCATTTCTCCAACTCCCATGTTTTTCAATTTTTAAGATATGAAGATTACATGTGTGCTGATGTTGCTTTTAAATGAAAGCTCTTTAACGTATCTACTTACACAGGAAAGAGTTGGAGCATGGCTGCTGTTACACTGGAACACAGGATCACCCAATACTACGAACCATTACAGAAGCCTTGTGCCCAGTGACTCACGGCCATGCACACCTTGACTTCCGGTCACCTAGCCTGACCCTCTCCCAGACATTTAGCAAGAGCAAGTGTATCTCATCGTTTTCATCCTTGATGTGGGAGTGTCATATCAATCTGTTGATTTCATTGGTTAAGCAATAAAGAAACTGCTTGGCTGGCCCTCATAGGTTAAAACATAGGTGGGAGGAGTAAACAGAACAGAACGCTGGGAGGAAGAGGAAGTGAGCTCAGAGACGCCATGCTCCCTGCTCCTGAGCAGACACACGTGATGAAGCTCCGATCCAGGTTGGACGTAGGCTAGAATCTTCCCGGTAAGACTGGTACTCACAGATTATTAGAGATGGGTTGATCGGGATATCAGAATTAGCCAGTAAGGGCTAGAGCTAAAGGGCCAAGCAGTGTTTAAATGAATACAATTTGTGTGTTGTTATTTCGGGGCATAAACTAGCAGGCGGCCGGGGTGCTGGGGACGCCGCCCCGCCGCTCCTATTACTACACATCCTTCTTGTTTCAATTTAACAGACCTCTCAAGTCCTGTTTGAAGAACAAACTGAACACCCAGAGACGTTCACAGCTTGACGGCTACTTTTCAAATACCCGGTTAGGAATTGGTAATGAAGCTACTGGGGTAGAGTGCTTGCCTACCATGTATGAGGGCAGATCCGATCTCCCATACCACCAGGGGAGAGCACATGCAGGCGATGAACAGAGGCAGCATCCATGGAGGAGCTGCCTGGGTGTTTAGAGAGCGAAAGCCACCCTCGTCAGAAGTCAGACTCCTTCAGCACAGCTGGGGAAGCCATCTCCTCGTCTCAGAGAGCAAGCCTGTCTGGAGCCTTCCAGGGCACAGCTACTTACTAGGAACCAGTAGTAACAGTCCAGCTGCCCATCCAACAAGCCGAGGGCAAGGCGCGAGAGCTGCCTTCTCAGAGCGTGCACTTGGGGGAAAGCAGGGTCACTTGGCACACTTGGCTACATGCTCACGTCCATCTCCCCACCTGCCGTGAGGAGTAGCCCGTGTGCACTCAGAACTGTGGCTGCTCCCTACGGAGGAAAACCAGGCCTGGAAGCTCCAAGTAAATCACCCCCAGATGACAAATGTGTTAGGGTGTAACCCGAATTCAGACACGAGCACATCCAATGTCCAGGCCCTTGTGGTTTGAAGGTGAAATATCCCCTACAGGCTCATGTCTTTGAATATTCATCTATAGTTTTTGGAACTTTTAGGGAAAGTTGTGGTATTTTTAGGAGGTAGCACTTCACCGGATGAAGTGAGCGACTGGGAGCAGACCTTGAGGTGTGGGGTTTTTTTTTTGTTGTTTTTTTTTTGTTTGTTTGTTTTCCTGAGGCTTTGTGCAATAGCCCTGGATGTCCTGGAACTCACTCTGTAGAACAGGCTGGCTTTGAACTCACAGAGATCTGCCTGCCTCAGCCTCCCGAGTGCTGGGATTGACACCACCACCTGGCTGACCTTGAGGTTTTATCTCTCATCCCAGTTCTTGTTTCTTCTCTGCTTCCTAACTTGGTTGTAACATAATCAGCTGCCTCCCACCCCAGCCACCGCACCTGCCTGCCATGGACTGTGTCCACTTGAACTGCAAGCCAACAACCCCTTCTTTCCTTAAGCTTCTCCTTGTTGGGTATTTTGTCATGCTAATGAGAAGAGTAACTAATACAGACCCTAACTATAAAATAAATACAGACAGATCTCCTTCATAGGTGCACATATGAACACATTCTCCTTGAATGGAAAACTTTGCATTCATTCAGAGGGACAACTTCCAAGTGGGCACTCACCGGTTAGCTTACAGCCATAGACTTCAAATCTCATCGATATACCATTTTCCCAGGACACAGGTTTGATCCGGACAAATCGGGTTATCAGTGGTTTGGGGAAAACTCCTAAGACGACATCTGTGGGGTTGGTGTTTCCTTGAAAGATCTAGATGGGGGAGAGAGGGTGTTGACAAAAGAACCGTGAGGGGAACAAATCCCAGAAACTTTTCCCAAACGCCTGGCGGCCCCGTTCAAGGTTGCTGTGCCCCGAGCGATCTGACGTGTTGTTTTCCCAAACGACTGTAATCGAAGAGAACCCTGCCCGATGTAGAAAGCCGCCTCCATCACAAGGATGGCAGTCATCTTTAAAGGTGAGAAGAGGTTAGCATCACCAGAGGTGAGCTGAGAACATGTGAACCAAACTAGCCTCCTTGCATTGTGTGTGTGTGTGTGTGCGTGTGTGTAGAACAGGGAACAACCTCAGACAGATGTCGCTTCTCAGAAAGTGCTAACACATCTGGTTTTGTTTTTTTTTGTTGTTGTTGTTTTTGTTTGTTTTTATGAGGAAGGCTCTCTCACTAGCCTCTTAGGAATCCTCCTGTTTCCACTGCCCAGGGCTGGAGTGGCAAGCACATCCCACACCACTCCCTGCCTTAAAACAAAACCACACAATTATTTATATATGTGTAGGTACATGGCACGGCACATGTGTGTAAAAGCTGGTTTTCTACTTCTACCGTGTACATTGTAGGAATGGAGTTTGGGTTGTCAGGCTTCCTGAGCACATTTATTCACCCTCTGAGCCTCTCTCTGGCATGTGTATGCACGCATGCTTATATATTTAGAACCTGGGTTCTGGGGATGGAACTCAGGCTCTCATGCTTGTGTGGTAAGCATTTGCAGACCATCTCCCCAGGCCCTCAGGCTTTTGATTTTGCGTAACATCAAATATAAATTCCCAAAAACCATTTGATTAATAAATCAGAGCAAGTACGACTTCAAAGAAGCAGGCTGACCGAGGAAAAGATCTCAGCTCCTAAATGACAGAGTGCAGGACCGATGCTCTGACGCTGGACTTGGCTAGCCCATGGGGCGAAGCTGCCAGTGAGGGGGTAGTCTGCTCCCTGTGTGATCTGAAGGAACACGTGGAAAAACCCACGGTTCTCCTGCTCTTACAAGCCACAGCCAATGCATTGTGAACGAGCTTGAGGGAACCACGGACAGATGAAAAGAGCACAAGAATGAAGACACGAGGGAAAACTCAGACAAACGAAGCCGGCTAACCACCAGGAACGCCTAAGGTGGGCGGCATTAGGCTGTGCACTGTCTGTCCCCAGGGGGCTGAAGGTGATTCTCAAGTCTGTCCTTTAATTTGGCTGGTGCTGTCTGCTGTCTTTTTTAGTAACATCTGTGTGATTTCCTCTTGGCCTTTGGATCTGGGAACACGAGACCCTTTGGTCAGATTTAAACCCCTAATTGCGCCTTTCATTTTAAATCAATTCAAAAAATAAACCAGGCCTGACAGAAAAATCCCTGCACAAACAAATAAAAATTGATCAGGCATGGGAAAGGCTTTGGTGGGGGAGGAGGGAGGGAGGGGCAGGAGCCGAACTCACAATGGCCTTATTTCCCTCTTTCAGGGTGATCCAGTCCTCCCCGTTGGAGCTGATGTCTACTCTGTAAGTCTTGACGTAATATTTCTTCTTGGTTTCCTTGGAGATGGCACCCTGTGTGCCCACAGCTGTGACGAATTGCAGGAAGCCCAAGTCCACCTGCAAGAAAATGACACATGGGGTCAGTCAGCTGCCCCAACACGCATGGCTGTGACCTAAGCAGCTTATCCTGCAAGCTCTGCACGGGGTTTTCATCCATCCGATATGATGTCAGTGACTCTTATCTCCCCACGCACCCTTAGAGCAGTGATTCTCAACTTTCCTGACGCTGCAATCCTTAAATACAGATCCTCACACTGTGGTGACCCCCAATCATAAAATTATTTTTGTTGATACTTCACAACTGTGATTTTCTACTGACACGAATCATAATTCACATAAATGCTTTTGGAGATAAAGGTTTGCCAAAGGGGTCGCAACCTACAGGTTGAGAACCAGTGCCCTAAAGGAAGGTAAAGGATATCAGGCTGTCATTTAGAGACTTATGCATGTTGCATAGGCTAGCGTGGCTGTCAGCTTGCGTCAGAGAAACGTCTTTCTGCAGTAGGTGTTCCTAAGGCACACAGAACGGGTAAAAGGGCTGAGAATAAAGGAGTTCTCAGCTCTGAACAGGGTATCTGCAGCACCGGTGACGTCACAGAAGGGGGTGTGGAAAGACTGTGAGAGCCGAAGGAAGGGGTGGAGCGTTGTGCAATGCTGTCTTCCAGGTGTGACAAGCCTGTTGTGCTCACAAACGTTTAGTCACTGGGTTTACCTGCATAAGACATGCATAGGATTGGGCCTGTCCATATTCCCCACCCTCGACTGGAGAATCCATCAGTGAGTGAGGTGATGTAACCATTGGCAAACTGCCCACGCTCCTGTAAGCAACCTTCCTTTAATAACATCCACTGGTGCACACACAAACACACATACTCACATGCACACACACGTGGGGCGGGGAGGCAAAGGCAGTAAGGGGACTAGAATATGAGAAAGGAGAATTCTCACGGTTGCAGCCAAGATCACCTGATTTCTGGTGCAAAGAAGGAACCTGGGTTCATGTCAATATATCTTTCAAGACATTTAACACACTTCCCAAAGTATATCATATATGATGCTTTACAGAGATTCAAGACAGACAAGACAGATGTGCACACTGGCTACTGGAGAGTCCTGAACTAGGGCTTTCATCTGACCCAGCTGATCCCTTGTCCCAACTCTGCAGCATCCCATGCCCTGCTATTGAAATGCAGCCAGGATGGGCACTGAAGTGTGTGCCCTAGTGGTGCTGTGGTTCTAGGAACGGATGCAGAGAGAGAGAGTCTGGAGTGGTCCAGCGAGGAGAAGAGAAGGGAGGGCTTGGCTTCACACGGAGCTCTTCCTGTTGCTTGCTCATGGATGGCCTTGCTGTAAGCAGCTAGGTTGGGAGGGAGATGAGACTCAGGGCATCATGGGAAGGAAAAACACAAAGCAGGGCTTACGGGCTCTTCTTTGTCAGTCTCCAGTGTCCCAACAAGAGAGTCTCACTTTGTGTCTTGCTTGCTGATCTTATGCCCTAGAGCGTGGTGGGGGACTTCTGGGTAGTGACAAATTTTGCTTTGTCATGTGTTCCCACCTTGATTGGTTAGCTGTCAATAGTCCCCAAAGCAATAGGACATTTGGTCATGAACTGGAATCCCTAAATGCCTCCGCCTCGTGTGTGTGTGTGTGTGTGTGTGTGTGTGTGTGTGTGTGTGTGTGTTCATGTAAATTCAGGTACACATGTATGTGCACGCATGTGGAGGTCAGAAGTCGAGCCTTAGGAGCTATGAATCCTTGTTTTGGAGATGGGGTCTCTTCCTGGGAGCTAGGCTCACTGATTCGGGCAGGTTGACCAGTCAGGGAGCTCCAGGGCATCCTCCGTGTCTGCCTCTGCAACACTGGAGTCAAAAGTCAGTGCTAGCATACACAGCTTTTTCACACGGAATCTAGGGGTTGAGTCCAGGTCCTCCAGTTTGCATGAGAAGCCCTTTCTCGAGTGAGTCATGCTCCCCGCTCAGGAAGACCTTTCTTGCTTCTGACTTCCTGCCGTTTCATATTCCCCACAGATATTTTCAGTATAATCAAGTCCGCTTTCCTTGAACTCTTTTCATTGTCATCATTAATAATTACATATAATTTAAAAATAAAGCTCAGGATTAGTCTGTACACGTTGAGTATGTTCGGCGCCCTTTCGTTAATGTGTTTGACTTTCCCTGGAAAGCTGATTCTCTTTGTTGTGTGGCCTGGATCTTTTTTACAGAAAGAAATATCCATAAAGAAAGGATACACAGACAAAGCATTTTTTTTAAACAGGACTCAGAGAGGAATTACCTAGTACACCTGGTTTGCATCGACCAGGTATTTCAGCAGTACACGAGGAGCTAATGGAACACCATTTTCCTCAAAACAGAGAAAAACAACAAAGCAGAGCAACTCCCCCCCCCCCAGCTTCTGAATGCAGCGACTTGACAGCCCAATTTCCAGAAAACACCATTTCAATTAACCCTGCAGTGCCTGTGAGCCCAGGGCTCCTGCGGAATGTGGGTGGGAGGGCCTTCCTCTGAAGGCTGCCTCCTCCCTCTGCCAGAAAAAGCTTGCCTCTGATGCCCTGGGAGGAGTTAAAACGTGGAGGTATAGGAGAAGGAGCAGGCCGGGAGGACACTGAAGTTCCATAGCCCAGCAGCTTTCCCTGCAAGGGCCCACCTAGACGACCTCATTTCCCTGGTGTAACCTTGACGCTCCGTATTGACGTTGTCACCAAATTTGAGAGAAAGAGAGGGAAAAAAAAGAATCAAAAACATAATCTTTTTTTTTTTCCTTTTTCTTTTTGTGGGGTGGGGTGGGTGATTATAAGACGGTTATAAGCCTGGAGCTTGCTATGTAGACCAGGATGTCTAGAATTTCAACTCATAGAGATCTGCCTGCTTCTGCTTTCTGGGTACTGAGATTAAAGGCATTTTTTTTTTTTGATACAGGGTCTCATAAAGCCCAGCTTGACTGGAACTTGCTATTTAGTCAACTGTAACACCCAATTTTGTGTTACACCCTCGGTATAGTTCGCACGCCACTGTACCGAACGCGAGTCGAGCAAGGGCCTGGAGATTGAAAAGAACACACAGAGAGACCAGGGTCTTTCGAAAGGAGATCAGCCGAATGCCCGTTTATTCAGCATTGGGGGAGTCCTTATCTACCTAACTGCAGCACAAGGATCTCCGCCCAGGCAGGTGGGAAATTACTATATTAACAATGGAGTAAATGCCCTGCAGCTAACCACCAGGCGGGGCAGGGATAGCACAGAAACACACAGGAAGCTTAGTTAGCTGATCATAAACTGTCCCCTAGAATGCACCCCAGGAATAAGAGAGACCAGGGCCCAACAGTCAACTATGACCTTGAACTTCTAAAGTCTCTCACAACCTGCTTCCACCTCCCTAGTGCTGGGCTTACAGGCGTGTGGTACCACACCTGACTCTTTGTTATTGGATGGAATCCAGGCCTTGGTGCAGGCTAGGCACACACCCTACCAGCAGAGCTGTGTCCCAACCCCAGAGCAAAATTCCAATAGAAATTAATAGTGTAGATTAACAATGGCGGCCACTTCAGTTTTTTACTCAATAGTACCTATTTTGATGGCTGGCAGCAGGAATCCTTCTCAGAAAAGAAGCAGGGAGCGTCTAGCAAAAACTCCACTTTTCTTGTCCCCTGTGAACACAGGTCTACAAAAGTAGAGACTGCTCATGCTTCTAGTATTTGGCAAGTAAAATAAAAAATGGCAAATTAAACTGAATTTCAGATGAAAAGAAAAAAAAAACCACTACATTAATTCAAAAACTTAAAAAGAAGAAAAACAATTTCCTACAAAAATCTGGGCTTTCAGAAAATGCACACCTGCAAGCTAATGGGCTCTAGACGCCGGAGAAAGGCTTCAAGGGTTTCAAAGGCTCTCAGAACACTAAAGGCTTTACTGGCCATCCACTGAGTTATGCGAGAATCACGCACGTCCACTTGCAAGCAGAAAGGTCCTTAAAACCTGGACGTCCAAGCAAGCACAGCACAGCATTGTTGAAACAAACTCTTCCTGTCACAGGGACAAGAGGCTCTTCAGTCTGGGAATGATTAAACTCTCAAGGGTCCAACTGAGGCTTGAGTTGATTTGACATCACTTTAGAACTCTATGCCCTGGATGTACTTTCAGACAGACAGACAGATGCAGCATCTCCTGTAGCCTAGTTTTTTTCGAACTCACTGTGAAGCCAAGACTGATCTGAAACTTTTGAATCTCCTGCCCCCACCTCCCCAGTACTGGGATCATAAGCACGCTACCATACCTGGGTTAAGGGACGCTGGGGATGGTACCCAGGGCTTTGTGATACTAGGCCACCTCTCTACCAGCTCAGACACGTCCCCAGCAACAGGTTTATAAAGCACTGACAGAGAGCCAGTTACTAGGCAGGGAAGCGTGGTCACCTAAAACCTTCCCAGGTGCAGGGGATCAGTGACTTTCAGGAAGGAGCCTGGGGCAAAGACAAGCAATTCCTCTGTAAGGAAAATGCCCAGGACATAAGCCAAGGGCCCCTAGAACACAAGTGTAAATCACCCCGTAAAGGAAGTGGCATTCTCTTCCTCAACAGCAAGGAAACGCAGCAGCAACTGCCCGGATAACTGCATTAAATTTCCCTCTGGGTTTAAATTCTGCGGCTCCTCTTATTGGCCACACTGGGATATTTGAAATTCTGTGTCATTTTTCTTCCTAACATGACGGCCGCTGGGCTGACTAAAAATGGATGGGCTCTAGACTAGGTCTAAAGCAGAGGCTACCTAGATCCCTGATGAGCTCTGCCTCCCTCCCTTGAGCTGTGGACTCAGGGTTAGCAACTGGGGGTGTGGTCTCTGTCCACTAACTCATTCTCTCTAAGAGCTTAGGGGGGATTCTGTGTAACTGGAAAGTGCTATGGAAAGTCTGGGAGGAGAGGGACAGTTGGCCTCATCAACACCTTGTTTGGACCATGGCATCTGTGTCAGGCTTAACGCCCTGGGGACTTATCCGTTCAGTGTAGGCCACCCCAGAATGGGCCACGTAGCATAAATGTCATTTTGAGATGAAGGCAATTGAGACTCAGCAACAGAATCAAGAAAAAGTCTCTGTGGGACCTCTCCCGCCTAAAAGTAGGTTGAGTAGGCCATGTATCTGTCTGGTGTGGCAAGGGTGTGAAAATCTTCCTTGCTCTGTGCCACCAGTAATCGACACTGGGGTGAGCGCTTGCGCACACCTGCCCAGAAAAACCCGATTTTCCACCGATTGCCCTGCATGGGTGCTCTGTTTGCTAGTGACTAGTCACAGGCTATCGGCCCTAGACGCCAAAATACCCTATGTATGTATTAGAGATAGGGTTTCTCTGTTTAACAGTCTTTGCTGGAACTCATTCTGTAGTGAACTAGAATGAATAGCAACTGTGTGGCGACTTCGAATATGACCTCAGGAAGAGCAAGCTGGCAAACAGAGTAAGAAGCAGGCAAGGGAAGATGCAACAATGTTATCAGAGAACTGGAAGGGGAGGGGGAGGGGAGACATTTCACAGCTTGTGAAGTGTAGCAAAGACTCACAGTAGGAATCTGCAATTACATAGGAGGAGAAAGAATGGTGGTTTTTTGGGGGAGTGGGGGCAGAAAGAGCAGAATTGACCATGAAGAACTGAAAGGGTAAAATAGCAGGCACCAAGCAGCCAGCTATGCTTCTCCCACTACGGCAGACACGTGGACCTGAGATGCATGGACTCTGTGGAACACTCAGTTTTCCCAACCGGAAGGCAGTGTTCAGCAGCCATGGAGACAACCTGGAACCTCCAGATCTATCACTACCCAAGTCTATGCTGTGCTTTCGCCAACCTTGAGACCCAGGCAGAGGAATGGTGCCCTTAAGACAAATGGCAGGAAGGGTAGGGAAGCCAGGACTGAGCAGGGCAGTGCTCCACAGGGAGCACTCTGTGCTCTGGAGGAATCCTTTCCTGAGCATTACTCTCTTTCCCCATAAAGATCCAGGCTCCCTGTACCCAAGCAGCTTTGCCTCACGTACTGTCTTCTGAGTTTTAGATGACCGTCCTTACTTCCAGCGGTCTGAGTTTTGATTGGAGGAGGGATGAGTTTTCACTTCTGAGTTTGGGGACTTCTGGGATGAAGGGTGGGTGGTGGGGAGGGATGCAGAGTGGGGGTTGGCACATGTGTGTGAGCGCACATCAAATGCATTCTCTCAGCTCATTGAGCGAGTCCCACTGGGGGTGTGACACACATCAACATCTGGAAAGCATCCAATGGTATGTATGCTCTCTTCAGAAGTCCCTGGGACTCCTTTGGAGTTCTTTCTAGTGGCTGCTTCCCGAGCCGGTTTGCACAGCTCGGTGAACATCAGTGACTCCACAAGGCACCCTGTTTCCAGCACTGGTATAAGGCATTAGATTGCCTATCCGTGTCTTATTTTCACACACAGAAAAGAAAACCTCTAGCTTGTCATTTTAGGCATGGGGTAGGGAGCATGGTGGGTCCTACTCCAGGGGACTCCAGCAGGCACTGGGTCCCCTGACCTCTTCCTTGTTCTTTCTTTTCAGGGATCTACCAGAATAAACCCTTTAAGGCCAAAGGCATTGTCTTGACAATAACAGGAAACACATTCCCCAGATAAAGAGAAGCAAGGAAAAGCCCACATTTGACTGAGAATCACCGGAGGACGAAGCAGTGTGTCTCAGCATTGTATAGTAAATCACATAGCTTGCAGCCTCCGAGCCGTGAAATGCAGGCCTCTGCCTGCCATGATTGTGCACAACCGGCCATTGGTAATGGAATGTGGAAAACCTCGTTTCCAAAATGAAAATCTGCCTTGCTCAATAAAATACTGCCCCGTGAGTGAGCATTGGCAAGGGAGCATTTATCAGCTTTTAGTGCTCCCCTGGCAGGGGAGCACAACAGCCTGAGAAAATAACGGACAAAGAGCTGGGGTCTGATTAAAAACCGGAAAGTCTGCTTGCAAGGGGAAGACCATGGCGGCTTTCCTTCAGAACATCTCTGATGACTCAGGGCTGTTTAATTCATCAGTTGATACTAGAGCTAAAGAAAATATTTTAAAGTAATTGTCTCATTTCCTTAGATAAAACACATGTTTTCTGACCTAGCCAGGCATGTAGACCTCAGCTATTCTAGGCTGAGTGGGGCTAATTCACAGCATCTGACCATTGTCTGCCTGAAACTCAGGGTCTCTGACTTCTTAGAGATGTTAATCAGAACACAACCACCCAAGGTTAATAACATAATCCTCTAATGGTTAATAACATAATTCTCTACCTATATTATTTTGTCATGATTATTGTGCTACATAGAAAGAAATGCTGGAAAGTAAAATTGTTCTTTTTAATAGAAAATCTGCATGGCAGCCTTTGTATTTTTATAGGGTATTTCATTTAAGGACTAAATTTAAATGCAATACCTCCTTCGAAACTCCAGTCAAACCAGAAAAGTTTTATGGCCAAATAACGTGGGAAGCGAAGTGACATGTCCCCTTGTCCAGAGTCACTCTGTGTGGCTCGTGACACCCCATGCTGCTCCCCAAGTTCTGAGGCAGCAAAAATATGATCCAACAGCTCTTCTTTGAAATTAATCATTCTGCGCAGTTATAGGAAATATGAGACCATCTGTGGCCAGCTTGCTGGTTATTTTATACTGTCCTCCAGGGCTACTGGAAGAGTTTACTTTGAATATTATTATATGGTGGAAAAATAAGTTGATGGTGATGAATTATTTTTTTCAAGCGCAAGACAGGAAGAACCCAGGCTCCCTGGTCGTCTAGTTGCTGGGTCTTCTGACCATAGTTACATTAAGAGAAAACCAACTTCTGGTTTCAGCTGCACCTGATTCCCGGAAAGTTCCCCACTCTCAGGTTAACCTCTTTTGTGCAAACCAGAAGCAACTAATTTAAAAAGACATTTTAAATTCTGGGGTGGTGGCCCCACTGGGTTTGGTGAGGACAATGATGTCTCCGGTCATCCTTAAAACTGCCTAGAAACAAGGAGATGCTCTGTGAGCCTTGCTGAGGGAGCCAGAGCTAAGCTGCAGAAGCTCAGCCATGGGCTCCACAGTCTCAGAGATGCTCAGATGCCGAGGTGACAATGAACCACGGGACCAAAGAACGCCTCATGTGCAGATAAGGCCCTTTCAAACACTTGTACGACTCTTAGAAGCGCAGAGGCATATACAGAAGCATGGCACGTCACACAGGACGGGGGCAGAGTGAAGTCAAAGCGGACACTGAGAGCAGTGGGGTATCACAGAGTTCAGAGGAGGGGACAGCACTGTGGATGGAATAGAAAGGGCTTTATTGCAAAGGTCAAATGATGCATTCAACTGGGCCTCCCAGGATGGGAGAGACTCTGGCTGAGGAAGTGGCCAGGGCTGAGGAAAGAGACAAAAAGAACAGCAAAGTCTCATCCAGTGGCCTACACGCGGGATTAATATTGCTCTTCTGTTTCATACCTCTTGGCAGAATTTACTCAGAGAACAAGAGTGACTTTCTCTATTGACCCCCCACCACACTACATACACACACACACACACACACACACACACACACACACACACACACTGCACAAAGACACCAATACATGCATACACACCACATATGTGCACCTTGATAACACACGTCATAAACACAGACACACACACACATCACATGCACTCTCCCATCAATGAAGACATATAACATAATCACACCCATCACACCCAGAGAGACACACTAGATATATACCACACACACGTACACACATGCATCATACACTACTACACTATACACCAAGATACACACTGGACATAACCACATCACACCACATTATACTACATACCATGCACATGCTACAGAGAGAGAGAGAGAGAGAAACACTACATATATATACATACACAGACCACAGAGACACACATATACTACATATACACACATCCTCCTTTGTGAGTCTTTATGCAATGCAAGAATCAAGGTCATGAAGCATCTGGTAGTGACAGAGGCAGGGGCAACCTCATTATGACTTAACTCCAAGTTCAGCACCATACACTGTACTGCTGAGTCCCTTTCCCCACCTCTGGGACACCAGCATTCCCAGGAAGGAGAGAAGTACTCCCTGTGTGAGTCGCTGGCTGCTCTTGGCCAGCAATAATCTCCTCCATCCTGCATGACGGTTTATGCCTGCTCTAGAAACTAAACGCTTGTGAGTCCACAGCACACTGGTGTGGCAACTCTCCCAGGGTTCCCTCTGCTGTCCAGATCCCACACTGACCCCTCAAACACCAAGGGCAGTTCTCTGAGTGTCAACAGCAGCTTGAACCTGTACTAGGCATTCTGTTTTGCAGGGAAGTCAGGGGCTGGCAATTATTCATTAACAATGCAAGAAGTGTTTGCACTGTCTAAGTGTTTGGTGTGTGGGTTAAAAGGAAGGGAAGGTTACAAGATTTTGTCCTGCATTAAGAAGGGAAAACACCAAGTAAACAATAAATCTCCATACGAAGTGTATAGGCTGCTCTGAGCTGCTCAGCAGATTGTGGGCTTAGGAAAACTAAGGGGTTCTGGCTGGCATGTGGTGGCCGAAGCAGAGATCCAGGAAGTGTCTGTGTAGCTTTCACACAGAAGAACAGCCTGGCTTAGCAAGTTAGTTTGCCGATTCCATTCAAGCTTTAGCTTCTCTCTCTCTCTCTCTCTCTCTCTCTCTCTCTCTCTCTCTCCAACAGAAAACACTTAGTTTTTTTTCTCTCACTGCTATTATGAGGTTTAGATAATGCACACTCATAAACCAGGGCCAAAAAAAATGTGAGGATATTTTTCCTTAGTCATTTTGTAAGTGTGTGTGTGTGTGTGTGTGTGTGTGTGTGTGTGTGTGTGTGTGTGAGAGAGAGAGAGAGAGAGAGAGAGAGCTCCTTCTTCAGTTTTAATTCACTACTCCCATATATTCCTAATCCTTAGCAGATGGGGCACCAATGTTCCTTGTGTTTAAATTCACTGCTGTTTTAAGTCCAGCGTGGTTGGCAAGATCTGAAACTCCTTTCTTCCAAACAAAAGCCAACCGCGTGATATTAAAGTCAACATGAAAGTGGCTGAGCCACTAACCGCCCTCTGTAAGGAGGAATGCTACTACTCATATCCTCTTATTTCACACTGTGAATATTGTAACTCGTCATAAACTTTCCAGTCCTTTTGAAAGACCGTCCCTTAAAGCTGGAGTGCCAGTGAGTCTTGTTGGTTGGGTCCACCCTGTATGAAGTGGTCCTTGTTACCTACTTCTCAAATGGTCTCTCATGAACTCAGCCTTTCTTCTCCTGGAAGTTGCCTCAAAGGCAGCAAGAATAAATAACACGTCTGCTATATCTTACACAATCTTAAAGACATCACCCTGCCTGCTCCAACTTCTGTTCAGGAGTGAAGACATCCTATGGTGTTTAAGTATGAACTGACTACCTGTCTGAGACCTGGGGATCCCTCAGGTCTTTCCTGTAGTTTGGTAAAAGTAACATCAAATTCTCTGCACCATTGCAAGTTGTAATGTTCGCTAATTTGCAAACTGTATGGAGTTATCATTGGGGGGGGCTAGAAAAAACAAGCAAACTTCAGGCAGAAACATAGCTAAGCTGGATTAAAGGTGCACTGAAGGACAGACAGACAGACAGACAGACAGACAGACAGACAGACACACACACCTTTCTAGTTTCTTGGCAGTTTAAAAAGATTTCAAACTAAAAGAATCAAGAAAATATTAAATACAGCGAAGGAATATTTCTATTTAAAATGTTGTTCTGGAGTTAGGAGGGGATGGCTTAGCCAAGTAGAGTGTGTGCTGTGCAAACATGAGGACCCAAGCTCAACTGCCAAAGCCCACAGAAAAAGCTGGTGCAATGGCACACACACTTATCATCTCAGCACAGGGAAGGCAGAGACAGAGGATCCTGTAGTTCGCTAGTCAGCCGGTCTAACCTCCCCGGTGAGTTCTAGGTCTGTGAGACACCCTGTTGTGGAATATTATTTTAAGATGTGTTACATTCATTTGTTGCTGTGGGATATTTGTTTAATGATGCAAAGATGTGTTGCATTCTTTCATGCTGCATTTGTTTAACTCTGTGAAGCTGCGTTACTTTGCTTGCTTACAACACCCGATTGGTCTGATAAAGAGCTGAACGGCCAATTGCGAGGCAGGAGAAAGGATAGGCAGGGCTGACAGGCAGAGAGACTAAATAGAAGGAGAAATCTGGGAAGATCAAGGAGCAAGAAAAGAAGGAAAAAAAGAAGGAGAGAAGACACGAGGGGTCAGCCACCCAGGTACACGGCCAGCCACGGAGGAAGAGGTAAAGAAATGTACGTATAGAATAGAGAAAGATAAAAGTCCGGAGACAAAAGATAGACAAGATAATGTAAGAAAAGCTGCCTAGAAATAAACCAAGCTAACGTTGGGCGTTTGTAAGTAACAGTAACATCTCCTTGTGATTTATTTGTGAGCTGGGTGACGGGTCCTCCAAAGAGAAAAAGAGCCGAAAGAGTAAGCACACAACTACAACAGCCTGTCTCACATACAAGACGAGCAGCTCCTGAGGGGTGACACCCAAGGTTGTCCTCTGGTCTCTACAAGTGTGCACAGACAGGTACACACCTGTCTGAACACATATGTACTGCCCCTCTGCCAACACAAGCGGTTACTCGATTCTGCGCATGTGCGTCTTTTGGCTACAGGGGGGTGATTCTTACGGGATTCTCTAGAGAGAAGCATTTACAGTCAGCGTCTGCCTGTTCCACAGCCAATCATGCCTTTAATTTCTCCTTTGCCTAAAATGTTGGTTTCCAAAACAAATTGGGGGTGTGGTGTTGGTGGTATGGAAACTAAAGGCTTGCAGATGTGAGTGATGGCCTCCATCAGTCACTGGCCGTATATAGCCTGACAGCTTCCTTTCACACAGTGTTTCCGGCATTTCTCAGTGATGTACGCTGGCCTCTCCCAATAACGAGAGTTTCATGTGCTGATGGAGAGGTTGTGAGTTCAGATGTTGGGAAAACTCTTCCATTTGACATAAAACATCCCGCCAGGAGCTGACAGGATTGCTGAACCTGAGGTTATAATGAATGTAGCCCAGAGACAAGACCGAGGGAAAGATCAGGCTGCTCGGTGCCAACTGTCACAAATTCTGCACAGTCTCTGGAGGGAAGGCCCTCATTCTGGTTTTTGTTTGTTTGCCTGGGGCGGGGTTTGTCTACATAGCTCCGTCTGTCTTCACAGTTGAGGCTTCTGCCTCAAGAGCCCAGCACTAATGGCGTGGTCACTACTCTCGGCCCCATTGTTTTGAAGACACATAAAGGAGACTGTGGCTACATTTCCCTGTTGGGGAAAGCTTACCAGTCCGTTGGTATACTGATTCTTTCCCTCGGAGTCATTTCTGAAGGGGATGGTTTTCCAAATCACACTTTCAAAGAATGACTAAGACTTGTGATTAGAACTCGTAGTGGTTGAGCTGAACAACACACAGACTGTGGCAGGAGAAAGAAAGCCCACTGGGACCTCACCCAGAAGAAAGAGACAGCGATGGCAACAGAAAGCACTGTGAGGAGCACAAGCCTCCTTCACAATCCAGAAGCAATCAGCTCACACAACAGCAAATTATTTCCATGTTTTGAGAATAACCCAGATGCTAATTTCTAGTGTTTGAGCCTGGGTCATACAATGAGGAAAATATGTCTGGCTGACAACTTGCAAAACCGCAGGACACAAGCACAGACGTCATAGGGCAGTTTGTGCTCTTTGCCCCTCTCCTACCTCCGCTGGGAATCCTCTAACATGCCAGAAACTGTGGCTGGCATTCATCCACGGGAGCCATTCTGGTGTGTGCGCATACATGCATGCACACTCGTGTCTGTGTGTGTAGGTTTGAAGTTAACCATCAGGTGTCTCTTCCAGTCTCTTCACCTTATTTTTGAGACACTGTCTTTTCCCTGATCTGTTTCCCTCAGCTATTCGACTCATCTGGCAGGTCAATTAGCCCCAGGAACCTTCCTGTCTCCTCCCCATCACAGAGATCCTAGGACCACACTGTCACTCTGACTCTTTCTGTGGGTCTTAGGAATCAAACTCTGTTCCTCCTGCTTGTGTGGAAAACTGTCTACTGGCTGAGTTACGCATAGTTGGACACATCTGCTTTAGTTTTGGCAAAGGGTAAGAGTTACCTGTCGGATGCAGGTGGCCGGGCCGCAATGGGTGTAAACACATGAGGGGTGGAGGAAGTCCTTCTTGGCAGACACAGAGCTAAAATGCTTGGGAATGCTTCAGAGAGCTTCCCCCTTCCCATAGGACTTTGCAGGCTTTCTGATCAGGGAGAATTCAATTACATGGTGGTTATACTCTGAGATGCAAAGTTAAGGGATTACAGCACACCACTTCACATGGTTTTAATTAAAACGCTAGGCATTAAAAAGAAATGGAAAGATGATTCTTAATCTGTATGCATTATGTTTGATAAAAGACCTTAACTGAGATGAATCTAAAATGAGAAACACAAATATCCTAAATCTAGACATTTCATAGGAAGTGATGTAGAAAGAAGACTTTTCTGTAAACCATTCTAGAAAGCGAGCTAAGTTTCTGTGCTGTACAGCTGAGTTTCCAGGTGGAAGCATGCATTAGCGCCTCATACTCCCTCCCAGATACAGAACATCCAGGCAGAAGTCTTGAAAAATGATCGTCATGGTTATTGCACTAAATGAGATTCGTCTACTTAGCAGCCAGCTGATATTAGAGAAAACATACTAAGCACACGGAAAAGTACCGGCTGCTTTCCTCCTCTTTTGTCTGTGTCATATGTACATGTGTATGTGTGTTTTGTATGTGTGAGTGTACATAATTTTTAACATTTGATAACTGCTAAATAAATTATTTCATGTAGTGTGGATGCCTTCTAAACAAATAATGACACCATTATATCATTGGAAACGTGAAAAACTATAGAAAAATATGATATTTACACGATGAAAATGTTGTTGATTGAGAGTAGCAATGACTAATCTGGATTTTTAAAAAATGCTTTAAAAAATTAAGCTAAAAGGTGATGGTTAATACTGTCAACTTGACAGAATCTAGCATCACCTAGGAGAGAGAGATCTGGGAATGTCTGTGAGGGAGTGTCTAGACCAGCTAGACTCAGGGAGGAAGGCCGCAATGAGGGGGTCTCCAACAAGCCCAAGCACTGCAAATGCAAGCAGACTTTTCCCTCCTTCTCCCTTGCTAAGCTGTTAGATCGCCTTCCCAAAGCAAGCCCCCAGGATCTATTCCCTTATTTGGCACTGCCTCACTCCCTAGACAACACAACAAGGTCCAGCAATCAAGAATCTTTAGCAGGCTGCTGCCTAACCCGTCCAGTCAGGACCTACCAACTGATCCTAACATAGACTCTCCCCTTTTCGTCTCCTTAAAGACTCACTCCTGCAGAAACATCTGCTGTCTGTCCTGGTCCAAGCCAGAGGCTGCCCCTCCCCCTTCTGAGCCTCAGAGAGGAGGGTGATGTTCAGAGAGTGAGCTGCCTCCTCTCTGCTTCCTGACTGTGGATCCGACAGGACAACCAGATGCCTCCTGTTCCCGTTGTCATCCCATTCCTGTCGTGAGGAATTGGACCCCCCAAACTGTAAGCCAAAACAAAACTTCTTCCTTAAGATGCTTACATCAGGCTGTATCACAGGAATGAGAAAAGCAACTGATATAACATAGAGTCAGGAGCTTCCACTATGCAGGTTTCCTTAGTCTGGACTTTCTGGGAAATGTTTAAACAGCCACCAACTTTGGCTCACTGCATGTATACTTATTTTGTTAAAATCAGGAGCTTAAGAAGATATTTATTCTTTTTCCTATAAGCTCCACGTTTCTTAATACAGCAAAAGGATTCATCATGATTTCACATTTCTTGTGATTTCCGAACTTCTTCTCAATTATCCTGAGTCTTTCGCAGTAGAAATTTGGTATTTAATTCCCAGAGCCTCTCACACTGAAGGCTCTGCCTAAGTCCTTGCTCCTGTAATTGGAGCCTGCATACCTAGCTGGGTCTGGTCTTTCTCTGGTCTGAGGTGGGATTTACCAGCGTCTACAGTATGTAAACACTTCGAGTCTAGAAGGCAGAGACAACCAAGATGTCTTTATTCAGGAGGCTGGTGCATGGTGTGGCTTTCTCCTTTATCCTTCAGAGTAGTCTTTTAGCTTATAGATGCTCAGAACAAAAATGACTTTCTGTTTAAGGAGAGACGGAGCCTGGGTGTTGGCCAGACTTGAAGGTGCGAGCAGGCTGTGGCAGTAGGTAAGCCCCAGCCTCGCAGACATTCCCATCAGAGATGTATGTGCTTCACCTTGTCACTTACGGGCTGGATGTCCCTAGGAGCAGAGCAGCTCCGGAGAACCAAGGGAAACAGTCTCACCACACAACACAGAGTCTCAGCATGAGCACCTCAGCTTCGTGGTGGAGGCGGCCCTAACAATGACTTGATCTGAGGAAAAAAAAAAACCTTCCTTAATGGAGCAAAATTAGCCGCACGCTGCCTCACGCCATTATCAATTGCGTTTAAAATGAGTTCCAGCTATGCTCCACATATTTATATTTTCATCTTTAGGCAAGCTCAGGGCACCAGCAGATCGAGTACATTTATTTTTAATAGAATCATGGAATCTTAAATGCTTGAAAGGCCCCGAGAAGCTGTCTCATCCAATCACCTACCCCCTGAAGAACAGTATCGATAGCCCTCTCAGGCTTGCGAAAAGAATGAAAGGGGTTATTTATCCTCTATGCTAGATCTATAAAATGTAGTTGGAAGTTTAAGCATTAGAATTGCAAGAAAAATAAAACTTTGCTGCAGTGACGGCTTTGTTCTCCTGACACAAAGCAATTAGAAGCATGTCATCAATGCATTTTTAACCCCTTGAGGCAGACAGAGCTGATAAAAACAAAATGCAAGTCACATGCACAAGCACATGTGTGATTATTCTCAGTCATAATGTGTGCAATTAGTCTCAAATGCCTACTCTCGTCAACTGCTGGAAATACAAAAGCATAATGCATTTTATTACTGTTGGGATATACAGAGCATTTTAAAATTTAATCTACTTTTCTCTCTTTATTGGAACCTAGAGTTGAATGAGACTAGATTGCCGAGGGAGGGGAAGGGGAAAGGGGAAAGAAAGGAAATAACCCAAGTGCGTGTGGATACGGGCACATGAATTTGTATGTGCATGTGTGTTTGTGTATACTCACACATGGGCATGCAGTTTGTATACATGCATGTTTGTGTGTGCATACATACAGACACATGCATTTATGTGTACAGATGTGTTTATGTATGCTTATCCATGTCCATGTATTTTGTATACATTACGTGTCTGTATGTGCTTGTATATAAGGGTTGGGTGTGTACATAGCTGTGTATACATACACTCTCTCAAGCGTCAGTCTTGTTTCAGGTCAGCAACCCAAACTGCCCTTTTAATGTTGCTTGAGATCTTTGTGTTGGTGTGGGTCTTCTGGTGCACTAACCAAGAGCTATAAGGTCCCGCATCTCCATTCAAATCCGAGCCTGGATGCCAGGGTGCAGACCTTGCTCTCATCACTAGAGGTGTCTGTGGATATTGCTAGAACTAGGGGTTCTCCCAGTTTTAAAGGACATATTTGCTTTTTTTTTCCTGGGGTTTTCAAACTACAATATGAAAGTTATTTAAGGCTCAAGAGTGGGTGTGTTATATCACATGCAGCATAAACGTAGCCGTTGCTCCTAAATGTGGACATTAACACACTCTGTAAAAGGTGCAATTATTACCACTGGGACAGAAATCAACAAACCTCACCAAAGGAATTTCCTAAAACTGCTATCATAAAACCTGCCAGCGTTATGGATTTCATTAACATTTTACTCCCGGAGGGTTCCCAATTGTATAATAACAGAAGTTCTTTAAATTTTCAGTACCGCAGACAGGAACAGCTTTTTCACCCAAAACAGATGTGAAAGCATCAACCTTCCCTTTCCATTGGTCCACAGATTTGGTGTTGGCTGGTAACCAGGAACACTTAGTGGGCTGTCAGTTAGGTCATAGATATAAAGATGTAATATTATGAAATAATAAATTAATAAATAATAGACAGCCTCGATAATGTCTGTTCCCTCCTCTGGAATACGTTGGAACTTAAAAGACAACAATAAACTTGTGACTGGCATCCTTCAGGACATCTAAAATATGTCTGTGTGCAACACTTCCTACACGTGGGAGAGCTAATTTCATTCTCATTTTGCCCAGATCTTGTTGCTCACAAGTGACAATTTCATCCTGTGTTTTTGTTCCCCAGGGTCATCCTTATCTCTGTGCATTTCGAGTGTGATTGTCTAGTGGTCTAAAATAGCATCTGTATTTATTCAGTTAAAACAGTTCACTTTTAAAACCTAAAAATAGAGAAACTCAAGATAAGCAAGCAGGGAAACAGTGATATGATTTTTCTGGGTAAACAAATACATCTGTATCTTTGGAAAACCAAAGAACCAGATTCTAGTTCAAAGAGCAGCATCAAGGAGGTTACGAAGCACCAAGAATCCAGTAGCAAATCATTTGTTGTTCAAGAAGCCTGACCCATCTGATGATGCAAAGCTGGAGTCTGGGGCACTCTAAGCGTCCTCTTGATGGTCATTTTTGGCTGGGTGTTAAAAAATCAAACATCGACACAAATATCTTTTGGTAGTAGGAACTATTGTGTGGAAAGGCACATGGGCATCTTGTGTGTACACCAGGGGCACTGTTCCAAACCTGTAAGTTCCAAACTATGCCCTTTCTCTACCTACCCCTTCCAGCTTGAGCCCGCTTCACACTAAGAGGTTTCTCCACACTTTGTCCAGTGCTGCGTCACAGTTATAGTTTCTACAATGTTGAGCCTGGTTAATAGACGGTCTACAAACCAACAGCTAAGCAGGGCCTGCTGGGACTCAGAGTGCCGCTGCTCCCACATCCCCTTCAGATGGATACAGCCCTCTACAGAGCTCACTAAGAGCTGAGCAGGAACAAGGGTGTCTACGTTCTGATTTACTGAAAATCTTGGGACTTTGGGCCTGAATAAACAGGGATAATGATGCTAACACCTACTCTGGTCCTACACTTCAAGTTGAGGTGTCCTAGGAAGGAGAGAAAAAAAAATCTCTTTCATTATGTAACTGTGAATGTGGGTTAAAAGCAAGACACCGTCATCACAATAAGGAGAAGGCAGAGCTAAGAGCAAAGCCTTGTGCCCAGCTTTTGGGTGTTGAGAGTGAAGGGTTGTGCCCAGCCTTTCAGCGCAGTTCTCGATGAACCACCCTGGGTCTTTCCACGCTATTTGCAAACGTTACTCATGATTTCTAGGGAGTGTTGACATGAAAAGGTCATTAGCAGAACCATTTGTCTGATTTCGAAAACAGAGTTAAGTGGTCAACTTGACCAAAGTTATTTTAACCATCCTGGTAACTCCTACATGGCGAAGCAGTCAAAGTATTGAAACAATTATGTTACATGAGTTCCTGTTTCCCTCAACCAGATCCACCCTAGACCCCTGAGACCCTGGATTTAACGCATCTCTAGTTATGACCTTCAAAGGACCTGTAACAGGAAAGTCCAAAGTGGAGACAACTCCAGGAAAGGTGGCTCAGGGAACAGAATCCTCCAGAACAATGTCTGGAGGGAACCCCGCCTAGGTATCGGGTCTGTGAGGGAAGCGCCAAGGCTCTCCTGGGGGGATATTTTAAAGTAAATTATATACCTTCCAGGTGAACATTTCGAGTACCAATAATAGTTGTAACACACACACACACACACACACACACACACACACACACACACACACACACACTGAACAGAACACCTGTAATTTCCCTAAATTGGCTAAGACTAAAGTTTACAAGCATCATTCCACATTTGGGGAACCCGGTGAGTTATTTCTGTCAGTTCTCTCGTTACAGATTTATAAAGTATCATTTTATTGTAATTTCAGCAATTTGCTAATGATCGGAATGAGTTAATGCACCCCCTAGAGAGCCTGGTTTATAAACACGGCGTGTTTACAGTCAGAATAACCCTGCTGTATACACATTCTGGATTAGTCGAGTTGGCAGATGGAAGCGATCGAGAGGAAGGCATTACAGACTGTAAACCCAAAGGATGCTGGCGACTTTGTGGAAACTCAGAGATGGTTTCCTAGGGGGTACCTGCCTCACACTCGACAACCGGGAACAAAGTGCAAGAGGGGAGCAAACGCTGTCTAAAAATTGTTAACACTAACGGCAGCCCACAGCTTTAAGATAAATCACTGCAGTTTCTAACTTCCAATCTGGGGATACTCTAAAGGTTACAGGCAAGGGTTTCAAATCAAACACTCTTGGAACTGAATCAGCAAGCACTTTGTTTTCTATCTAAAAGGTGATTAAAATGTATATTAGTGTTGATTACCAGAGAAAACATTATTTTATTTCATGTGGTCCTTGAAAGAAGTCCAACTTGTTTTCTCTTTGCTCTTAAATGCAGTGTGCAGTGTGTGCGTGTCTGTGTGTGTGTGTGTGTGTGTGTGTGTGTATCTGTGTATGCATCTAGAGGCCAGAGATGAGACATGAGTCTACCTCTTTTTCGAGACATGACCTTCACTGGTCTGGAGCTCTTCAAATGGGCTAGACTGGTAAACTAGCAAGCTCCAGGGTCCTCCTATTTCCTCCATCCCAATGCTGGCACTAAAGTTTGCCACCACTATAGAAGGCTCTTTTACATAAGGTCAGGGTGGAATCAGGACCTCATGCTGGCACAGCTATCTGCCCAGCCCCAGTTCCATGCTTCTAGTTCTCTGGTTCTAATCTCATCACATTATAACTGCTTTCCCAGAAGCCTTCTCCAGCACGAGGCTAACTTACCAAACAAACAGAATGTGGTTAAGCTGCCAACTGCATTCTGTTCCTCTGGAGTGCACACAGGCAGAAATAGCCTACTACAAAATTTCTTTTTCCACCAAAGACAATGCCCTCCCATTTGGTGAAGAGCGAGGTTTCAGTCTGAGTTGGTTTATCAAATAATTCTATTTCTGAAGTCACTGGGGGTGGGGCGGGGTGAGGTGGGGGTGGTAACAGATTAGTCCCTGGTGCCATTTTTATTTATCTGGGATCAGCAGAGTTCATCTTCCACCCAGCCTCATGTCTCTTACAGTAGCTTTTCTTTTTTTGTCTCCTGGCATTTTAATCAGGGAAAGTCACAGTTGTTTTGAGGAAAATGCTCCCAAGAGCTTTAATTAAAGCTGGAAGGATAAATCTGTTTACAGTGTGGTGAACACCATCATTAATAAAACATTGGAATAATTAACAAATTAAATTCTGCTTTGTGTGTGAATGGATACAGTTAGGATCTATGAGACCATGTCTCTTGAACAAATGCAACATGATACGGACTTTGTGTGGAAGAAAAGGAAAACACAGGCTGTGTTTCTCTGGAATGCCTAGTGCCATAAGGCTGGTGGAGCTTCAGTGGCTCATTTCCATGAGTCTACGGTCGGGCTATAATGATGTGTACAAAAATAAGGATTTTGATGGCATCACAGATATACTGAGTCTATGATTGCTTAATTAGAAACAAAGAAAAAAAGATTATGTTGATATAAGTACGCCTAGAAGACAGACTACAGAATGGAATACTCTGGGAAAAAATGAACCAATTTTACATTGTGTTCAACTGTGACCACGCACAAGAACTTTTTGTGAAGTGGCCTTGTGAGCAGGATGTGGCCATTCGAGAACCTTCCAGCCGGGACTTCCCTTCATGTTTCTTCTTAGCAGGCTGCTCCTTGCCTTGTTTTGAAGCTTCCTGGCAGACCAGCGATCTCACAGGAAACACTAGCGTGGACGCTCATATCCAGGGCTAACGATGTATTGTTGTTGTGTTTTTTTTATATGTTACTTGGTAATTTCCTAGAGAAAACAATGGGCATGAAGGGCTGTTCCTGGCTTTAAGGAAAGGCCATTTCCAACGCTGTTTTATTAATCTAACACATGCAAGTATTTGTTCTCGTTGTTGCTACAGCAACATGTTTTGTGGGGCGTATTTCATGCAAAATGGGATAAAGCTGAAAAATCAAGACAAATGTCATCTGCATAATCATGTGTATAAAAATAGAAGCCTACGTGCGTGCCGCCATAAGTGCGATGCGGCGTGATTAGCAGTGCCTGCCTTGGCCCTTCGTCTGAATTACGCTGTACTTGTCGGTTAATTTATAAAACATCCATCTGATGAAAACAACCAGCCAACCACGTCCAAGGAGCTCAAGACAAGTTGGAAGCACACGAGATTCTTCATAATTAGGAGATGGGTGGATGATAACCGCTCCTACCATGAGCACAGACGCAAGTGTGTAAATGAGCTCTGAGTGCCAAAGGAAAAGGACAGTTTCACTTCAATGTAAACAAGAAGCTAAGCTTCCATGACAGTCACCTTTGGCATACACTGAGGGGTGAGGTCCCTACACATGGCCAGCGTGAGTGTCTTCAGTGAGAGGGAAGGACAGGACAAATCTGGGGTTCCTGAGACACACACCCATCTGAAGGCAAAATGAACCACAAAGCCACCACACTTGACAACGTGCAGAAGCAAGAGGAGTTGGGGAGCCTAACAGATTCTGTTTCCAAGTCCAGGGTGCCGCCTGTGACGGACACTTAATCATCTTTCTCAGCCTCAGTGTCCCTGGTTTGGAAACAGAAGAGTTTAACGTCCTTTCCATGATTAGGGGATTAGGTCAAATCTGTGTGCTGTTAGAAGGGGAAGGGGCTCATTGGCAGGGGGTTTGCCTAGCATTTAGGAGGCCTTGAGTTCCACCTCCAGCCCCAAATAAAACCAGATGTTTTGATCCCTGTCTGCAATTCTGGCACTGGGGGGAGGGGAGGGAAGGAAAGAGGATCAGAAGTTCAAGGTCATCCTCTGTTACTTAGTGAGTTCAAGGTCATCTTGGGCTACAGGAATTCCTTCCTCAAAAAGAAAAGTGTCCAGGACACCTCAGAAGCAAACAACATGGGGAACAGCTCATGAGAGGCACCGTAGCTGGTGCATCCACCTCCGCAGAGATAGGCTGAGTGGGACCAGGTGACAAGGCACTGTCCATGAGATGTGAATTGCTGCACAGGAATTTCAGCATCTGGGGTAACTGTCTCTGGTCTGCTTCCTCTGCTGCCTTGCCGACAGGGACATTTCAGATAACAGCCACCCCTTGATCAGCCTTTGGCCAGCCTGGGGGTGGAGGAATATGAATAGCAATAAACCTTTTGTGTGTGTTTGGGGGAGGCTGCCATGTTTCTCCTGACCATACCACTCCATGAGGGAAAGGGTTGGATGGCATTTTTCCGCAGCCATCTCAGATTGCATCTACTAAAAATGACGTGAGGTCCTGTCCCTATGTCAAGCGCTTCAGGAGTGCCCATTTGCTCTCCATGTTTCTGCCAATGAGGAACCGGTTCGTGCAGAAGAATTGCTACTATGGCAGTTTCAGAACCCCCTGCAGGACCACAGGGGGCCCATTATTGAGTAAGGTCCACGTTACCCAGAATAGAAATGCATTATCATGCAGACATGCTTAGCACTGCAAAAATGCAAGCTTCCCCCAGAGCTGTGTCTGTCATTCACAAGGAGCTGCTTGTGGGTTTGGAGACATGGAAAGACAAGCTACCATGAGCAAATTAATTTCACCTCTGGCTTCATCTAAAGCAGGCTTCAGCAATCCTGAGTGAGGCCTCATCTTTTCCCACCCTCCCTACGTGGCTCAGGGTTATCATTCAGAGGTTAGCATGGGTTCATGCTCCCATAATGGGCTCTTTCACTTTAAGTGTATGCTAAACTAATATTGACTTTTGCAAAGTAAAACAGAATCCTGTATTTGTGCTCAAATGACTGAAACATCAATGGACATGGGAAATGATAAAAGTCTCTTCTCGCATAGAGACTATCTGGAGTTAGTCATTTTTAAATATCAGGCAATAAATGGAAGCCTCTTAGGCCAACTGATTTGCATTTACACAGAATATGCACGTACACATGCTTCATTAAACAATGGTGCAGACCCCGTGAGCCCAAGCACAGGACCTTGGGTGGTGGCGAGATGGTTAATCGTGATTGCCAGTGTGATAGGCTCTAGAATCACAAAGGAAACAAATCTTTGAACCTGACTGTAAGGGATCTTCTAACTTAGGTTCACTGAGGTGAGAAGACACACCCTAAAAGCAGACAACTGGTCTGAGGTCCTGGAATGCATAAAAGGGAGAAAGTGAGCTGAGAAAGAGCATTCCTCTTTCTTTGTGACCTGATACGACGTGACTAGCTGACCCTTGCACAGGCTGCCACATCTTCCTTGCCATGATGAGCTGTATCCCCTGCAGCTGAGCCAAAACACACCCTTTCTCCCTTAAGTTGCGTTTGCCAGATATTTTCTTGCAACAAGAAGCTGTATTAACAATATGGGTGGGAACATTCAGAAGTCAAGGCTGTACAAGGATGGGTACTCAGACTGGTACTAGGGATGACTCCTGGAAAACAGAACAGAAGACCTGGGGGATAAGAACCAGTGCAGCTGCAGTGAGTAAGGATCTAGTAAAAGCAGTAGCAATAAAATCACTAATGCAGATAAACACGAGGATTCTTCCATACTCATGCATGAATACAAGTTAGCAAATGCCCTCAATTAGCTACACAGAACATGTGTATTTTGCATGCTCTACTCCAATCAAACTGAAAACCCAATATTTTTGTTTTGTTTTGTTTTGTTTTTGAGACAGAGCTTCTCAGCAAATCTCTGGTTGTCCTGGAACTCACTCTGTAGATAAGGTTGGCCTTGATCTCACAGAGATCCACCTGCCTCTGCCTCCGCCTCCCTGAGTGCTGGGAGGCAAAGATCTCAAACACACCCTACTGACAGAATTCCTATATTCCAACAAAGAAACAGAACTGTAGCAATATAGGAAAGGAATGTGTAGCTGTTGTCGGATAAAACCTTACCTTCTAGTTGTGATGGAAGTGAGGTATCTACTCAAACTCTGGAAAGAACTGTGGGAAGGATTTGAGAAGAAAAGAATGGTTTCTGGGGGCCACCTGCAGCTACCCTGCTACTCTGTGTGCATGAGTGCGACCATTTTCATGGGTTGAATCTTGTTCAGGCTCTTTTCTGTGGTTCTCATAGAACCCGTTTCTGTTTGACAATCTTTCCAGATGCCTCATATAGGTCTCCCAGCCCAACCATTACCAGTTTTGTGCCACCTACCTGGATCCACTCCCGAAAGGAGTCCTGCCCTGGAGTCCACCCATTCTCGGGGTAGTTGAGGCGGGAGCGCTCTACAGACCAGTTGTTGCCATACTGTGAGGATGCAGAGATCTGGTCCGAATGGATCTCTCCGGATTCCATGCCCAGAGGCTCCATACACTTGAAATCTGCAGTCAAATTATGAAGGGCAGAAGACACGTTTTAAATTTAATGTGGCAAACTAAAGAGTTCACTCACAGCATAAGGCATAGGGAGATGGCTCAGTAATGGTTAGGACCTGCATCTGATCCTAGGCACCCACGTAAAAGGCAGCTGGGCCTGCGATATCAACACTGCTAGTCAGAATCCTGGGGCTTGCTGGCCAGCCAATCCAACCAGTCCATAATCCCAATTCACTGAGAGGCTCTGTCTCAAAACATATGGTAGACAGTGACTGAGCACACAGCCTGATGTCAATGTCAGGTTTACACACACACACACACACACACACACACACACACACACACACACACAGACAGAGACAGAGACAGAGAGATGAGAAAACAGAGTTCATTAACAAAGTCTGGCAAAATATGCAACATGGGAGGATTGGAACATGGCACCTATAATTATGTTATCCTAATGGAGATATTTAAGAATACGATTATGAACGTCAGCACAGCTATTATTAACTCTCCTGTGTGGGCTAAGGTTAACAAATGCTCTTTGAGGTGAAGGGATGTGGTCTGGTTGGTAGAGTACAGGAGAGGAACCACAGAGGTGGCTGGCTAGCACTTCATCATCTGGTGTGGTGCGCGCCCCGCCGGCAATCCCAGCATCCTGGGGGTGGAGGCAGGACCAGGAGTTCACGGTCATCCTCACCTGTATACTGAGCTGAAGGTCGGCCAGGGATCCATGACACCACGTGTCAAAATAAAATAAGTTAGAGAGCCGGGCGGTGGTGGCGCACGCCTTTAATCCCAGCACTCGGGAGGCAGAGGCAGGCGGATCTCTGTGAGTTCGAGACCAGCCTGGTCTACAGAGC
>NC_022011.1:35890763-35907542 GCF_000317375.1 Microtus ochrogaster | reverse complement strand
TTTTTTTTACAGATGAGGTTTTAACTAGCCAAATAAGTGCAGAGGTTTTGGATTTCATTTGCCTTTCCATCTCCAATCAGATTTGGGGCAGAAGATGTCAGAAGCCCTCGCAGAACTCTGAAACACGCAGGCCACACCCAGGGCTCCTTCCCAAGCCACTATGCAGGGCAGCAAAACCAGGTTTTTCTTTGTCTGACCTTCAAAAGAACCCTTAGCCACACGAACTTCAGGCAGTATTTCTTTTTTTTTGTTTGTTTGTTTTATTTTTCTGTTGTGCAGAGGGGTTGTAACACTGGGAACTGAATCTAGGGACTCCTAAATTACAGGCGAGTATTCTACCACTGAGCTATTTCCCCTGCCCTGAGCACTTTTAATAAGATCTTTAAAAAATACCTTGCTCTCTTTATTGGGAATGTATGTGAAACAAACAGAAATATTCTCCTTTTCCAGGCTGGGTCTCAGGCTTAGCAGGTTTACTGCTTGCCTAGCACGGACCAAGCCCGGGGTTCAATCCTAGCATTCCATATCTGGATAAGGTGCTGCACACTTGTAACCCCAGCACTTGGGAGTTAGCGGCAGGAGACTTAAGAGTTAAAGGTCATCCTTGACCGGACCAGCGTGGTGCACATGAGATTCTGTCTTCAAAGAAAAATTAGAGCTGGTTAGATGGCTCAGCAGGTAAAAACCTTTGCCACCAGAATCCACACGGTGGAAGGACAGAACTGCTATCTATAAGCTGTTGTCTGTCTGTCTGTCTGTCTGTCTCTGTTTCTCTCTCACACACGCAAACACAGAGTCCCCCATGGTCTCCCATGGCCAACAGTCCTTGTGTGTGACTGATTTGTGTATCAGCTACCCCTGGCTGGTTCTGCCAGGAACTGCCCTTTGTGGTTCCTGACACCTGTGCCATGGAGGTGCCAGGGAAGCCCCCAGGTGACCTCTCTCATTGTTCCCAGGCCATGTCCAGTCATTTTCCACTTCCCTAACTGCGGAGGCTCACATAATTTTATGGAGGAAATACACCAAATGATATTTTTCCAACGGACACTCACACACAAAAAGCTTTTTTTCTTTCTTCACAGAAAAACAAACAGTGGGCACCGCCGTTCACAGAACATTTCTCTAGCGTTTTGTGCGGCCGCAGGTGTAGGAGAAATAATGGGCTGTGCTTACTACGGGACTACGGGGCTTTGTGAGACGGGCACGCACTGACCTTCAGAGACGCTGCTCTGTAGCACGCTGTAGTTGGCCGAGAAACCTTCCTTTGCTATTGCGCTGTCGGTGTAGAAGACCATGGAGAGAATGCCCGAGAAAGAGCGGATCCGACCCGGTGTTTTCTGCCCGCAGTAGCGCCCGATGTGAGGGCCGACTGGAAAAGTAGAGACACAGAGAATGTCAGATTGTCTTTTCTCCTACAGAAGATGCAAAAATTCCCATTTATACGCACAAGCCTCAGCAGGACACAAAGACTGCTGTAGCCTCGCGTGAGTCTCTCCTGGTTAATTGGTGAACAGTGCAGATGCTGGATGAACCTGTGGAGAGGAAGGGAGCTGAAACTGGCACTCACAGTCATAAACATACCCTCCAATCAGCACGGCTGTTCTCGGGAATCAATGCCACTAAGACCAGAGTTCACATCCCCAGTGCCTACAAGTAAAACAGGGAGGCTGTGGCATCGCGGCCCAGCTGTAAGCCCAGAACTCAGAATGGAGATCTCAAAGACAGGCTGGTGAGTGAGCTCTGCAGTCCATGAGAGCTCTTGCCTCAGAAAATAGAGAGGAAAGCAACAGAGGAAGACACCCAATGTCTTCACATGAGAACACATGCTATATACATATATACTCACAAGATACATACATATACATGTTAAAAAATGAAACAAAGGCAAAAGGGGTGGCTCCTGAGAAATGGTACCTGAGGTTGCAGACACATACATTGAGAGAGAGAGAGAGAGAGAGAGAGAGAGAGAGAGAGAGAGAGAGAGATCTTTCTTTAATAGTAAAGAATGTCATTTCGACCAAGCTGTTTCTAAAGCTCAGCAGGAAAAGACACCAGCTAGGCAAGTTCCAGGATGTCTAATTTCTTCTTTCCCCAGTAGAGAGCCTGGGGAAGACATAATGTCCCAGGAAGCATCCAGACCACACAACCCAGGTTTCCTTCCTCATTCCGTTACACAGCCCTGGATGCTAAGCCACCCACATCATACACTTAGACAAAATCTTTGACAAAACACTTCTCAGGGCTGAGTCCACTGACTTATAGACAGTTCTAACCATTCAAGATTTAGAGACTACAAACACTGATATTTTATATAAGTTATTATATAACTCACAAGTTATATAAGTTATTATAAGTTCCAGTCAAAATGAATGGATGTGTTTTCTAAATTCTGTGTTTAACTCTTCCAAACCCAAGAATGGGGATTGTACTACACTATGTTTAATGGCCATGAAACGGCCTACAGCAACCATTTGTACCCAGTAGAGGTATGTCTGCCCCAGGCCATGAACGGCCCAGAACAGTAATTAATTTGTGTTAAAGTCAAATTCTAATTTGGGTCACGTAGCTGTGCCTTTGCTGAAGTGTTTTAACCCAACCCTGAGGATGAGTCACATAGGGCAGAAGCTCCTTGCAGTCGCGGGTCCTCTCCACAGATCTGCTCAGATCAACGAGACAGAAAAGCACTTATTTTCTCCCTCGCATTTTTATCGCATATATGGTAAGGACAGACCAGATGGCTTGGATTGTGAGGCACAGACCCCCACCCCCACCACCAGAAAACCACTGTTCTGTGCACTTTAGTTGAGACTCACAGCTCTGCCTAAGAATCCCAGGTGGTAGCCTTTCCTTGCTTCCTGGGGTGGAGGGACAGGTTTTCAAAAGGGTCATGAGTCTCCAAGGATCAAGCATGTAACTGGTGCCTTTGGGGGTAAGGTGATCCAAATATCATTGCAAAAGTGAATTCCACAAGAGTTGGTCTTCTCAAAGCCTCTAGGAACCACTGACTTTCTAGTGGGATCCAATCTGAACACTTCGTATTTCAGAGTATGTAGATCCTTGGTTTTCAGTTTCACCGGTTTGACCTCTTAAACTAACCAACCAAACAAACACATAGTTCAGTTTATTTCTGTTGCCCTTTGAGAAAGGTTTAATGCGCATGCTAGAATGGCCTCAACCTCACTGTGTAGCTGACAATGACCTTGACCTTCCAATCTTTCTGCTTCCACTGTTAGAATTACAGGTGTGTCCCACTATGCCTGGTATATGCAGTGGGGATTGAACCGGGGCTTCCTTAGCCCTGGTTTATCATGGTTTATCATGAGGTAAGCAAATCTACCTACTGAACTCCATGCCCAGCTTTGACACAATACTCTTTGCACATGTGAATTCAGGGCTTTGTGTATGCTAGGTAAGCACTCTGCCCACTAAGCCTCAGCTCCCAGTCCACTATGCGTTGCCCTAGTTATCCAGTTATTTGGAGTGTTCAAAGTCATCAACCAGGCTGAATTCAAAGACCGTTCTCTCTGCTATCGCCCTGTCGCTGGAAACACAGAATGTGGCATGTGACGTGGTCTACCGTGAAGGAAACACAGGGGCATTCTGGGATGGAGACTGATAATGATCCTGGAAAGGGCATCACATCAGACAATAGCTTCGAACGTTGCAAAGGGAATTTCGTTACATCTGCTTCAGAAAATGGAACTCTCATTGTTCCCACTTCTTTTCAGCTTAATCTTGGCCTGGATTTCTTCTCCAAGTGCTAGCTCTGTGCCAGGCTTTCTTCATTCTGCATGGGAGGTCCTGCCGCCAATTCAACACCTCTTTTCTTGGCCAAGGAGCTCCAGGTTGTCCATAATGTATGCCCAAAAACCATCTTGCTGGAGCCAAGAACTCAGTTCTTCCCTTGCCTGGGATAAGAATCCCATTTTGGTCTGCAGTTATAAATGGGAGGCTTAGCGTCCATTCACCCTCTCCTCATGGTTCCCTCTCATTTAAATTCCTAGTGTGCTTTCATAATCTTTTACTTTAGTTTGTGGGCAAACTTTGACAATCCTAATCCTTGAGGTTGTTCCTTGATCACCACAGGCCCTGACCTTCCCGCTCAACACTGGCGAGGGAAGCGGCAGTACCCATGGAGGCACCGACAGCCATCTTCCCCCTCCCCTATCACCCCATTCCTTGGGGAGGGTGGCGGGGGGGAGTCTCTTTGAAAGAGGAAACAGAAGAGAACTTGTCTAATGCAGACTCATAATTTAGAGAGTCTCCATGACTCACTGGTTTATAATGTTGGAGGCATGCTGGGTAAATCTGCCTTCTGTCTTTTAGAACATTGCCCCCAGACAGATCCCTGTACGTTCCCTTAGGAGCCCTCAAGATACGAGAGTGTAAGGCTCTGGCGACAATAATACAAAGAGGTATTGAATTTTCGTGAACAACAGGGGGACCTCAGCTTCACAAGCTAATGCAATATTGATCTGAACCGGGAGGACAAGGCACTCTCATGCACAACGCCTGTGCTCATTTGTGTCGCATTCACACAGGGCTGCTGGTTTCTTCTCTCTGTAATTGTAGACCCAAAGGCCAAAGAGAAGGGTGAACATCATCACCAAACCCAGAAGTATAATGCAAAAAGTGAAGCACTGAGGACTTTCAGAAGGGGGATTTACAAGCTTTGAACAACAGCACCCTAGTCCTGTCAAGCTGGATGTGAAGGTGACGGGATGTCTGTCCTTCTTAGTAAAGAGAACCCCCACTCCACTGTTCTTTCTAATAATCCCAGCCCTGCCTCAGAATGAAGATAATGTGGTCTTCTGCCTTCTGAAATATATACAAAAACAAAATGTAATGAATTTTTTTGAGACAGTCTGGTACTCGCTGTGTTGTCTAGGTTAACCTTGAACTCATAGTAATCTTACTTAAGCCTTCCAAGTGCTGGGATTACAGGCATATACTGCCATGCTGGCGAAAGAGGTACTTTTAGTGAGAGATCTTTAATGAATCAGAAAGCAATCATTTCATAGGCACTAGACAGGCCACTTAACTTTTCATAAATTAATAAGCCTATTGGTAGAGAGTCTCTAGTGCACATTGGCAAACTTTTTTTCTATCCATGTGCTCCTACTAGGCTACTTTATATGTCCAAGTAAATAAAGACATCAACACTCATCCAGTTCTTAAGGAGCTCATTCCTGACCCTGCTGATGGGCTCTGCAATGTCTTTCTTCCCAGCTCAGACAGAATACTGGCACACCAGCAGTGTGAGTGCATCATCCCTAAGCTCCACAGGCCAGTCCACACACATTAGTATCCCTCTGCAGAGGTTGGCTTGGCACTCTGCACCAATCCCTTCAGAACTCATAACTCCGTGTGAGCCTCTGGAGAGCCAGGAGATGGAGATGTGTGACTTACAACCTACACGCCGTGAATTCAGAGTTTCAGAGCCAACTGCTTTTCTTCAAAGTCAATTTGTGTCAATGGGCAGCTTTCAATTACTTAGTCATTTAATTCGATGCTTGTGGTCAGATGGAGCATAAAGTCATGCGATGGCTAAAAGCCTTCTGAACCTTTTGGATGTTGTTTCAGGGAAATACAAGCTACTACATCTATTGGCACACAAACCGAGAGTGTTGAGCTACAGTGACAAAGATGTTTCTAGTGTCACCAGCAAAAGCCCCAGGAGGGTCAGTTCCCATTTACTTCCAAAGAGAAAGCTATAACCACACAGTTGTGCTGGTGTTGACTGGATGAGGCCAGGCAACTATGAACAAATATACAAAGCGTTTGTGTTGGGGATATGGCTTGGGTGATTTAGTGCTTATCTAGTGTGCCCAGAGCCATGGGTTCAAGCCCCAGCATGGCATAAACCAGGTGCGGCAATGCATGCCTGTGACCCCAGTACCAGAGAGATAGAGACAGGAGGACCAGGATTTCCTAGCCATCCTCAGCTACATAGTAAGTTAGAGACCAGCTGGCACTACGTGAGAGCTCTGTCTCAAGAAGAAAACAAAACAATAACTTCTTCATATTCCAAAGCCACGGCTCTCTGGGAAGGAGTCAACTTTGCCATAGTTCAAACCACGGGTGCAGAAGGCTGGTAACTCTTCCATTGTTCTTAGTTTGAACACGGTGATTTTCTAGGACCAGAAAATTGCCACCTTAAGAAACCCTTGACACTAATAACAATGCGCCTCTTTCTAAAAAAGTCTTCTAAATAAGTTGGCTGATGGGACCTCCTCCTCCGATGCCATTTTTTAAATGAAAGTTCTAGAAAGGAAGGCTGCAAATTTGGCTTGTGAACAAATAAACCCGTTATTACACATCCCAGCTATTGCTACCACATTATTATAATACCGTTTTCCTAATTATCAGATTGAGTGCTTGGAAATCAAACAGCGCTGTGTTTGGGAAAATCTCATTATCTAATGAAAGAGTTCCTGTAGGATCATTATAGCCTTCTTCATAAGGTAAAAGAGAAAGAACAGATCAAACTAATGTTAACTCGTTCATTTACTAAACCGCAGTCCAAAGCTTCCCTAACACTAATAGTTTTCTTTGCTGTTGACTGATAAAATGACTGGAATTTCAATGTCTTTTTCAAGCACTATAAGCAGTTACCTTCATATTCTATCTGCTCTTCACTCACAATGAATTTGGCTTAAGAACACTGCCCTACCATTTTAGTGGTGGCTGTACATCTTCAGCTGCCAGCCATTGGACCCTTCTGGGCTGTCCTTTCAAATACATGCAGTCTTAGCAGGAACTGGGCTAAGTACAATCAATGTTAGCAACGCGGGCGGTTGCAGCAAGTTCTTTATCTTCCTCCCCTTGCTCAGACTCTTCATGGAGATTTTTGTATTCACTTTCTAGTTCTCCCAAAAAGTTCACAGATGTCCACACGGCTGCTTCCCCACCTTCCTCAAACCCATGCTCAAACGGTTTTGTCTTACTGTGGTCTGGCTTTACCATCCCATTTAGAATTTCAACTATACCTCCTCTTCCTGACAGTGCTGTCCCTTAATTCTGCTCCACTCTCCTTCTCTCATCTCTAAAATGAAAGATTTGATGTAAATTAACGTTTTAATGAACAGAAATGAAGAGATCAGGAAAACTGTTGCTAGCAGGCTATCACGGAAATCACTCAAAACCTTGAATTTTCTTTCACGGCCTCCACTGCCTATGTACATAGTGAAGGAGTTGGGACGGTCTTTTTAATCACAAAAATCCCACCCCTACCCTTCACATTTTCTTTTCCCTTGTCATCTTTGTCTATTGTAAAGAAATGATGTGTGCATTATGACATTTATAAAAGATTCCTCCTTTTTGAAGGATTTTCCCAGCTGTTCTTAAACGTTACCTTCAGGGAATCCATCCCAGATCTCCAGTCGGTCATAGCGACAGAACATTCCTCCTGGAGGATTTGAGTCTTGCTCCAGGTCAAAACTTTCAAACTCCAGGATAATCTCAGCCATCTTCGGCGCAAATATGATGTAGGTGCACTCCAAGCTGTTGGGGTACTTTTCAGGGAACCCCGGGGACTTTATCACTCCACTGGGAGCTGTATAGTTCTGAGAACATTCGGGACCTGTGAGCAAGAGACAAAAGGAACACAATGGGAATGTCTCAGAAGCACAAGAGGAACGGGGAGAAGGCAGAGGGTTTCTAGGAAAAGGCTGCCATTCTCACCACCATCGTTGCCAGTTCGCTGCTCGGCCATTCCCTAACGCCGACCTACATGGTAAGTCAGGCTAAGGTTTACTGTGCTCACGGTAGTTTCGCATTTGTGTAGAGCAACTGAAAAGCATCTGCTGTTACAGGCAAAAAAAAAAAAAAAAAAAAATCGGGGGGGGGACACAAATATAAAATCATGTGGGAACAATGAGTAAGTAACCTGCAGAAATCTCAACAGAGCCCTAGAGAAATAATTACAGCCCCTTCAAGCTCAGATCTTTAAATCTCGAGGCTGACAGCCGTTTATTGGTGAAATAGAACATTTACAGAGGCGAGGGAGAGCATTCAGCCTCGAGAGTTTGGGTTTCGGATTCCCCTGGCAGTGAGTCGGTCACTCTGCCAGATGTGACCTCTGTCTCTTTGACAAACTGAATGTGAAAGGTAATTCGTACACGGACCCCGGGTGACTTGACTTACTCTGAGCGGTGTTGACACAGGTGCGTGTCAACGTGTGGCAGTTAGTGAGGGCACCATAAACTGCGATTACAGCCCCGACGCGAGGCGTCACCTGATATCAACGCTGACACTATCACCTTCCGCCAAGACTCAGCTGCGCGGTATACCATTCTAAAGCTGCTCGTTCACAGGCGTGTGTGCAGAAGGTGCATATTTACAACGTGTGATTTTAATGGCTGTTCAGGGTTATCAAGACTTTGCAAACTGTGCTGATTTGTGATCGCAAAACAAGAGGAGGTGGGCATGCGTCACAGGCTGACCTTGCAGCTGTGTGAATGAGCAAGACTTCAGTCCAAGGCATCCTGCACCAAACAGGGCAGGGTAGTCTATGCAGCCCAAAAGCCAACTTTCCCTTGTGGCCACTACTGCTCTGATCTTCAAGTAGCCATACTTAAAGAAAGCAGAGAAAATGGGACACCCCTTCCCCTTTAAAGATCTATTGATTTTATTTTTATGGTCATACGTGTTTGCCTGCATATATGTGTGCACCACAGGAGTACCTGGGGCCCTCAAAGACTGAATTAGCCTGGAATTAGAGTTAAGGATGACTGTGAGTTACCATATGAATACCGAAGACCCAACTTGAATCCTCTGAAGAGCAAAAAGTGCTCTTAAGAACTGGGCCATCTCTTCAGCCTGGAAAACAGGGTCTTTTGAATCTCAGTATTGAATCTGAGAACATCCAAGTCACCTTCTCTTTGTCTGGCTGTGGCTCTCAGGCTGCTGTAGGAACTCCAAGAGTTGATGAAATAAGGTGACGAGTCAAGTCTGTTCCTTGGCTCTGGGTGTGCAAGTGCACATGTCTCTGTGTGCAAGTGAATATGCATGCAGGGGCCAGAGGGTGGCCTCTGCTGAGACAGGGGCTCCGACTTCCACCCAGAGCTCACCTGGGGCTCACAGATTAGCTAGTCCGACTGACCAATGACCTGAATCTGTCTCCCCAGGCACATCCCGTCACACCCAGCGTCTTACTTGGGTGTTGGGGATCAAATTCACATCATCATACTTGTAGGGTAAGTACTGTTCTGAACTGAGTAGCTTTCTGAAGTGCCCGATGACTTGAAGTAACTCCTTAGACAGATAGGCTTATTGACACTTAGGTCAATAAGCTTCTTTCCCATTGGAGGCTCTGGCAACTCTTGAGAGGAAAGTTGGCTGACTAACCTCTGAGTTAGCACAGCCGAGGATGGAAGAGATCAAGGCTTGTTATTTGGATATAATACACCTGGCCTTATAAGACCTGTATATGGTCTGTTAAGAAAGCATTTCAAACCTTATGTGGGGTTCACACTACTCTGCTCTGTCTCCACGTGTTAATTGGTTTGATTATAGCTAAAGGCTCAGGGCCTTGCTGTATTTTGACAGGTTCATTCTAGGTAAATGTTCTCACTCCATTCTGAATGCTCAGGGAGCATCTGAGATGACAGTAATAATGCCAAGTTGAGTCATATGTTACATGTGGAATATATACAAACACATACACTATATATACCATGATTACATAAAAGCATATTGTGTATTGTTATGCTAGTTTATAATCACATAGCTAATAAATAATAAATGCAATATCACATATGTTATATAATATATGATGTATGATATTGGCAATCTTAGAATTTCACTTCTGAGATGTAGTGTGTCTTTACGTCTCAATCTCCTCTCTGGGGAAGAAACATCTTCCTTAGATCGTCAAAGGCAAGGTGCACAGACAGCTCTAAAGCAGGCTTTAATACCTCCTCCTGAGAAAGGTCAGCATGCCCAGATGAGATTATGGTTCAGTGAGACAAAAAAGTATGACCAGCTCTGATTCCACTTTCAGAGCTGCATAACTTTCAACATTTCCATGGTGCTTGGCCATACCATAACCATGTACCACTGGAAGTGATCCCAGTCTGCGTAGGGCTTGATACAGCAGAGAATTCCCAAGGGGGTGATGGGAGGTCTGTGCTGAGTGACACGGACTCCATGTAGCTGAGGATGACATTGAACTTCTTGTCATCTTGGCCTCATCTTTCAAGGGCCATGTGCGTGTGCACACTCCCAGCCCCAGAGGGGTGGCTTTCGCTGTTGTCATTTTTTAACCGTTGCCTTTTTCATTATTATATAAGTTTGCCCCAATTGCAAAAAATGCGTCCTCCAAAGGGGATGGACAGTGGCCAGAGAGGGCTCAGGAACTGGCAGGAGCTCCCAGGGCTGAACAGGAGTGAGGCCAGCACGGGAGGGAGGAGTTGCATGGAGGACCGTGCTGTAAAGACAAATCTGGAGGTGTACCGATCTCCGGCTATGACCGGAAGATGACAAGTATCTAGCGCGGCTACAAGAAGGCACCTCTGAATGTTAATGGCCAAAGGGATAGGCAATTGTCATAGCTAAGGTGTTTTCTTGGCTTTACGGTTAGATAGGGTTCCCCGTGTGCCAAGAGTTTAAACTCCTTTTAGCTGAGGATGACGATGAGATTCTGCTACTCCTGCCTTCACCACACCTAGTTTGTTTGGTGTTGGGGTGGAGTCCAGGAGTTCAGGGTAGGTGGGCACTCAAGCAATTGAGTAATACCCCTCCCTGACCCAGGTTAAATATATAGACCCTTAATTACACAGTCTCTCCCTAGCTTCACCGTTCAGTCCCTGACACTGCGGTCCATAGAAACTCCCTGACCTCCTTGAGTAGCAGAGCCAGGGACCCAGGTCAACAAACAGGACAAAGGAAGTATGGCAGGCTGGAGGCTGGAGGTGTGAGTGTCCCAGGGAAGTTCCTTTAGGTGAACGCTGGGCGAGTGGTCCAAAGTTCCAACATCAGGGAGCACAGACGTAAGGGAAAATAGGGGCACTTGGGAGAGATTCTGGGTGGTCCGGGGAGGAGCAAGGAGGTTCTAAGGCTACCAGGCAGGACAGTCCTGTCCTTAGCTCTTGGGATTTGAGTGGCGAATTCTCATAATCATAACCCAGTGCCTGAACACTTCAAAGCCAGCATCTAAAAAATTAATTTCCTGGTTGCATTAAACTATGATCGATATAATCCACATTTTTTTTTAGAAACTTCTGAAGTTGCTGAGCCCTGAAATAAGTGCTGAGTTTTCAAAAGATCAGTCATCCACGAGTTCTGTACCATTAGATGACTGCTGAGGAAAAGTGTGTATTTATGCATTAATTTTGTGAATATTTCTATGCAGAATATATGTGCAGAAATGGAAAAGTGGTTTGTTTTTTTTTTTTGCATTTCTCAAATAGAAGCAACCGTGTTGGGAAATGAAACAAATTTTACACACGGAAATTTGAAGCTACTAAGAGAAACATTGGTAGATGTAATATGTGGGTGTACAGTATGCATATATACACGACATTCTGTGTACTGTAGACAGTGTATGCACAGAGGACAACCTGGGCATGGGCCTAGAAAAAGTCGGGTTAACTAGGAATGCTTCCTGAGTGGGTAGAGAGCTTGGCTGGCCTGCATGAAGTCGGAAGTTCCATCCCCACCAGGGTATAAACTGTGTGCGGCCACACACTTGTGACCCTCCTACCTAGAAGGAGGGAGCAGGACAGAGTTCAAGGTCATTCTCAGCCACACAGTAAGCTGGAGACCAATTTGAGTTAGAGTCCTTGAAGGGGGCCAGAGAGAGATGGAGAAGAAGAGAGAATATATTAAACTCCAGTAGCACTCTAATTTATTTCTGGAAAAGATAAGAATCAATACAAGAATTCAATGTGATGCACTGAATTTAAATAGCCAACAATGGTGTCACACATTAGGGTAACACTATTTTTTTTTAAAAATTTCTGAGTATTCTTTATCCATTTTAAACATACTTCTGCCATACCATGGATATATTTTCTTTATTGAAAATATCTCCCAATATTTCTATAAGGGAAATGTTAAATGCTTTATGAAAGGATAAAGTCATGACCTCATCTTTTTTGTCACGTGATCTTTTGGGATATCAGACAACCCTAAAGACTAATTTAGTCACTCTTGTTCTTATGGAAGTCACTTACCCCGCTTGAAGATTTCATAGCGGATGGAAAAGCCTGCCCCGTGCGTCTCGTAGTCAGAGACAAATCTGATGAAGAGGAAGGGCCCTGAGGACACCACGGGAGAAGGTGCGATCTTCCCACAGAACTTGCCCCATGGGCGGCCGTTTTCGTTGTCTCCATCAATCACCTCCACGTAGTCATACCTTGCAAACAAGAAAGGGAGGTACTGTGAGGTGGAGAACAAGGTCCTCTCGACTTCAAAATTTGGGAAACTTCACATCTGGTATGGTCTGTCAAGGGGGAAAATGCACCATCTGCATTTAGCGCTGCTCCGCATGGAGGGAAGAGACACAGAGGGAGAGGCAATAATTAAAATGGACCGCCTTGCCTGTGCACATCATCAACAGCACAGAACCATTAAGAATAATGGTGTCCATTATACTTGCAGACAATGTCAGTTAAAGCAACCAATTAGCAAGAAAAAGCAAACTCTCTGAAGCACAATTCTCTATTATTAAGTAGTGTGGCTTTGTCTGTGGTAGGGGTGTCCAGCGCATAATGCGGGGCATTCTTTTCAAACTGCGAGGTTCTCTTATGAATTCGGAATGTCTCCTTGGCTGGAGTGTCCCGTGAACAATACTTTGATTTCTGTGAGCGACCTTCTAAACATATGGCCAAGGAATAATAAACAGATTCTTCACTATTTAACGCCATTCTGTCCAACTCCAGTCTTCTGAGAAAGGACTCTCTCTTTAGCCGCATTCAGTGGCTGAGACGGAATACCTCCCCAGCCTACACTTGTGCCACAAAGCATGGTTTCAAGTCTGGAAGAAGAGGGGAGGGGAGGGTTGTAAGACTGGAAAGCAACCTTGTTTATACCCGGCAGACAGAATCTTTAAAGGGAAAAGAATTAACACAACTGTGAAATTATCAAGGGAAACTCAGACCTCATATCATACTGACGGGACCAAATGGTGAGGGGGTCACAGTGGGTGAACGTGTGCTTGGAGCGTAAGGATCTTTAAAAGGCAGAAAACCATCAGCAGCAGACACTAGGTGTCCTGGAGCAGAACGAGGTTTCTATTGGTCTGTTGTTGTATTGCTTAGTGTTTTGCTTCTGTCTTCCTTCCTTCCTTCTTTAAAACTTGAGCAGGTGTATGTGTGTGCGTGTGCATGTGTTTGTGTGCTCATGTGTGTCTGTATGTTCGTGTAGGTGTGTGTGTGTGTGTGTGTGTGTGTGTGTGTGTGTGTGTGTGTAGGTCAGAGGTTAGGCTGGGCTGACTGGGCAGTGAACGAGCCCTAGGGCCCCTCATCTTCACCTTCCAGCGCGAGTGGTTGTAGATGCATACTGCCACGCCCAGCTTTATATGTGGTTCCTGGGGATTAAAACTCAGGACTTTGCGCTTGTGCAGCGATTGTTGTGCCTAATAAACCATCTCCCCAGCCCTTCCATTCCGTTTATTTACCAAGCCACCCGGGAGACCGGCAAACCTGACTTATCTTCATTTTTTTTTCCCCTAGAATTCACACAAAAACCATTGCAACCCATTTATTTTAAACCTTAACTTGCTGTGATATATTCATTTCAGGCCCAGCTAAAATATGGCAGTCACGTAAACTGTATTTGGCAATTTAAAAGAAATCAAGTGGGGGAAATTTTAATGATGACCATTGGTCATTAACCAAACTGCCAGGGCCCATGACTTATGTCTACGGAAAACCCAGGAGACAGTCGCCAGGATGATGTCACTGCTTAGAGTGGTCAGCTCATGGCTCTCTAAATTAAAGATGACATTACCTCATCAGTTAAAATTGTCTGCCAGCTCTGTGTATATCGAGAAAAAAAAATAAAGCTGGCATTGACGGAGCTAAGCATTAGCATATGTGAATTATTATTATTATATTATATATGTCCAAACACCGTTTCCCTTGTGGGGTCTGTTATTTCCAGTAGTAATCACGGGGCCAGCTAACACCTCCCATATCACTGACCCTTTGTGAAATGTGGAAATGCATTGAGAAATTGTCCCTTTCAATCTCATCCCTGGCAGAGATCCTTTATATTTAAAAGATAAAGGGGAGGGGAGCAGACAAGAGAGGAGGAGAAAAATATATTTAAAACCCTCACACCAACTTTCAGAAGTACCAGAGGAAGAACGAGTCTGGACCCACCACAGCCTCCCCTACCCTGCTTTATGGAGTGATGTCTTTCATGTACTGCAGGCTCTGCCCCGCGCTTTCTTCTAATCTAACTGTGATTTGAACTGCTTGCTGTGTGTTTGGTCTGGCCACCGCACCCCCCAGCTTTGCAATATAAGCTTTCACTCCAATCTTGACAAGGCATGAATACTAAGTGACTAAATCCTGGTGCGTGCTGCCTTCCAGGCACAAATAAGAGAGGTGGGTCAGGCACTGTGAGGGAGGAAGGCCCCTTCTGCGGGACGGGCTTTCTCCCAGGTATCAGAGTGCTGGGCAGACTGCTGCCAGAGAATCTCAAGGGAGGGGGAGGAGGGAGCTAGTATTTTAATTCATATATTCTCTGGTAGTAAATACCAGGCCCTCCCCTTGGCAACCGCGTAAGCTATTTTTAAAAGTGAGAGGGGTGTGAATTAGAATCCCTTCCCAGCAAGAGATAAGCCATAGACAGTGCCAGTGTTAGGAAATTGAGTTATTCAGGGATACTGTAGTCACATTTGGGTGCTGGAAGGCTGCTAACATTTCAGCACTCCCTGCAAAGTACTATCCAATCAGGCCCCAAGGAACACAGGGAATAGGCTTTCTCAAACACATTCAGGAGAGTGGATCCTGCCCAAGCTGTAAGAGAAGTGTCACTGAAGGGGTAAAGAGGAAGCAGCTGGCATCTCCCTCTGGAGCTGACACTGGTCCCACTCCCCACCATTCTCCCATCAGACACCATGCCCAGAATGCAGCTGGTGGGCCAGCTTCCTTCCCTGGAACACCAAGGCGACTTCACTCAGCCCTCACTGGCCCTGTGCCCAGGATCCCAAGTTTGCAAATTTTGACATTCCCTCCCACCACCACTCCCTTCCCACCTTCAACCCAAAAGGCTGTGCATTGCTCTGCTGCTGCTGCCTGCCAGGGAGGCGCACACCCTGGCTTAGAATGTCAGGATCCTCAGCTGAGGCACCCGGCCCTGCAGAGTGAGAGAGAAGGGGGCACCTGTTTGGCTCCAGCAGCTTGGGGAGACTTGAAAACTTACACCTGAGGAATCTAATTAATTCAGGAAGCCACAGCGGAAACTCTACCAGCACAAGTTGACTCCTCCTGTTGGGGGTGGGTGGGATGCATGCTCCAAGTAACTAGGGAAGGGGTCGCCCTTCCAGGTGGGGATTCAGGAAATGACCCCATTCTGTCCTCCATGTTCACAATGTCGACGTGGCTCCTTGATCATTGCAAAGAAAATGTAATCTTCCTAGGGAATGTAAACTTAGCATGGATTTTAAAATGATTCAGAAGGCAGCCAACACTTTTGGGTGGCATTCTTCAGCTAGAGTCAGTCAGAATCTTTGTTGTGTGATGGAGGCGGCTGAGCAGATGCGTACTTCCTGGAAGGCAACATCCACATAGCCTTCTGCAATTAAAATGGGTCGTCCCTCAGTGACTTGGAATCAAGCCCTTCAGGAGCCTCTGACCTTTGCCTGCATTAATTCCCAACCTCACCCCACCTGATGAAAGAGCTCTAATCTTGACAGTCATCCAGGAGAGTGATAAAACAATAAAGAGTTCCTTCTTAAGAATTCCTGTAGCCTTCAGGAGCAGAGGTTGACTGATCTCAGAGTTCAAGGCTATCCTGGTCTATAGGGCCAGTTCCAGGATAGCCAGGATTGTACAGAGAAACTCTGTCATGAAAGAAGGAAAGAAGGAAGGAAGGAAGGAAGGAAGGAAGGAAGGAAGGAAGGAAGGAAAAGAAAGACCACGGGATTATTTTTCTTTCCTTTTGAAAGGCCTGGATTATGATTTTAGGAAAACGGTCAAGAAGAACAAACAGTGCCCAGGGACTGAGAAACACAGTGGCTCACTGCAGAGTGGCTCCAGCCTCAGAGGTGTGTGGTGGTGAGCAGATGAGGAATAAGCCTCACTTGAGCCAGGTTTTCTCAGGAAAGCACAGATGATCCATAATACTGTGGTAGAGACACTAATAGAAGAAAAGCCAGCCCTCTATAGGATGTTTCCTGAGACAGAGAGGTACTGTGCCCATCTCCCTCCACCTGGCTTCCACACATCCTGGAGCCAGTAGGAAGGAGCAGTCTCAGGGTGGATGTCTTTCTGATCCTTCGATAGGATCTCCCCCTCATCCCTACCATGGCACAAGTGCAATCACAATGGAGAAATCTGGTCCCCAACATCACCCCTCCCCAACTGTGAAGGAAACATGTCTAGCTCTGAGTACGAGTACACATTGATCTCTGGGCTGGGAGATGGCTCATTCATTGCAGAGTTTGCGGAAGACATGGGTTCAATTCTTAGCACCCATATGGTGTCACAACCAACTGTAACCCCTGGTTTAGGAAATCCCGCAGGCATGCATGTGGTAACAGGCAAAAAATTCTTATATATCTTTATCTTTATCTCTCTCTCTCTCTCTCTCTCTCTCTCTCTCTCT
>NC_022011.1:35883606-35890663 GCF_000317375.1 Microtus ochrogaster | reverse complement strand
TATATAAAGATTACATTATCAGACACTCAGACATTCAACTTCTAAAGTGAAAAGGTTATGCTGGTTCACAGCTTTGGAGGTTTCAGTTGGAGGTGGCCCTTCTTCGGCTTTGCAGCCTGTGGAGAGATTGCATCGCATCAGAGAACCTGGAGACCCTAGGCAGGTGTCCTGAACTGGCTAAGGATGGGAAAAGTGATCTGAGCATCTGCAAGCATGTGTTCACTCATTCATTGCTCTCTGCACCTGACTGGGGATGTAATGTGACCAATGTTCTCAAGCCTTGCCCCTGTGACTAGGGAGTGCTGCCACAAACAGTGAGTGGTCTTTCTTTCCTCTTCAAGGAGCGTAATCAAGATAATTCCATGTAGATATAACCACAGCTCAGCCTGATCTAGACAATCCCGCATTGGAATTTCCTTCCCAAGTGATTCTGGATTGTGTCATGTTGACAGAATTAATATCGCCACTCCATGATATTATAATCAACTGGCTTGCTTTTGAACAATTAGGTGAATCTTATGAACCTAACTTCACGTATTAAAATTTTAATATTTAATATTATCATCTATACTAACAGATACTAATAGATTAGTATCTGATATATCTATTATATCATACCTGAGTTAAGATTCCCAGGTCCCATGGTCAAAGCTTGTGTGCACGCGTGCGTGCGTGTGTGCGTGTGTGTGTGTGTGTGTGTGTGTAGTGTAACCCCAGTGCTTGGTGGAGCAACAATAGTGTCTTTGGAACTCACTAGTTGGCCAGCTTAGCTGAAGAGATGAGACTGAGGTTCAGTGAGAGACTATACCTCAAAAACTAAAATATCTGGGCTGGAGAGATGGCTCAGCAGTTAAGAACACTTGTTGATCTTGCAAAGAATCTGGGTTTGGTTCCTAGCACACACATGGTACCTTCCAACCATCTGTAACTCCAGATCCAGGAAATCTGATGCCTTCCTCTGGCCTCTGATGGCATCAAACACTCATGGTCCACATGCAGTTATGAGTGGGGATTCCTGGAAAGAAGCCATGTCTACAGAGGCTGACGGACTTATTAAAACTTCAACGACTATGGGAAGCTTGGAAGTTTGCAGGTCCAGAGCCTAATTCTAATTTGTCTTGGTCTTTCTTTAGTTCACTAAACAGCCATTTACTTGCTCTTACCCGTCTCTGTGACTGATCCAACACTCTGACTATAGATACAACAATAACAACAAAAAACTGTTGAAATATATTAACAAACTTAAGGAAACCCTAATTTTCCACCAACCGACAGGCTAAAGTCATCAGATAACATCTGGGAGGTATATCAGGGATTTCCCTGCTGTGCTATAACTGCCCCTTACTGTTTCCAACGTAGTTTGAAAGTCCCTTGATTTATGACCTTATTTTTCTGTTACTATAAAACTGTGTCCATATTGGAATATGCATTTGGGGTAACCTAAGTCCAAGGTTTGGGGCCATGGCTACTCAAATTTGGCTCATAATAAACCATTTCTTCTCCCCCTTGAGTTGGGGGCTGTAGTTACTGTGTAGACACAAGCAAAACACTCATCTATATGAAATAAAAACAATAATAAATCTAAAGCATTTTTAAAAAAAATGAGCGGCTGAGAACAGCACCTGCTGTTGCCCTCTAGTCTCCAGAACACACGCATATATGTGCGTATGCACACACACAAAAAAAATATCCATTGAAGAAAATGTTAATGAGAAAACGTCCTAAATTAAGAAAGGCATTGATGGACCAGTAGGGTTTCAATGGCCACAAATGGTCAAGAGGAAAAGGTGGCCAGGCACGCCTATAAGAAACAGGGACTAGTTCTTGTTGAAGAAGCAGAAATGACCAGCTAAGTGGCTGAAAGGAGCCTACATGGCCAGCTTGAGAGTCAACTGTGGGTCAGCCCTGCTACAGTTGGCATTCAAGTTGAGTGCAAAATGACATGGCTGGTTCGTTTCTCAGAGTGACAAAGGATGAAAAGCAAGGTGTGGATAGGGCTGCTGTACCCAGTGGGGTGGGGCTTTGTGGTGGGGCAGCGATTTGGGGGACACTTCTGTGAGTCACCCCCCACCAGTGCTCTCCATGCATGCTCAACAAACTGATTGGTTCACTAAGCCAGACTTGGGTGGAATCCTTACTTTGGTCTTTGATAGAAGCCTTATCTTGGATGAATGGATGTTTCTTAACATCTCTTCGGGAAAAGTTAGCACAGAATCCCTAGCTAGCACATGCCCTGACCCATCCTCAAAACCAGCTCCAGGAATCCTTTTCCACTTCAGATTCCTCTCACGCTTGCTTTGAGACCCTTCTGGAAATCCCAAGGTGCCTGTCAGGTTCACCACTCTTTGTCTGACAGAGACGAGAACTGAGTCCAGGGCAAGGGCAACAGAAGGAAGGGTGGGGCCGTAGAAGTGACGTCAACGAGAAGTGACGTCAACGAGATGTACGTGCTGTGGGTTCAGGAACCCTTCCAGGGCTCCTTATTCCAGAGACTATGGAAGCAGGCAAGCTGACCGAGCCAGGGTTTCCAGAGGGATAAACACAGCAACTCTAAGATTGTTGTGGCATATGTCTAAGGTGGAAATATGATGATAATTAGACCGAAAAACAAGAATCGGGGGTTGAGGATACAGGTCAGTTGGCAGACTGTGTAGCACGCACGGAGCTCTGGGTCCCATCAAAGCTTGGGGTAGGTGCACAAACCTGGCTGCGGCAATGGATCCCTGTAAGTGCCACTGAGGAGTTTGATGCCGCTTTGCTCTACGTAGAGTTAGAGACTATCCAGGACGACACAGCAAGGTCCTGTTTCAAAAACCCCAAAGATTCCAGACACGTGGCATAGAACAACGACCAAATTTATATGTTTAATAGGAAATACTTGGACTTTAAGCTTCTGTCTGTGTGGAATTTCACATCATAATTAAGATTTATTTGCAACCTAGATTGAAAATAAATAAGAGACCTTTACACGAGAAAATGCTTTTAGGATTAACTTAGATGCCACAATGCCTGCATTTTGGAGGGGCAGTCAGGCACACACCTCTCTTGGAGCAAGCGTACTACAGAAGGAGCAGCATCTCCTGGCGTCAGACTCAGAGAGTTTGTTCTAGAAAGTTCACATGATTTTAATTACAATACATTTACCTCCCAAGGAAAACAGCCACCTGGAAGACGTTAGCGTTTGTAACTCATTTCCCTCCCACTTCATGGGACAGTTTTACTTCTTGCCAGCTTTCCACTGTTCTCCAGGAGAGGCGGGAGAGGGAGAGACAGACACACAGACAGAGACACAAAGAGAATAACAGATACAGAGACCGACTTTCCCAAACTCCTCACAGGGGATTTGGAAAACTGACTAAGTTATGCGAAGGGGAAGGGTTGAGAGGAGCACTTGAGCACTGACTTCCTCTTATTTACAACCTTACGTATTTGTTTATTTTTATATTTGTTTATTTAGTGTGTTGTTTGTGCTCACTGTTGTGTGTGTGTGTGCACGCGTGCATGTGTGTAAGAGAAGTTGGTTCTCTCCTTTTGTTATGTGGGATCTGGGCATCAAATTCAGGTCATGAGACTTTTGCAACAAAGGCCTTTACCTGCTGAGCCATCTTGCAAGCACTGTGCTTGCATTTTGAGACAAGGTCTCCTGGAGTTCAGGCCAAGCACTGTGTAGCAAGTATGACTGCATTTCCGATCACCTGACCTCTGCTTCAGGAGTGCTGGCATTACAGGTGGACTCCGCCACCTCCAGTTTATGCGGGGCAGGGCTTTGTGCATGCCAGGCAGGAGCTCTGCCAACTAAGCCACCATTCTAGGCCCTTATACCTCTAAGGCTTTTTAAACACATACAATACTGTCCTGTCCTGCTCAGTTTTCCAATCCAAAGATAGAGATTAAAGCGAACTGAGCTTGTTTTAACAAAGTCCAGTGGAGCCAAGCTGGAGCACCAAGGACTTCAGTTAGCATCTTTCTCTGAGGCTGAGGCCCCATCTCTACCATCTTGATGGATAAGAGCTTTGTCTACAAGGAATGACTGTTGCTACAGTCTGTATCTGGAGTGTACCCCCAAATATCCATGGGCTAAAGCTTTAGCTTCTACCTCAGCAGTATTTGGAGGTGTAGAACCTTTGAAGAGTGGGACCTTGTGGGAGGTTTTTATGTCAATTCGTGGTAAGGCATGTCTTTGGAAGGTATACAAGACCTTTCTGTTTCCTTCCGGGTCATGAGTTGTCTAACTCCTCCACACACTCCTGCCAAGGTGGCTGCCTCTTGACAGGTCAAAGAAACAGAACCTTCCATAATGCTTCTCAAACCGTGAGCCAAAAGACACCCTGCTTTCCAGGTGTGTAGACACACCTGTGTGGGAAGAAGGTTTGGATAGGTAAGCACGCATGTGGGAGGCCAGAGCATAACCTCAGGGGTCATCTCTCAGATGTCCATCTCCTCGACTGGCCTCATCAAACAGGCTGGGTTAGCTGGCCAGAGACTCCAGGATCCCCCTGCCTCCGCTTCCCCAGCCCTGGAAACAGTGTGAGCTGTTAACATGGGTTCTGAGGTCGGAACCTCAGTCCTCACTCTTGAGTAGGACTTTACAGGCACTTTACAGGCAGAGCCATCTCCCCGGTTCCAACTTGTGCTCTTTAGAAGTCTGTGGTGGTCAGGTATTGGTTCCAAAGAAAGCAACCCAAGCAACACAGTCATCATCCTCAGAGCCCCACAAAACACCAGTGGGGACAGTTGCCTGCCATTAGCTGGAACTGTGTCTTCCTCACTCCGACATGAAGTGTTGTTCATGGTGTGCTGGACAGGTACTGATGTGTCTCTGTGAGTCTCCGATGCTCATTTATAAAATGGGCAGACTGGGAGTTAACTTGGAGAGCTAGAAAACTAAACTAAATATATACAATGTTCCCTTTCCAAGAGACGTGCGGCCATGAAGTGAGCAGTTTAAGGAGGCCATAAACAGAGAAAAGTGCATGGATGAAGGGTGTCATTGATTTCATTTATTTGGTTTCTGTTTGTTTGCTTGTTTTGAGACAGGGGCTCATTTACTCCAGGATGGCCCTGAACTTGCCATCTAGCTGAAGTTCAGATCCGCCCATGTCTGTCACCTGCAGGCTGCAATTGCTGGTGCACACCACCGCATGAGATTTGCTGTGACAGAGATTTCTTTTCTCCCACGTGTACCCTCAGTGCAAAGCAGGCTGTGGTTTTTGTAGCTTACACGGAGACAATGGGGATGTTCTATTGGGAACTCGCCAAGGCCAGCTGGCCTGGGTCTGAAAAGGCCTGGGATGAGGCCGGACTCGCTGAACATAGCGGACAATGGGGACTACTGAGTACTCAAGAACAATGGCAATGGGTCTCTGATCCTACTGCACGTAATGGCTTTGTGGGAGCCTAGGCAGCTTGGATGCTCACCTTAATAGAAATGGATGGAGGTGGGGGTTCCTTGGACTTCCCACAGGGCAGGGAACCCTGATTGCTCTTCGGGCTGAGGAGGGAGGGGGACTTGACTGGGGGAGGGGGAGGGAAATAGGAGGCGGTGGCGGGGAAGAGACGGAGATCTTTAATAAATAAATAAATTAAAAAAAAAAAGAAAATGTAGTTTTGCGAGTGCCCAGGAAACGTGTTGAGTGTGACATGACAGATTCACAGAGTGTGATCAGACCCTGACGTCTAGAAAACTGCTCACACTGACGGTAGTTCCGCCTCAGTGCCACTACCAGGAATAAGTCAGTCAAAGCCAGAGTCAGTAGTGGAGTAAGCGGACACAGTGCACACAAGCCATATAAAGTTTCTTTTTCTTTAAATCACTAAACTTGAAGCAGGGAAGTATAAAAACTAGGGTAGCACCTGAGATGCCCACTGGTTAGAGGCTATGCACATGCACACCCTCTAGTAACGAAGCAGGTGGCCGGCTAGTTCCTTGACCTGCAGGCGCTGTGCTCTCCTCCCCAAACAATGCACCTTTCTACCTTAGAACCCTTACCCCCACCTACATTGGACCACACTCTTTGGACAATGGTATACATTTCCCATCCTCAGTAATACTCAAATGCAGACAGTTTCTGTTCAAGTCTAGTCCAAATCTATCTGGGTCTGAAGAATAGATGGACTGATTCAGTGTGAACTAGTTTGGGTACAATAAGACAAACCGAAGAATTCCCTATTTAGCATTTCATGTCTATGCATAAGTGGGCGTGCACTGTGGGCAGGGACATGGACAGTAGAGAAATGACTCTATGATCACAGGAATTAAAACAGAGAACCACCCAGACTCTCATCCTTTAGTAACCACGCCTTCTTTATGAAGCCCATAGAAGGAAGCCCTGAGCAGTGATCAGGTGCTTGGGTATCTTTGCTTGTGTGGCCTGCTGTCAATCTTGACACTGCTCCTCTTTGAAATCTGTACTATCCTTTTGCTCCAAATAGAGTTGTCTTGATTCTGTGGTGAATATGTGCTATGTCTTATTTTCAGTTCTCGGTGTGAGAGGCCAAGGACCTGGAAGCACTCAGCCCAGACTCTGACCAGTGGTAACAAGTCCACTAAGTGTTTTCATTGATGTGCCTGGAGTGACTTAATGATCTGCAGTTGGATTCCTGCTATTAGCACAAAAAGCTCCCTGCACAGGGATGGGTGGGAACCCTGGGGAGCAGCCTCCAGGTCTGGAAAGCAGTGTCTCTGGTTTATAGTATCAGACAATTCCTAATCCTCAATTTTCTCTTTAATTCTGTAGAAAGAAGAAATAAAGCCATAATTCTTTTTTTTTCAGGCTTCAGGACCCAACGTGCTAATTTTAAGAGCTTAAAAAAAACCCTGATTAATTAGTAATTATTCACTGGGGATCAAGAGAATTTGCTAATCAGAGCTGCAGGAACTACAGTTGGCAAATACTTGCATCTTTGAGGTTTTTTTTTTCCTCCCCTAATAATTGCCCTGCAACCTTTTCAGTGCCAAGTAGGTGGGATTATTCTTTTCGGGTAAAGTCCCTCAAACAGCTAGCCATCTTTTCTAAGAAAGTAGAGAGCAGAAGAAAAAGGGCAGTGGGGGGGGGGG
>NC_022011.1:35866906-35882981 GCF_000317375.1 Microtus ochrogaster | reverse complement strand
AGAGAGAGAGAGAGAGAGAGAGAGAGAGAGAGAGAGAGAGAGAGGAGAGTTTTGTGTTAAGCAGACACCACTCTGAAGCTAACTTACAGTCTAAGTCTTAGAGTAAGGAAACCCCAGCCAAGATCTGGGTCTAATGAGCCTCTGACCTCAGAGTGAAGCCCCAAGGGCAGCAGGTCAAACTGGACAGAGTTCCTCTGCTTTATCCCTGGTGTTCAGCGGAAGGAGACCCGAGCGTCTGCTCCTGCGCCGTGTCTCGTGCCCGGACTCTGTAGTCAGATGGTTTATCAGTAACACAGTGTTGTACCATCAGACGCCACCTAGGCATTTATTCTACACACACCACAGTCAACTCCTCATGCACTGACAACGTCCTGTCGTCTAGAGTCTCCATGACAACCTGCCAACCAGTGGGCAGCAAAGTCCTGGGGCTCTCCCCGTGCCCAGCAGCTCAATCACTGCTTTGCAAGAATAAAGGTGTGAGTCTGAGAACCAGAACTCAGATAAAAAGCAGACCTGGTGTTGCTTGCAATGCCAGGGCCATGGAGGCAGAGACAAGAGGATCCCTGGGAAACACTGGTCAAACAATCAAACTTCCTGAGAGACCCTGTCTCAAAGGAGGTGACCGGGGTTCCTGAGGACGACAACGAAGGTTGTCTGCTAGCCTCCACACCTGTGCACACCTGTACACACACACCTGTACACACACACACCTGTACACACACACACCTGTACACACACACCTGTACACACACACCTGTACACACACACCTGCACACACACACACACACACAAACCTCACTATATCTCACTGGTTCTTGTGTGCTTTTTTTTTTCTTTTCACCTACTTCCTTTGCCGACTAATGAATTTATAAATTCAAGTCCTTAATTATCTTGGATTGGGAACAACCTTAGGGGAGAAGAAGGGATTTGGATATCTCTAGGTGGCGCTGTGATTGGTAAAGGCATGAGGGAGTAATTGTGTGTTCAGGAGAAAAATAAGCGTTGGCCTTAACCTCATTAGTCTACAAAGAGCAGGGCATTCAGTGTTTGGGGTGAGTTTAACCATCTGGCTACATAAAAGGCCATCGTTTTGAGAGAGGTTCTGTGATCTCAGCACAGATGTAGTTCAGCCAAGAGAACACAGAACCCCACGCTCCCAGCCAAGGGGCTCCCCAGATTCCAATGACTTTAATGACCAGCTTCACAGAAAGGAAAAGGAACACGGTCAAGCCAGTTAAAATCAAACGGCATAAAGTTATGTTGCACTCCACTGCTCCCCAGCGCCGCAGGCTTGGCTAGCACGATAAAGGTGCCCACGTTCCCTGCCCATCGCAACACAGGTTCATCTGTACAAACAAGACAGTAGTGACAAATCAGGGGACCCTGAGTTCCTTCTTTACAGGAACACATACTCTATTACATAAGCAGACTTCCTTTATTTAAAACAAGGCCAGGCATGGTGGTGCCCTGGCAATCATCCCGCATCTCCCGTACTCTGCATTGTCTACTCTTTCAGTAGTATGTTCTCAGAATTCCACAAGGCAGCCACATTGACCCTGAGATGACATCCCAAGCTGTGGCCACTACATGTTTACTTCTTCATAGTGAGGTGCTGTCTGTTTGTTGTTGTTGTTGTTGATGTGTATGTGTATGTGTGTGTTGTGTGTATATGTGTGTGTTGTATGTGCTGTATGTGTGTATGTGTGTGTTGTGTATGTGTGTATGTGTTGTGTGTATATGTGTGGTGTGTGTATGTATATATGTGTATATGTGTGTTTGTTGTATGCGTGTTGTGTGTGTATGTATGTGTGTGTGTATGTGTGTATGTGTGTTGTGAGAAGAGAAGCATTTGCCTTTCAGAGTCATTGGCTGGCACCTAAAGGTAAAGGAACGAAACAGCAAAGGAACAGCCCTCAGCTGCTCAGAGGGTGCTGACCATCGCAGAATGATGGGTTCAGAATCACTTCACGTTCTAGGTTCTCCCATGTCTTCTCCCTGTGTCCCATACCATCCAGCTTCTGTCTTTTCCACTGACTCTCCCTGGGCAATCTAGAGACTCTCGTAGCAGGAATGAAGACTTTCCCAACGTGCTGTAGAGTTCCTGTGCTGTAACCCAGGAAGTGCCACAATGCAAGGCTGAGGCAGGTCCTGTTCGCCACACACTGGCTCAGGAGCCTGGCGGTTTTCCTCAAGCAGTTTCCACGTCTAATTTCAGGGTTGGCTTTCTGAAGTTGAAGAGTCTCACTTGTTCCCTTGATTTTCTTTTCTTTTACAAGCCAGGCATGCTAGCCAAGAACTCTGAATTCCCGATGAAGAGGGTTCCTGTGCTCATAACTATTTAATGTGCATGTTGAGTTTCCTTTTATGTAACTATGTAGTATCAAGCCAAACCCAATGGCTCCTATAACATTTCTTTCTGTGTGTAACACAGTAGATTATTACTGTGCTGTGAAAATGTCATTGATTCAAGATACCTTCCTTAATGATCCAGATTGCAATAATTCTCCCCTCAGACATGGGCAAAATACTCATTTTCACTAATTAGACACACTTATAACCTTCATAAAAATTTAACCTTTAAATAGCCTGTTGTAAATTTGAAGTCATATGGTCTTCATATCAATTACTTCCTAAGGAATTCCCCCTAATTACGCCCTGACGAAGGCACACTCAGAAACACAGGTTAGCAGTTCAAAGGCTCCAAAGCATAAGTGATGCAGGATTCGGTAGTCATTAAAAATAATAACCTCAGCTTAATATTTTTCTAATTTTTCTCCTTTAAAATCCAGGGTCTTCAAAAATACTTTTTCCTTAATGGGTGACAGGTATGTTAAACACAAGCCGTGCAAATGTAAGAGCAGCAAGCCTATTGATCTTGGGAATGGGGAATGTTCTGGACGAATGGAAGGAGGCTATTAGCAGAAGCTTTGATTTTTAGTTCCATTATACTTTGCAATTAAAAAGTAAGGTTTTCTTCATGTGTATGGTTAGGTGAGTGTGTGTGTGTGTGCATGCATTTGTCTGTGAGTGCCTCTCTCTCTCTCTCCTCTCCCCCCGCTCTTCCCCCCCCCCCCCCCCCCCCCCCCCCCCCCCCTCCCCCCCCCCCCCCCCCCCGCTTTCAGTGGAGAACGTACCAGTAGGTCCTGTCTATGTAGCATTCACTCCTGAAAAGCTGAGTGTGCTCTTACGCCGGCCATTATTTTCTAAGCTGGAAGGGGTAAGCAGGTTGTATCCTGTTACACAGGAGAATATTCTTAGGGCAGCTGTGTCCACAGCACTGTGGGAGCAGCTGGGCGATGTGATTAAACCCCAGACTTCACAGTCAGTCATTCACAGTTAGCAGCAAGCTGACCCAACTAACTCCCACATCCCCTGCCCAGAGTCTCACACAGGTGCGGGATGGAACGCACGGCACAGGTGCCATCTAATGTGCTGTTGCCTTGCGCTTGGGTCTGGGCCCTGATGAGGAGGCGAGCTGACGACAGTAAGGATGCTGTGAAATTCTAAGTTACATGGGGTGTGCACCAAGCGATTGCTGACACACTTAACATAAGGGCCCGTCCTTCCACAACAAGCTGTCTGTGCAACGCTGCTACTGTGAAGCTGCATTTCCTGCTGACGTTGTGGTCATCCTTGTTTGCATAAGTATTCTCAAGAGTGCTCACTCAAGGATACAATGGCTGACGTACACATCCCTCACAATATACCCTACCCTTCAGTGGCACACAGACTATGTAAGCTTGCCACACAATTTACTAGAATTAATTTTCAGGTACTGCCATATCTTACTTCCGGGATGAAAACATATTCTTACTGGGTCTGGTGAGAAGGCCTGAAATCCCAGCTGCTGAGGAGGCTGAGGCAGGAGGGTCACAAGTTCAAGCCCAGCCTGGGATACAAAGTTAATCCAAGGCCAGCCCTGGAAACTCAATGAGACCCTACTTCCAAAGAAAGAGTGAAAAGAGGACGAGGGATATAGCTCAGTGGTAGAGTTCTTCCCAGGGTGTGAAACCCTGTGTTTATCCCTGGGACAGCAGAACAGGAGGAAGCATAGACACCTATAGGTGGGATCTATGTCTGTTGACCTTGGATTTCTCTGTAAATCAAATACTCCGGGGCTAGAATACTGTTTCCTTGGAAATGTGTTTATACATAGTAAGGATAAAATGAATATACAAAAATAACCAGAGCAGAGGTCACAGAACCCTGACAGAAAACTCTCTTACTCTCTGCGTTATGACACATAAGCTGATTCTTCTGGATTGCTCTGTAAGCAGTTGTGGTGGAGAACTCCTCACGCCCCTTATGCCTTCAGCACCCTTTCCCCCTCCAATCGCATAAATCACTTTGGGGAAAACGCCAAGGCACACTGTGTGTGCTGTTCTTGTTCCAATTACACAAAACCTTATTAAAACAGCCATCATGACAACAACATCTCGTCAGAAGAGCATTGTCAAATACTTAGGGGCATAGTCTCAGCTAGACGCTCTGGGATTTGGGTGCTGGGTGTCTATTAGTGATAATGGGCATTACGTCTGCAAATCCCCAGGGGATCGTGTCAGCTCTACCTGTTCCGCTCTCCACAGGTGGAATGATGCTCTAATGAGGCCCATGTCTGCACGATTTCTACTTAGAAAATAAACGGGTCAGATCCCACTTCCCTGTGAGTCCCTCGCTGCATTGCTGACAAGGGTGACGCGGATGCCTAATTGCCTGTTGCAAGAACTGGGGCTCATTGTGTTTTAGAGAAATCTGGTCTGCACGGAGTCTCAGTGCGCCTGCCCTAAGAGTGTTAGAAACACGTACAAATGGTGAGTTTTGCCTAATGAAGCTGGTAATTATTTCCCCCTTCATGCTTTCTCCTTGCGTTACCACTTTCCTCTGCTTCCTCCAATTAGGCCACGCGCATCAAATGGTTTCCGTTGCTTGATCTCCCTCCTTCGTCTTCTCCAACGCACAACACAACCACCCATTCCCTTTCCTTTGCTGAGAATATAAACCCACCACCATTCAGACTTGAGGTCAGTCTGTGGACGCCAACATTTTCTAACTACTTATTCCATCACCCCGACCCCCTGAAAGCTTAAGGAGAACCACACACCTGCTCTTTTAATCTTGGCCTCTTGAACAGCACAGAGATGTAAATTACAGGTCTTATCGATTCATCTCTTCCTTTAGTACACAATGTCCATTAAATAGAGGAGGATTCAGGCAATCATTTTGCAGGTCTAGGATGACAATGCTATCGGAAAATACCTAAATGCGCATCTATTTGTGTATTCCAGAGAATAAATACAAAAGATGATAGCAAGCTTATCTGCCTAGAGAAAGTTTATTCGCAAAACATTAAAGATTCCAAACTTGTACTCCTGGCTGTCCAAACCGTGGCAGTTGGAGTTCGTTTTGAAAGCTCTGCTGTCTCCATGGGCCACCAAGATGCAAGAGGACGACTGGCCCCAGTTCATCAAAGCCAGCGGTTGACAAGTGATTAACTTCGGTTGTCCCGTGATTAGCTCCAGCCGTGGGGTCACAACCCTGCCTGTCGCTAAGCGACACCTAACTCTGAAGGAAAGGTAAGGCAACTGGAAGGCACCGTGTCTAAAGACCAACTCCGTGCAGCTGCCATAGACCCGGCTTCTCAGAGGAGTCCAATTTTCAGCTTTTGTTAAATTAGTTTCAGATCAGTCAATACTTGTTTAAAAACATGTCATAAGTCTCCGTGGCTGGTGCATGCTTCAATTACCTCTGATTATTGCATCAAGATTCACAAACGAGATACCAAAGTCACTCCTACTTACCGGCAAATGCTATTGAAACAAACTGAAATTCAATTTCGGGGCAGACTGCAATAACCCGTCAAAACATTCAAGCAGAGAGGAAGTTGGCCCTGAGGTGTGCTGGACCATTGTTAAATGCAAGACAGCATCTCACCCAATAATTTAAACATGGCCTTGTGGCCTGACATTTTTAATGCTTTCTTGATCTCTTTCTTCTGGCCCTCTGTGCTTTTCTCCACTGTGGGGGGCAGGACATGGTGGGCTATAGATTAAATACCAAGCCTTATCCTGCCAATAGCACTTTAGGAAAAGGAAAATGACTGCACACTCTCGTAAAGAGTCTCACTGTAGGTGTCCATTCAAAGTAACCTTTATTTGTTTTTTCTTTTTTTAAGGTGCTTGGATTTTAGACACATACCAATCTATAGAACTACCAAGTTCAGATTTCTAGCTCTTATCTGGGTAGTGAGCCTCGACCACATCCATAGGTTAACCTGGCATGTTGTCAGTGCAAATTAGGATCCTAAATTTAAGTAACACAATCTGGTACAAACAATTTATTTAACCTGCAGGGTCTCTGTTCTAGGCAGCCAGTTAACTAACACAATCTGGCCCTCACATTGCTTCAGCTGCATGATCTCTGTGCTACGCACCCCCACGACTACTTGTACTTAAAGCCTCTGGAAGAAACCAGGGGGTTAAGGACTTCTATGCTTGTCACACTGTGACTCAGAAACAAACGCGATTTCTCCTGTTATCCTCAAGGCAAGAATGAAACAAGCCACTGTAGCGCGGAGACGAGACTCTCCCAGACAACTATGAAGAGCAGCAACCATAACTGCCCTTCAGATAGAAAGGTGCTGTGGAAACTCAGCCAAGAAATTACCAGGGAGACAGAAAGTTATCACCAAAAAACCACATGGACTCAAAGAGGGGACACACTTGCTTTTATGCTTGCTTTACTAAGGTAGCAATGAGTTTCCCAAAGCAGAAAGCCTTAGGGAGAAGTTGGAAGAGTTCTAGACCTTGAAATGAACTTGAAAACGATCTGCTTCTGTATGTATGTTTGCAAAGATGAAAACCGAGCTCCAGAAGTTTCAGCCTCAAAATGTTCTACAGTGATAGCACGTGTTAGGTAACAATGCCAAGCCACTGTGCTGATAGGCGTCCTTCCTTGTCCTTAAAGAACAGAATTCTACTTCGTTAAGGTACGCATGAGGGTGTTTCTCTCTCTCTCTCTCCTTTCCCTCTCTCTTTTATCTCCTTCCTCTTTTTAGACAAGGTCTTCTGTAGCTCCGGATGGCCTTGAAATAACTTACTGAGTACCTCAGGCTGACTTTGAGCCTCCAGATCCTCTTGTCTACATACCCTGTGGGATCTGATCACAGGTTGAGACATTTCACCAGGTTTATATGGTGCTGTGATGGAACCAACGCTTTCTGGATGCTATGACACACGTCCAACTGATCACAGCCTCAATCCCAAGAGATCTTTATCTTTCTAGCATATTTTGAATAGAAGACAAAGGATTTTGGAAATCATCATTCAAAACAATATGCACTCTCCAACATTACTAGTAGTATGAACTGTGTTTAACCCTAAATCAACGTAGATAGCAAAAGAAGCTCTTTGCACATGAGGCCCTGTGCCGGCTTTGACTCTGAGTGTCAGGGTGGAGGGGGAGGCAGGCAAGGGAGGGAAGCAACATTTTGGTGGGAGTTGTGGCATCATTGTTACAACCTACTTCAGCTGGATAAAGGAGCTAGAGCGACCTGTGTCTCCCCTGCTTTAAAACCCATCAAAGGCTTTCTCCAGCCTTCCTAAGGATTTTTGTATTTCATATGCCCTACTGTTAGAAGACTTTAGTAGACAGTTCAATCTCTCTTTATTTAATATACGTATGCACCACATATTATAACCACATAATCTATTTTATACTGGAAAAGATTTTTCATTTCCTTCAGAAGAAGTAAGACATGTTTCTGACATATTAACTCTCGCACGGTAACCCAGGAGGGATTTCTTTCCAGGCTTTTCCTTCGGTGGAATGTTTTAGGCCCTGCAATCTTGAACACCATTAGTCAATACACATCTTAGCTCATGGGACAGAGGAAAACACAGATGGACAGTATTGCTTTGGATTTTATGACCAACCCATTTGTACCACTGCCATTTTACAACGGGAGAGGGACCTGCTAATCATGGATCCAGTCACGCACCATTAATTCTAACCTTGTGAAGTCCTGTGAACGGGAGCCACAGAGGGGACTTCCAAGGCCTGGACGCTAGCGATAAGAAAAGAGAAACTTCAGCCAGTGAGACAGTCGCTATATAACCCTGACAACCAGAGTTAAAGCCTCAAAGTACTTGCCCAGTGTGCACAAGACCCTTGGCTGGATCCCTGCCCACATCACAGAGGACAGAGAACTGGCTCGTGAAACTTGGCTTCTGACCTCTGTTTGCTCCCCATGGCACATGTACGCCCCAGTGCACACATTCATGCATTTGTGTGCACAAGCACACACAGAGAATAATAAATTAAATTATACTCAATTTAAAAAGCCTCAGCTGTTATATGACCAATATAGTCACATGGCCAACACTATACTACACTCAGTATCGAACCTGGGTGATGACTTCTGGGCTTCTATCAAAAGATTTGCCTTCAACTTTCAGTAAAGAGGGGAGCAAACAGAAAACATGTTTGCTGTTTCTGAAGGAAGGGTGCTAGCCATCTGATTAAAGCATACAGGGAATGTGGAAGTGGCTCAGTCTGCAAAGTGCTTCCCATACATAGGGACTCAAGTGTAAGCCCCAGAGCTCATGTAAAACACCAGACATGGTGATGTACTCGCAATCCCAGCACCGGGGGAGGAGGAAGAGGAGGACTTCCGGGACTCACTGTCCTGTTCATTGTCAGTCTCCTTGATGAGCTCCAGATCAGTAAGAGACCCTGCTTAAAACCTCCAAGCGGAATGAGGAGTGGCAACCAAGATTGACCATTGGCCTCAGTGAGCACAGTCATAAGTGCACATCCTACACATACTGCAGCCCCTTAATATGTAGCTCTGTCACATAATGGAAAACGGAGCTCTTACCCAGGACAAGTGTACCGTAATCCTCACATGGAACCTGGAGAAACCAGTCTCAGGACAAGGGCTTGCCTACTATGCCCGAGGCCCTAGGATGGATCTCCTGCCCATACAACTTGAGAATAGAATAGTGTGGGTGAGGGAATAGGCTGGAGGTGAGGGATGGAGGACGATGCAGTAAGGCCACTCAGTGCGTGCTGAGATGTAGTCAGCAAAGAGCCGGGAGCTGTTGTGTGAACGGGAGGGTGACCATCTGAAACAGCAAGGTACCGTGTATGCCCAAAAGACAGGACTGTGAAAGCGGTCCACACGAAGTAAAAAAAAAAGCCAACGCTAAGGAGATGGCTCAGTAGGTTCAGCACTTGCTGTACGAGCAAGGGGAACCAGTTTCGGATCCACAGACTGATCCAAAAGTGATGCCCAGAATGTGGACCTGAAAGCCCAGCATCGGATAGGCAGGGAGACGGGCAGCCTTGTGGTTAACTAGTCAGCCAGTCCAGCCTACTTAGGAAGTTTCAGGTTCAGTGAGAGAATTTTCTAGGAAGACACTGATGTTGACCTCTGGCCTCCACATTCACATACCTGAACGCACCCATGCACACACACACACACACACACACACACCACATCAAAGAGAAGTGATAAATATTTGATGTTGGAGACGAAAAATGTTTAATCTGTAGAGTAAGTACACATATTAAAAACTGCATGGTACCCGATTAGCAGGTACAATGTCTATGTTTGTTGGTCTCTGTTAAACATAGTAAATAAAAGCTGTGCCGTCGTTAAGACATTGTAGAGGCAGAACTTTTGCGTAGCAGTGTGAATGGATTTCAATGTGCTTTACTGTTTCTCATGGTCATTGCTCTAGAATCCAATCTGAGAAAACCCAAGGAAATTACCACTGTCACCACATATGAGAAAATTTACCCAAGTAGAGCTTGGGGCCTTACAATCTAGGCCCCACACCCCAGCTCAGACATCAGAGATTTAAGTCAGGCTCCACCCACCTGTGGGAGACAGACACTGATCCCTTGCCCCCTCCCCTCTGGCCTTTGGTTTCCCATTTGTGGCCTGGCTGGATTGCTCCGCTCCAGGGTCTTCTCCACTAACAACCCATGGAAACAGTCATGCTGAACTCTCCCGTTTGGCTCTGCCCTTTCTGCAGAGAGCCTCTGATTTGCCCGCCACCATCTGCAGCGTGTTAGCGTTGGGCCGTGGATCTCAGCCAGGCATTCTTCAAGTGTCCCCACAGTTGTAATGGAATTGGAAATGCTTAGGTTTTCATCTTGATAACGGCCTCCTAAAGCCATCACTGTAAACACATTATGGATCTGCTCTGGAGGAATGCTGCCGTGTCTTTTGTGTTTACGAGGCAGTGACTGCCAAGCGAAGGCCATAGGAAGGCATAGCATATGTGAAGATGGAGTCCCTGTGGTTCAAGCAGAGAGGAGTGGAGGGAGGAGTGAGCTGCCACCTGGGTCACTAGAGTGACAGGAAACTGAACCCCAATAAGTCATCATTCATCCTCTGGCACTATGCCCAAGGTATTGTGATGAATATAATCTTAGATGAAAAATAAGGACGGAAGAACTTTTCATTGATGGCTTGCTCCCAAGATATTGTATTTGGAGGGTTCAATATTAAAATAGTTGTCCTATCAGTAGCTAAAATGAATCAAATACACAAACCCAAGCCCCCATCAGTAAAAGGATAATGGCTGAAGAGGATAATGGCTGAAGAGTTGTTCAGTGTACGTAAAGTCACCCCAGAGCATAGTTTCTGCAAGATGCAATCATCCAGTGGTGTGGCATGATCCAAGTAGGTGGGACTGGCAGGTATGGAGGGTTAGCCTGGGGTTGGCAGATTGGGTGGATGAAAACGGGATCAGGGGTTAGGTAGAGTTCATACAGGACCAGTTGTTAGGTTGGGCTAGTTTGAGATTGGTGAGTTAGGTTGGGACTGTATGGGTTTGGTGTTTTCTCTGGGTTCGTTCAGGTAGTCTGTTATTGTAGATTACAATAAAACTGAATTTCAGTAATAAATATCCTTGACAATGCTTTCCTTGACAAGGGAGAGAACATGCCAAACGTCTGCGAGGCATTTCTTCTCTTCCTCCTTTGTCTGCAGCGATCCCCTCGATCTACACGAAGGTGGAAGGCCTCCTGATCTTCCGACTTAATTGCTTGGATGCCCAGATCCCTTCCTAATGACTTAGTTTAAATGGAATTAGGAAAAGGCCACTTTCACTACAGTCCTGCTGGTCCCACCCAGTGTTGCCTAAAACCAGCCAGAACTCTCAGAACCGGTGTTTTGCTACAGAAGGCAGCAAGATGTCTGTTCCCCTGAAAGGCTCTCTGGTTTCACACAAGGCACTTGAAAGGATCTACCCTGGACCAGAACGATTGGGCTGTGGCACTGGGGCCTCTCATCTTGGAGTTCTTGGGATGAGAAGAGAAAGGCTGCTGACACCCACACACCACTGGGTTTTGCACCGAGGGAAATTTGGCCAAAGTTAGGGAGTTCTTAGAAGGCATTGAACCACCATAGTTTCCCATTTAAGAGTAGCCTGCCATTTAAACAAAGAAAATAGCTGCCGGGCGGTGGTGGCGCATGCCTGTAATCCCAGCACTCGGGAGGCAGAGGCAGGCGGATCTCTGTGAGTTCGAGGCCAGCCTGGTCTACAAGAGCTAGTTCCAGGACAGGAACCAAAGCTACAGAGAAACCCTGTCTCGAAAAACCAAAAAAAAAAAAAAAAAAGAAAGAAAAAAAAAAAGAAAATAGCTTTTCATTCAGCACTTCACACACTCTACATAGTGGTTATAAGGAAGAAATGGGAAGGCAACGTGGCTATACTATAAACACTATAAACCTAGGTCCCTCTTCCCAGTGTCATGTAACTTATGACAATCTAGGAAGGCTGTTAGCCTGAGTAAGCACAGCAGCACACTTCTGAGGGTAAGTTAAGTGCCTCACTGGATCCTGGGAAGCAGTTTCTCCAGTTCCTACAACACACAAGCTGTGAACTTCTCATTTTCCCTAGACTTTGTGGTTGTTTGAATGAAAACCGTCTCCCATTGACTCTGGCATCTGAATGCTCCGTCTCCATTTGGTGATGCGGTTTGGTGATGTGGTGCATGCAGCCTTGCTGGAGGAAGTGCATCACCTTGTCCCACTTTCAGATCGCTCTCTGCTTGGTGTTTGAGGTTGAAGATGAGATCGCTCAGCTTCCTGTTCCCAGCTACATGTTGCCCTGCTCCACAACTTCCATTATGGCGTCTTCTTCTAGAAACAAAAGCTAATCCAAGCTCTTCTGGAAGTTGCCTTGGCTATGGTGTTTTGGCACAGCCTCAGAAAAGTAACGAATACAAAGGTAGACATGGAGATTAATTCTGGCACATTCTTTGGGGCTTGTGAATTTTATTCTCTGCTTCTTGTTAGGCGTCCCAAGAAACTGACATTTCCTTCAAACCTTGGGGCCTAAGGGTCAAGATTTGCTGCCCATACCCTAGCAATTTGCTGGGCTCTTGCTCTGGGTTTGTCTCCATGGGGGACCCAGGTGCCCTGATTTTTGTGATCACTGGGTATTGTGGTCACCTGGGACAAGTCCTCATGGCCCTAGGGTCCTGCACCTTTGGTGATTATTGGGGTATTGTGGTCACCTGGGACATGTCCTCATGTCCTAGGGACCTGAACCTTTGGTGATTATTGGGGTATTGTCCTCATGCCCCTAAGAAATCATTGTCTTCTGACCTAAAAAATTTTCTTCAGAGTTCTGCTCTCAGGAAATAGGAGGAATGTTTTCTGTTGATCACAGGAACCAACTATTTGCAGTGAAAACACCCAGCTCTCCTGTCCTCTTGCCCAAGTTAACACCAAGAACACACACCCATACCCTTGCAAGGCCTTGAGATGCACAGACACTTTTCCAGTTGGTGAAAGGGTGCTTCTCAGTCAGCATCATTCTTACCCCAAGAGCAGCCTCTGGAAGCCTCACTAGCCTTCCTTCTCCCCTGGATGAGTGGAGACTCCCTGCAGACTAGTCTCGGCAGCACTGGGACTCATCACCCAGGCTGCTGCAGCCTCAGGGACATGAAGAACGGGCTGTACACAGCCAGCTCCCAGGCTTCCGCTCCTCAGACCCGCTCTGGAGCCTGAGAAACACCTCATGAATTTTCAGCTTGAAGCTGAAGGGTCCATTTGATGTCCTAACAGTATATAATGCCTAAGCTCCCAACAGCCCCATGCGTTTTTGTTTTCCTTTTCTTTTCGTTTTTTTGGTCTTATTCCCTGGGAAGAAGCACAGAGGGATTGGTTCTACAGACAGGGTTTTTAATCCACATTTCCCTGGCTGGGCATTGTACCCACCACAGAGGGGGTTTGGCATGAGCAGGCCCTTCCTTTGAGCTCTTGGTTTTCTGTGGTGAGTTCTGTTTTCTTAGGCAGATCTTTGAATAGTTTTAGTCTCCTTCCCTTCCCTTGAAAATCGAGATCATCCCTAAGCGCTTGAGGATTAGCACTTCCATTTATTTGCAGCGCACCAGGCACACTGTAGACTCCGTGTAGATGCTCCAGGTCTGAGTTGGTATGTAGCCAGAATCTGCATCCCCCATTCTTCCCACTAAGTAGAATAACCATTGTCCACCACAGTGTTACCACTACGACTGACATCTGCTATTCATTGGACAGTTAAGGGTGCCAGGACCTCCCTAGGCACTTCTGCTGAATGATCTCATCTTTTTAAATTTGTATTTATGATTTATTTTTATTTTTGGGTAGTGGTGTTTTGCTGCATGTATGTCTGTGCTCCATATGCATGCCTGGTGCCTGCCAGAAGAGAGTGTCGGAGCCCCTAAGACTGGAGTAACGGACGTTGTGAGCTGCCTTGTGGGTGCTAGTAATCAAAAGTGGGTCCTCTTGGAGAGCAGCCAGTGCTCGTAACCAAAGAGCCATCTCGTCAGCCCCGAATAATCTCATTTTATATTCCTGTCACCTCACAGGCCGGGTTCTACTATTTTTAGCACTGCTTTGAAAGTAGTGAGTCTTTGAGATGTTCCACCGCCCACAGTTTCGGCACGAGTGACTGGTGGGGTCAGGTTCTGAAAACCATGCCAGACTCTAGCTGAACCCGCACCACCCTCTCCTCAGAGCAGTGACCACTTGCCCTGAAGAGCCAGATCCTCCCAGCTAGGACTTCTTTTGTCCAGAGCAATAGGTATAACAACCCACTGTAAGGACAGACTGTGGCAGGGTCCTCTGTCCATTCTGTTTACCAGAAACATCTCTAACCCTTGTCCAAGAGCCACCCCAAGATTCCATCCACAATGTCCAAGACAGAGATGGTTTTATTTCATATTCTCCCTTCCTCCCTCTCCCTCTTCTTCCCCACCCTGCATACAAACACACGTGTGTGCCTGTAAGTGTAGGTGTCATTTCTCAGGAACCACCCACCTGGCTTTTTGAGACAGGGTCTCTAACTGAGCTGGAGTTCACTGAATAATTTAGGCTGGCTGACCAACCAACCCCAGAGATCCTCCTGACTCCGCATCCTGAATGTTGAGATTAAAAATGTGCACCGCTGTGCTGGGCTTTCTTACCTGGGTTCTGGAACAAACTCAGATCTCAGGCTTGTACACAAAGCACTTTACTGACCTAGCTACCTTCGTAGCCCCAAGTTTTACAAAGTTGCTATGGACAACTGATTCTCAGAGGTACATCCTAGTAGCTGTAGACTCAATGAAGTATTTGCAGCCCCTCTGTTTGCCCTCCTCCATACTCTGACTTATTAAATGCTCGCTATATCTATTAAATAGAAGCCTCTTTGACAGCTTGATTCAGGACTGTAAGAAAGTCTTGGTCCCCGGCTTGGTGCTATGGGGAGACACTGGAATCTTTAAGACTTTGGGTCAAGGAGATCCCCAGAGGGGGCTCTAGATCTTCAAGGGGTTAGAGGGACCTCAGTACCCTCTTTGAATTTCTAGCCATGAGATGAACCATTTGTTTCTGTATATTTCTCTTTATGTCAAGCCTAAAGAAATAAGGCCAAGTGACTGTTATTCAAAACTGTGAGTAGAAATAACCCTCTCTTTCCCACATACCGATTATCTTGGTTATTTACTACAGTCTGGGGAAACTGACAGACAGACAGACACATGTAATTAACTCAGGATGCTGCCACTGCGCTTAGTCTCCTGGGTTGAGTACGATGTGACTGCCCCATTCTCTCCTCCATGTGAGCAGATCAAAGCCTAAAGCAACAGATCATTTTCACGGGACAAACAGGAAGGTGCTGTTACTCGCACAGGAAAGGGTTCACCCCGGTCCTTACCCGAACTGTGTCTGTGTAGGGATGCATGTGTGTGGGACCAGTGTTTTCAGGGCTGTGCAAGAGGGACAAGCAGCAATTTCACGGTTGGGCATCTGGGGGATATGAGTTCCCATGGTCTGAAAGCTTTTGTTTTGCTGCTTTGCCTTTAACACTACAGTCCGGATCTCCCTGCAGTCCAAAATTAGGGAGGTTATGTGGGATCTGATGACTTACGGAGTAGGATTTCTATAAAATACATGCATTGACAACAGAGACTAAAAGTTATAGCCTCCCAAATGCCATATGTGAGCAACCTGTGAACCATCTAAAATTATCACCTGCAGGGGACAGGGTCACAGAGTATCACCTGCCAAGCAGGGTCTGGGGTCTGGAAGACAGATGGGGATCTCTGCTCTAACATGATTTCCTCCACACTGAGCCAGCTGGTGATGACGCTGTCCTCTCTAGTCAGCCTGGTACTGTGACGGTAGAGCAGTCATGCTCATTTCTACATGGAAGCACCGTCGATGCTGACCCCGCAGTGTGGATAGAGACCTGGAGGTGCAGCTCAGCCATGAGCCATGTCAGTATGGGTGGGTGGGGGTGTTGCTCAGTGGTGGGCATGTGTTGAGCATGCATGATGCACTGGTATAACCCCTAGCACCTCAAAATAAAGTCCTACAGAGAGTAGAAAGGTTTCCCCAGGCTTTGTTTCCCATAAAGAAAAAGGAAGGAAGATGCATATACATACATATATGTGGGCATATCTCTATCTATCTATCTATCTATCTATCTATCATCTATCTATCAATCATCTATCAATCATCTATCTATCTATCTATCTATCTATCTATCTATCTATCTATCTATCTATCTATCTATCATCTATCTATCTATCA
>NC_022011.1:35800186-35866806 GCF_000317375.1 Microtus ochrogaster | reverse complement strand
CATCTATCTATCTATCTATCTATCTATCTATCTATCTATCTATCTATCTATCTATCTATCATCTATCTATCTATCATCTATCTCTGTATGTATGTATATGTGTATCTCTGTATGTATGTATATGTGTATCTCTGTATGTATGTATATGTGTATCTCTGTATGTATGTATCTGTCTATTTACATATCTCCTTATGCATGTATGTATGTATGTATGTATGTATCTATCTATCTATCTATCTATCATGTATGTATGTATCTATCTATCATGTATGTATGTATGTATGTATCTATCTATCTATCTATCTATCTATCTATCTATCTATCTATCTATCTATCTATCTATCTGAGGACAGGAGAAAAAATAACCAGTTGCATTTTTGTTGGTCCTCTAAAATAGACCCAGCAGAAAGTTTCCACACAGAAAGAACATCTGAATTTCTCTAAGTGGCAATGTGGTGACGCAGGCAGTCTGTTGATGAAGAGATGGCCTAGTGGCTTCTGACAGCAAAACCACTGAAACCCTACATTTTCTAATGCTGCTATCCTTTCTCTGCCCAGACAGCACAAGCCTTCCGATTAGACTTTTAATCATGAAATCCTTCTAACCTGCTCCTTCCTGCCCTCTCAGTTCCTTCCTGGGCTCTTCCTGTTTGGACTCTTGGCATAAGAGCTGAGGCTCCTGACCTGCCTTGGGCCAAGTTTTCAAAGCCCCCCTCAAGTCTGTAAACAGGAAAGGTTTCCTCTGAGACTGAGGTCCCTCCTTGGTCCTCAGATGGCCGCGGGATAAGGACTTCCCATTGCCTGCCATGAGAGCCTTCCAGTTTAGGTTCAGTAGAGGGCATGATCACAGGGATGTGGGGCAGAGGGCACAGGCCAACTACAGGCTATAGGAGGAGTGGTGTTGGATTCAGGAGGTGGAACCTAGAGAAACACAGATCTCCTAGGGGTGGCTCAGGTTGTGGGTCCAACCTGGCTCACAGCTACGGTTACAGGAGGCAAACAGACCAGACTTCAGCTCAGCCAGAGGGGAGACCCTAGATATGCAGGGGTGCTCTGGTACCCTGAGGATCACAAGTCTGGAGATAAAGACCACCTTTGTCTCCATTATTAGCACGCATCCTATTTTAGGAAACGGGCCTAGCTAATGATAAGCCACACCCATTTGTTCTTAAAATGGAACTGATTATGTGTGTTTGCTTTGTTACCTCGGCTGTCTTATAGTCACAGCTCATATTTTAAAAGTTGGAGGATACCTTTGTCTAAGGCATCTAACCTCTCCTCTGTGATTTCATTAGACTCTATCTCATCCATGCAAAACTATTTTTATTTTTAAAGGCAAAATCTCCTGTAGCTCAGACTGGCTTTGAATTTGCTGCGTAGCAGAGATTTTGGGTGTGCGCCACCGCACCAGGTGTATGTGGTCCTGGGAACGGAACCGGGCTTTCTACACACTAGGTGAGCATTCTGCTCATCCTGACTTCCTGTTCTTCATTTCTTTCTGATGGCTCACCTGTCAAGGAGGTTGGCCCTTAGGTTGACCAGAGGAAGCCAAGAAAGCCTTTTAGCCTTTTTGTAAATTGGGAGACTAAATCAAAACGGGGTGGTGGGCAAAACAAATTTAAAAAGCCCTTTCTTATAAAGGATTTTATCTAGGAAATAATCCTTTTCTTAAAAAAATAGTTAACAAGAAAAAAAGGCACTTTGATACTTTGTGTTTATGTGTGTGTGCAGGCTGGAGATGGAACTGGGGCCTCGCGCGTGCTCTACAAATGCTCTGCCACTGAGCTATTTCAGAGCCCGTAATTCTTTATTGCATCCGTACTTGGGGACCGTAGATGGCACCAAAGAGGCTGGCCCATAAGGAAGAGGCTTTCGGGATGGCACCAGGTACACGGAGATGAGAAATTTAAAAGAGCAGCTTCCCCCCCCCCCCCCCCACATCTTGAAAGTCTTTTCTCTCCAAGATATGATGGAGAGACTCGACCAAGTCACAGGAGGAAGTACTTCCTGTGTCGACCATGGCTGTTCTGGGGGAACAACTAAATGCAATGTGGTTCATACATAAACAAAGGCCCGAATGGCTGAGAGCAACTGAAACACATTATAGTAATTAGTTTAGGAGTTGACCCAAGACATGTTCTCATTAAAATTCTTTCTATTTTTGGTTTCCATTCCGTCATCTTCCCCCCTGATTTACTTTATTTGACTGTAACCCCTGCCCCAGAAGGACCATGCCTCTCCTGGGGGATGGGATAAAGAGAGAGAGAGAGAGAGAGAGAGAGAGAGAGAGAGAGAGAGAGAGAGAGAGGAGAGGAGAGGAGAGGAGAGGAGAGGAGAGGAGAGGAGAGGAGAGGAGAGGAGAGGAGAGGAGAGGAGAGGAGAGGGAGGGAAGAAATTGACAGGAGCAGGAGAGCACCCCAGCTTGCCTCCCATGAGCTCTCTCAGCATCTCTGCATCTCTGCCCGCTCTCTAAGACCCTGGACCGTCTTCACTAAAAGGCCCCATTCACTCATTCACTCCCTTATTCCCATTAGTTCTTACTGACTATGCTCTTCCGTACCCATGGCCCTGAAACTCAAGTGTACATTCCCTACCCCTGAGCAGCCAGCTCAGTGACATTATCCCGTTCAAGCTTTGGGATAAACTGGTTCTTTCACGATGTGCTCTGGACAAAGAGATGAAAGCAGCTTCAAGCCAGGCAGAGGCCACATGACTGGCAGTCCAGCATTGGCTCGATCCTGTCTATTCACATTCCAGTTCCTTCTGGGTGGGAGTCCTGGAGCATGTGTGCCTCTCCTCTTCCAGGGTCCTTGGCTGGGGGCTCGAAAGCATCTAGAAAGATGCTCAGTGCTGTTTTCAGGTTGCCTGTCCACCAGCAGAGTTGAAACATTAGGAGAAAAACCATGTGCTCCCGGTCCAAGCAAGGGACAGTGAAATACAAGAGCATTAGCAAAACCAGATGGATTCAAGCAAGCGAGCAAACCAGCTTTTTGTAACTTCAGAGCACTTTACGCTAGAACAGTATGCCCTGACGGTGTGGCCTGCTGCCTCAGATGGTGGCCCACTCTGCAGCCAACAAAGAGAATGAGCACCCACAATTTCAGTGATCTGCTGGGAACTCCATTTAGGATTTAGGTAGGTTCTAGCTATCTGAGATACAAGCTGAGATATATCTGAACAAACATACACCATCTAGCATTTAAAACTTTCTTTTCCAGGTTTGGGTGTGGCTTAGTTGGTAGAGCGCTTGTCTAATGTGCTTGAAGATCTGGCTTCCATCCGCGGTATCAAATAAACCAGGAACAGTGGTGCCTGCCTCTACTCCTAGAATTTAGGAGGTGGAGATAGACAGAAAGATAAGAAGTTCAAGCTCATCTTTGGTGACGTGAGAAGTTCAAGGCAGCCTGGTATACACGTGATCTTGTCTCAAAAAAAAAAATCCTGCCCCTTTCATAAAGTAATGCATGATAGAACTGAGGGAAATCTCTAGCAAAAATTATGGCTTGTTCTTCAGTGCCACCCTATCCTTGAGGGCGGCACAGGAAAAGTTTTAATGCCTCCAAAGACAGGTGTCACTAACTGCAAAGGGGGAAGGTGCACCTAGAGTAAAAGACCGGACATCTACTATCCTGGACAAACAAGAGTAGCGGCGAAGCTGACCGGGAGTAAGGAAGGAAAGAAGATTCACACTCTGGGTTCTGGAGAAACACATGCTCCCTGTGCGAGCCACGTCTTCAGCAAGCCATTGGCTGTCCAAACTGCAGTTTCTTTATCTCCAAATAAAGAGGCCAGAGTGCAGATGTGCGGTTATCTTCTCTGTCAGCTGTCAAACAGTATATGGGCATTTATAAACCCAGCCTGTTTAAAAACGTGTGTAACACTTGAGGCTTTGAGGGTGGGGACCCAATCTGAAGCATTTTCACCCAAAGTTGTTTCTAACAGAAATTTAATTTCACCCTCTCCCTCATACACACGGGAAACTGTTGTTTATATTAATTTACAAAGGTTAAATCCATTCTTTCCCAAGTCTTTGTGGCTTGCTTGGGTTCCGCTTGCGAACAGAGTTCTATTATTGGCAGGGAGCTGCCCACATCCAGCACACATTGTTTCTCCAGCATGAATAAAATCTTGCTGGCCTCAATGCAATGTTTACTGAGGCAGCTGCCTTTGCATTCTGGGGTCAGAAGGGTGGGTGGAGGTGGAGCACCTCTGCACCTCTGCAAGAGCCAACAGTCAATAGAAGCAGCTTTCTCTGGCCTCTGTTTCCTCACAGGGGTCCTGGAATCAATGCTGCTTCCGAAGCAACAGGAGAACAAGGGAGGTGGCAGGCAGCCACTAACCCACTGAAATAATATAGGAAATGTGTTTTATGCCTGTGGCCAGTTTATACGTTTCCTTCAGGGACAATGGTCAGGTACTGACAGCACAATGGTGTTGTGTAAGAAATAATGCTTCGCTGGGAGGTGGTGGCACACTCCTTTAATCCCAGCACTCATGAGGCAGAGGCAGGTGGATCTCTGTGAGTTCAAGACCAGCCTGGTCTACAGAGCAAGTTCCAGGACAGGCTCCAAAGCTACAGAGAAAGACTGTATGTAAAAACCAAAAACCAAACCAAACCAAAACAAAAAAAACCCAAAAACTAACAAAAAAACCTTCTTTGTGTACTACTATGTGTGCGTGTGATGCACGTATGTACATGCATCCATATGTAGGGTATATGTGTGCATACATGTGTGTGCATGTTTGTAGTTTATGTGTGCAGGTGTAAATGTGTGTATGTGTGCCTAAGTGGTGAGGCCCAGAGATTCTCTTGCCTCCCCAGCCCTGAACTTACACGTACTATATTCAACTTTACCTCAATCCCAACCCAGTCCTTCAGACTTGCAAAAAAAAATGCAATTTCTCCATGAAATCATTTCACCAGATCTGTGAAAACCTGTTTTGTAGCGTTGGCGAGTATGGAGCGTATTACATAGGTAAGGGTGGTCTCCTATCTGCAGGGATCCTCCTGCTTCTGCCTCCTGAGTGCAGCACCATGCTAGGCTTGTGTTTGGCAGTTTTGCTAAAGGCAATCCATAGAGGGATCTGAGCTGCTCTAGAGGGTCACCTGAGTAAAGCAATTGTCTCCTCACTCCTGGGAAACACAGTTTCTGCCCAGGAGGTTTCATGAGAACAAAGTGCTTTCTCAGAATCCTTTCCTTCCCAGCTTCCAGCTTTGTAGTCCCGGAGTGATCAGGGCCTCACCTGAACTACCACAGGATAATATTCACTTGCATACATAGTTGGCGCTACTTTGGTTGGAGCTGGGCTGGACTTCTCCAGACAGGACACTAAGATAGGACACAAGGCAGAGCAGCAGCTGCCTGCCAGAGGGACAGAGTAAGGCTCTGTGGACTCCTCCATACAATGAACCGTCAGGCCAATTCACAGCTTTCTTGCTTAGTTTCCAATCACCGTCAACAAAAGTATCCTTCCTGCCCTGCACTAAACCGGGGCTCAGGGTCCCAAGAGGGCCGTCTTCCTACATGGCACACCATGAGGCAGGACCTGGTTCTCTATGGCCACAAATGCAGACGTTCTCACAAAACAGTACAAGTTTCAAGTAAGCAAGGAGGCAGCAACTAGAACCCTGCAAACCACACTTGGAGACAGCCTGTCCTCTGCAAAGTTTTATTGCAGCCGGGCCAAGCTGGTTCTCATTGCAGTGGAGGATCTGAGCGTCTGTCCCAACAGCAAAGCCCACAGTATCGGAATCGGACTCATTTCAGAAAGTCTGCTAATGTCTGCTTTGCAATATCAGCTGATGCTGTAAGAACCTGTGGATGTCTCTGAAAATGCGCATGAGCTTCAATAGAAAGTCTCCATGAATTACCCTCTCAAACAAGGGCTTTTAGAGTCTTGATTCCCATTCTTCGGTTCAGCAACCGTACTTAAGAAATCGCTTCTAATGCAATTCTAAAACACACAGGGATTTAGCATTCACAAGTTCATTCCGCCATCATTTATAGTTATTTATACTTTTTGAATAATTGAAAGCACTCTAAATATCTCAAGAAGTTTAAATAAAAAAGTCATCATTTTGAAGGGATAATGATTGAATATTTAGAGTCTAATATAATGTTTAACATTCAATTTTAAGGGAAAACAGTACAGGAAAAGCTGTCTGTAAAGAGCAGTACCAGTTTTTTTTTAAAAAACATTTTGAAACATGTACATATCTATAATGCAGAGTTCACTAAAGAGAGACACAACACACCAAAATGAAAGAGCTGTTATATTTAGCACAGGGCTATGGGTGATTTATTTTCCTGTATTTTAAAATATTTACTTAAAGGAAAATATGCAACACGTTTCCATCATACTTAAAGGACATCTTAAGTATACATACTTAAAGGATGTATGTATACACATCTCCAAAAAAGGCTTACTGTGTAAAATGAGATGGATTTGGCCAGAGCGCACAGGAATTTTCTCATTTAAAAGTTCTTAAAAGATCCTAATTTTTAAAAAAAAAATACACTCATACCAAGTTTTTATTTATTTATACCTCTTTGTGGGTATGTTGATGAGCATCCAAGTGCACATATACACATGTGCTTGTGCCATGTAGCTCCTTTGAGATAGGGCTTCTCACTGGCCTGGAGCTCACTGGCTCCATGGTGAGGTTGTCTGGCCAGTGGTCCCAGAGACCCTCCTCCCAGTGCTAATGTAGTGTGTGTGGCACACTAGATTTTCACCTGGGTTCTGAGGCTTGAACACAGGTCCTCACGATTGCAAGGCCAACACACTGTACCAACCGAGCCTGCTCCTCAGCCTACACTCTGAATTTAAAAAGAAAAGCAGAGAATTCTATAAAAAAACAGGAAGATGGTATCCAAGACTATAAATGAACCCACGTGAAATCCTGCCCACTGGCTTTCAGTTCCCCACTAAAGGACAAGGCCTTCCCTGGGCACACCCCAGGCTGGAGAGTGAAGGTGTTGGCTGAACCAGTTATGGCAGCAAGGAGAGGAACTGAAGTTAAACCAGCCAGTGTGGGCTGGAGATGGGGGGCAGGCATACACTGGCCCTGCACAGGAGTGGGGTTCTGTAAACTAGAGTACAGAGGGTTAGAACAGGACAAAGGGCTTGTGGCTCCAGAACACCGGCAACCAGGGGCTGGGCAGACCCTCCACCAAACACACGCCTCGGGCAAATGGTTGTCATACACATCTTGTGTAGAACCTGTGCAGGTCCCAAGGATACCTTCCCTGTCACCTGCAGGTGGAGATAAGGAGGAAGAGCAAGCTGGACAGCACGGTGGGCACACAGGGAGGGATCTGGAGGTGGCAGAACTGAACGGCAGCTCACCGTGTCTCTCTACATAGCAACGCCGTGAAGGCAGGGATGGTCCTATTCTGGTGTGCGCTCTATCGGTACAACACTAACTGGTACTGTGAAGGTAGTCAATACGGCTGAGTTGGTGAGCGAGTGAGTGAGACACCAGGCTACAGGTGAAGTTTGCAAGGGAAGAAACTTGATGTCCAAAGACACAACATTTGGGGAGTAAAAATGCCTGAATTGCCTTCAGCTTCCAAACTCTCATGTCCAGGACTTATGATCATACCTGACTTTTTTTCTAGGTGTACACCTTGATGAATGCTAAGCAGTGGTCACGTGCTCAATCTCCATCTTAGGCTCCTGTAACGGTCAACGCATAAACCACGCCCAAGACAGTACGGAGAAGAGACACAAGGACTCTCCTTCTCAAGGCTTGCTTTGGGAAAGAGGGGGCAAACGAGAGAATAGATTGGCAACTCTTATCTTTCTTTATCCTGGGGTTTATAAATACAAGGTTTCCCTCAATCAACACTGGGAATAAGCTAGGTAACTTTTAATGTCAGTTCATCATTGGTCATTTGATTTAATGAAAACCTGTCTCAGAAGGACCACAAAGAGGAGAAATGTACTATCATCAGGCACCTTTCCCATCTGCATCCTGCATCTCCAGTTTTCTATCAGCTGTGGAACTGTTAGCAGGGATCTTCCGTCTTGCTTGGGAGCGTGTTTGTTTAAATTGCTCAGATGTGCCTAGTCAGATGCCTAAGGATGCACTTAGGAGGGACTGGGTTTTAATCACACCCCTGTCCTACTCAGCCTTCAGCAAAACAACTTATCTTTGTGTGTTTGGTTTTTTTTTTTTTATTTTTAAAATGGGCCTAGTACAAATAAACAATTTCCCCGGGATGTGTGAATTAACTGGTGGTTACAAAGAGCTTCGGAATGCACTATCAATGCTAAGTCAAATTATGAAATTGCACCTTTGCAAAAATGCTATTGTGGGAATAAATGAATCTGAACATTATATTTACAGTGTGATTCGCCTCTGAAATAGAATATTCATAATGGGCCTCTGCGGGCGACAACCAAGTGCCATCTTACCTCCCGTTGATAGACCACAATCTCGGGAAATTGTTTTCACAATGGCATCTGAATAAGCCCCTTAATTTGAGTCTGTTTTACAAATAGATACACGGCTTATTACATAGGCGCTGCTTCAGAGACTCTAAGAGTGAGGTGGGATTCATTAACAAAATCCCTGTTGCCATTCCTTTGTGTTTTTTTTTCCAGTGTAATTTCTACTCTTTACAATCTAATTTCAATGTTTTGTTGAATGAAAAGATAAGGTAAAAGCTACCTTTGTGGTAGTGATGGAATTGGAGTTCAGGTTAATACCAGAGCTATCAACTGCACATTATGTTAAATTACACCTCACATTCGGCTGGCAATGCACACCGCTCATTGTGATGAGGAGTCTCTGCCGCCTGTGGATGGCGTGTTCCTCGAAGCAGAATATGTGAGTCCATTCCCCGTTCTCAAGATTATCTCTTAGAAGTGGTAAGAATTAGTAAAATATACTCAAAAGTCTAAAAACAGGCAACTGCCAGGTATGAATTAGGGTTAAAAAGTGTTAAATTACACCCCAGTCTCCATGGCAGATCCCGTATACTCATGATGTCAAGGCTTGGGGAAAGCAAGGGCCTCCTATGTGAAGCCAAGGGGGCTGATAAAGCTGTGTGCCTATTCCTTTCCTATCCCAGGAACCAGATATCTAGAAACAGAAGACCCACAGTGTATATCTCATATAGGTTGAGGGAGGCCTAGAACTCAGTCATTGTATACTCTCAACATCCTCCTTGGAGGCCACACCACTAACTAGTCGAGTTTCTCAAGAGAATGGCAGACATATCTGGCACATAAGCAGCACAAAATAGTAGAGGGTTTGGTAGGTCATGTGTCCCAGGCTGCTCTGGCTTCTGTCTCCATGTGGATGTGCAGGGGTATAAGGACATTGATGCTGAGTGTATCTGGGCTTTTGTTTGCTTGTTCATTTCTTTGTTGTAGTCATTAATTCCAGAAATATCTGAAGCTATCCCAGGTGGAGACACCAAAGAGCTAGTGAGACAGACAGAAACTTTCTGGAGTCACAGGGACATCTCTCTCTTGTAGGTGGAACTGTGTGCCTGCCTATTGCTGCCCTGCTATAGAAAGGCTGAGGTATTCCACATCCAGGTGTGGCAGATAGACCTACAATCCCAGCACTTGGGAACTGGCAGCTGGAGAACCAAAGTCAAGGTCATCATAGGCATCACTCCAGGTACGAGGCTATCTTAAGCCACAGGAGACTCTTTCTTAAAAGAAAGGATGAGAGATGAACCCAGGATGAGGTGAATGCCTCACTCCCTACCTTAGGAAACACCCTGCACAGCCACTTTAGGGCTAGCTTAGACTCTGCTCCTCAGGGTACTTCTTTAGCCAGAATGCAGGACTTCCGTTCTACTGGGTGGTGTGAACCGGTGGATTTGGGCCTGTGTGCCGTGAATGCAGCAGGAGGCTACCTTCTCTGACAGAGATGTTCGCCTGCAGCGAATCCAGCTGCCAGCTGGAGCAGACGCCCTCAATTATTTGTGTTCAATTTATACAAAGGTGGTTTGGATGCGAGCCCAGACACGAGCCTATAACATGCAGGATGACTGAAAGGCACAGGCAGGCAACAAGGCAAAAGAGAACTCTGTTGTTTCTAAGTGAGCAAGCATGAGGCAAGTGCTTTGCGGAGGCTGAGGCAGGAGCGCAACAGACATAGGAGTGGAATTTGAACGGTGACAGAAAGGGAGCAGAAAAAGGATGGAAGAGATTGTAGCAATGTGACTCAGAGACACTTAAACTGGCACATCTTGGGGGGTGAGAAGAGATCACAAGATGTCCTAGGGATTCAGATTTGGGGGAAAAGGGATGAAGAAACAAGATAAAGAGAAAATATCGGCTTGATGAGAAAAAAGTGTGATATGGAAAAGCTATGGAAACAAAGTCTACCAGGCAGGCGTCATCCAGAAGATGCTGCAAAATTGGAGTCTAACAATCAGGTGAGATCTGGGGCTGGGCAAAAGATCAGATGTTCCCTAGGTCGGATGGCTGAGATTAAAGAGGTTCTTCACAGAGGATGGAGATACACGGGAGAAGGCCCAGCCACACCAGGGTAGTGACGCAGAGAAGCAGAAGCTGTGAAAGGTGGGGAGGAGATGATCACATTGATGGTGAACAAAGAAATTCGGCCCATCAACTGAGAAGATGGCTCAGAGAGTCAAGTGTTGGCTTTGAAAGCAGGAAGACTTGAGTTGGAGCCCACCATTCGTGTGAGAAATTCAGCATCATTCTAGTGCCAAGGATGTGGAAGCAGATGGGTCCCCGGTCTCCCTGACCAATCAGCCCAGCCTGGTAACTAGGCTCCAAGTTCAGCAAGAGACCCTGACTCCAAAACCAAAGTGCAGGAAGAAGGACATCGGAAGATGACTTTGACCTCCCATATACAAGTACATACTTGTTTGGCTGACCTATCCAGTGGTGAGAGTGGAGTGTTGAATCCAATTAAAAAAAAATGGAGTATAGACCTAAACAGAGAACTTTCAACAGAGGAATCTAAAATGGCTGAAAGACACTTAAGGAAATGCCAACATCCTTAGCCATCAGAGAAATGCAAATCTAAACAACTCTGAGATTCCATCTTACACCTGTAAGAATGGACAACATCAAAAGCACTGATGACAACTTATGCTGGAGATGTTGTGGGGAAAAGGGAACACTTCTGCATTGCTGGTGGGAATGCAAGCTGGTACAGTCCTTTTGGATATCAGTGTGGTGATTTCTTAGAAAATTAGGAGACAACCTTCTTCAAGACCCAATAATACCACTTTTGGGTATATATCCAAAGGGAGCTCAATCATGCCACAAGCACATGTGCTCAACTATATTCATAGCATCAGTGTTTGTCATAACCAGAACCTGGAAACACCCTAAATGCCCCTCCACTGAAGAATGGATAAGGAAAATGTGGTACACTTACACAATGGAGTACTACACAGCAGAAAAAAATAATGACATATTGAAATTTGCAGGCAAATGTATGGAGCTAGAAAACATCATATTGAGTGAGTTAACCCACACCCAGAAAGACAATTATTACATGTACTCACTCATAAGTGGTTTTTAAACATAAAGCAAAGAAAACCAGCCTACAAATCACAATCCCAGAGAACCTAGACAACAATGAGAACCCTATGAGAGACATACATGGATCTAATCTACATGGCAAGTAGAAAAAGACGAGATCTCTTGAGTAAATTGAGAGGCAGGGAGGGGAGCAGAGAAAAATGTATAGCTCAATAAAATCAATTAAAAAAAGGACCAAAAAAGTGCATACATGTGAACCCTAACACATGTGAAGAGCTCTCTCCAGATGCACATAACATAAATTAGGACCACGTAATGACCAATAGTCTGAAGGGTCATGGAGGGTGGCATTTGAGTCAGCAGAGACCAGGATGGAGCCTTGGCTTGCAGCTGGCACACACACAGCTTCAGGCAGTGAGAAGAAAGAGAGAGGCCAGAGCAGGACAGAGTGCAGATCAGAATGGTGACAGGACCTAAGGTGGAGTTCTTCTTCTCAAGGACAAGAAAGTCCTACAGAATCCCTCTGACCCACAGAGCCCACAGGGTTCCCACAGCAAATTCCTTCAGCTGGGCTCTCAGGCACACCTGTGTCAGATGCAACAAAGAGCCCTTTCCAAGGGTTTCGAATATAATTCATGTCCTCAGCCGCTGGTCAAAATGGAGATCTGGGGACAATAGACGGGAAATGGCCACTCCTCTATTACCATTCCAGGGCCTCCCTGAGAACATGCTCTTCCAAGATTGTCAGTCACCAATGGGAAATCTGACAAAGCCAGAAATGTAGCAGGGAGACGGCAAAGTTAAAGGACTCGGGCAGGTAAAAAAGAAGGGCAGGGATGAATGGGTGAGTACTTGTCTGTTTCAAATACTCATTTCCCCAGCCGCCCTTCCCTGATAATGTATGGTATAAAATGCATGGGACCACTACTGGTCGCACTGGTTGAAATGACTTGTCTTTCCGGCAAAACGGCTCCTGGCTTACTCTCTGAATGGTCCGGGCATATTTCCAAGCCCTCAGGGCAGCAGGGCAAGAAGTACACAGGCTTTTATTATCAATTGTATGATAACAAGATAGCATCTTCCCGGAGGCGTGCTAGGAGCTCCACCCATCTGATGTTTAGAGACAGCCTGGAGCTCAATCACCTTTACAAGACCAGAGAGAAACGTTCTCCGGCCGTCTCAATGCGGGCAAGCACGACTTTGGAAATATTTGTGTCTCCTCCTAAGGATACGGATGTTATTGTTTACAGTCTGAACTTATTTTAAGGAACAAAACCTGCGGATGCACTTCCTGCTCGAGTCATACCTAGGCTTTATTTAACATGGGTCTTGTATCCAGAAGCCTACCTCATCAGCATTGTGTTCCTGAAACAGGGGAGGAAGGAAGGCTGCACAGTTCCAGAAGCAAAGGGGCCTCGGGGCAGCTCACTGAATCTTACATACACAAGAAAAGGCACGAAATTAGAAGTTACGTGGGAACTAGTTGGGAAGATAATGATGATCCACCTGAGAAAATACATGTAAGCATGGAAACGTCATACTGAAACCCATTATTGTACATAATCAAGATATGATGATGATAAAATGACTGGGGCTTGGCAAGATGGCTCAGCAGCTAAAGGTGCTTGCTGGAAAGCATAAGGACCCAAATTTAATGCTTGCAACACACATGGTGGTCAGAGAGAACCAGGTCTCAAAGGTGATCCTCCAGCCTTCACGCTCATGTCGTGACACACGTGCACACACATACAAACAAGTGCAGTACCAGATGTAAAGAGGAAGAAAGCTGTGTTTACGTGGTGTTCCCAGACCTCAAAGTAGGCGACCTCGCCCACTGTTTCATCTTCCCACATATGCTGGCTGATACTGTCAAAGCGGCCTTACTAACTGCGATAATCACATGGCTCCCGGATAATTGGGACCCAGCCCATATGAACCATCTCCTGTCTCACAGATGGGAATGAGTGGCAGAGGGGCAATTATAACCCTTGGCCTCAATTCTCACCAGAGCCCTTCCTCACGGGGAACTGCCAACACAGTCCCCTGGCAATCAGGAATCCCCAGCTCTCAGTAATGAACCCACGCACATATCAGCCATGAGGTGAGGAAGCTAAGGACGGAAACAGAGACACGTTTTGAGGACTGAACCAACACGTTCTCCGTATTGCTCAATGCAGCCCAGAGTCCTGGACAAAGAACTTGACATTGGGAGAAAGCCGTCCCAAGGGAGATAAACACTAACCAAACAGTTGAAGAAGAGTCAGACCAGATATACAAAGCAACAGTGAGCCAGAGAGCCCAGACTGTTCAGTTAACTGGGATTTGTCATTTTTTATTGGTTACCATTTTTCCCAAAGAGTGAACCCCTCTAGAAATAAAACTTTTATTTCTTCTAATTATCTTTCCTATAACCATATAAGAAATGAATTAGCCATTAAATAGGAAATTAATGTCCACTTCCTCAACTTCTCTAAGGACAAACATCACCAACCCTTTATCAAGACCATGCGGGCACAGTTGCCATGGTAGGGGAGCTCTCTTTGCGGCTGCCTTATCTTTGTCCCAAGAGTCTGTTCTTTGTTCCATTTAAAATGGGGGAACTTCGTGCTTTTGAAAGTTTTAGACTTATTTTTCCAAGACTAAATCTTGGTTTACATCAGGTTTCCATGGTAGCTCAGTGTTGCTCTGTTTATAGGACTGTTTATGGCAGAGTCAGAGGGGATCTTGCAAAGCTGCCTGGGAATGACTGGCTTTGGCCATCTCTGCCTGGTCTACAGAAACCTCTTGTAGGACGAGACATGATGAAGGAACTGGAAGCTCTCCCGTGACAGGCCAGCCCGTCACCAAAGCCACAGGAAACACCTCTGTCCTGATTTGGCTGCTTGTTCAAAGTATCTATCCAGATAACAACAAAAGACTTTGCAGGGTCTGTTTTTCCTCAGAAAACACTCCCCCATCTGTCATAGGAAGCAAATGCCTGGGCAAGCATTTCCCCTTAAACCCTTCCAGAGCCACAGTGGCAAACATAAGTGTAAAACACAGAGAACGGTGGGCTATGAGGAGCTCCCCTGACATCTGCCTGAGAGTAAGCAAATGCATAGTATTTAGAAGAGAATGTGACCCTCTTACTTGGGGTCTAGGACCGTACGCACAGCACAGCTGGTACCCAGAACACCCATTTAACCACCAACAGTATCTGCTCAGACCATGACTGCCCTGGCTACTAGGTTTGGGCAAAAATTAGAGTAACTTGTGCTTTGTGTTCAGAAACCACCAACCGAGGGCACCAGAATTTAGACACCTCCATCACGATTTTCATTCCAAACTCGGCAGTCACTTTACGCAGAGTAGGAAATCCTGTCGGCTCTCTGTAGGATCCATAAGTGCTTACTTAGTGGAAAAGCTCGATCTTTTCTCAGAATTTTGGGGTTTATATTTAAGCACTTGTGGGAGATGGTTCAGGGAAGGAAATGGCTGGTAACAGAAGTCAGTCAGAGGGTACAGCCCAAAGGTGCCTTCTGCTGCAACCATGCTAGCTTTCTGGAGTCATGGGGCACGTGGGCATTTAATTTACACTTCTTCAACTTTAGGTTTGGTGGCGTTTAAAATGTGTGAGAGGGAAGAAGCAAGATCCCCCACTCTGAGCGTATAGCACCCCGAGGGCACATACTACGTACTCAGGATGTAGTTATGAGAAAACCAGAGCAGCCAAGTTGCTCTTTCCAAGCACGCGGTGGTTACTTAAGCTAAAGGAGAGGGCTGGGGAGCTGGCTCAAGCGGGAAACTGCACAGTGTAAGCTTGAGGACCTGCGTTTGGACCCCAGCACCTGTGCTAAAAAGCCCAGTATGGCTGATGGGGTGGGTAGAAGCAAGCGGGGTCCCATATGCGCATGCACACACATACAAATTAATTAATTCAAGGGGGATAAAAGCCATGTTGAGCAAATAGGAGTCAGTAAACACATATCAAGCCTGGATGGAAGGGAGCATGTTGTAAGGTAGACATGAATGTTTTTAAGCAATTGAGTTGACAGGAGCCAAGGGATGATTCGTGGTTTGTTTGCCTCTGTTTGTCTGCAGAATGTACGCACTGTGAACAGACAGACTGCTTTCTGGGCTCTCTGTGAATTGTCTGCAATGTTTCAGCCATACGACAGCATTAACTGACCTAGATGCTAGACACAGGCCATCTGAACATAGACCAGCTGGGTGCCTGTTCCTGTGAAGAGCTGGAACAGCTAAGTCACTGCCTGTCACATTCAGGGCTATTGACAAACACCCAGTTAAAAGGCACTTGGAACCTGATCCGAACACAAGTCCCTCTCCTCTCCTCTCCTCTCCTCTCCTCTCCTCTCCTCCTCTCCTCTCCCCTTCTCTCTCCTCCCTCCCTCACCCCTGCCTCCTCTCTGACCTAATTATCAGCCTTGGTGAACAGGCAGCTGTAGTTAGAAAAGTGTATAAGTTTATCTTCGACTCTTCCTGTGCACATGTGCATGTGTGTCTAGTTGCTGAGGCATGTCAGCAAATGTGCCCCTCTCAAAGGCAATGATGGGCAGGACAGAACTGAGAACACACATGAGGCTGGAGGCACATGTCTGCCCTGGTCCCTTCTTAGGATCCAGTGACCCACAGAGAACTCTGGTGGGGAACACCACACACTTGTTGATTCGGGGGAACACAATGTCAAGTAATCCACTCCTTTAGCTTCTAATGGAAGTTTGTGTGTGTGTGTGTGTGTGTGTGTATGCATATATATATATATGTGTGTCTGTATATATATGTACATAAATACATGAAGATCAGAGCTTTGACTTTGAGTCTTTTCCTCAATTGTTCTCTAACTTATCTATCTATCTATCTATCTATCTATCTATCTATCTATCTATCTATCTATCTATCTGGTTTCATGTGTGTATCTATGTGTGTGTATGTGTGTATGTTTGTGGTAGCTGTGCGTGCCCATGAGTACAAGCAGAACCCAGAAGAGGCTGTCTGACATTTTGCTCTGTCGTTCCTCATCTTATTCCCCTGAGGCAGGTGCTCAGTTGGCTAGGATGACTGGCCAGTGGGCTCCAAGAATCTGCTAATCTCTCCCTCCGCAGGGCTAGGGTTCGCAAGGGCATGCCTCCATGTTTGGTGTCTTTACCTAGATTTGGGAAAATGAATTCAGGTCCTGAAGTTTGTGGAGCAAGCACCTCCTCCACTGAGCCATCTCTCCCTCTCAATCGCTGCTTCTTTTAAGTTACACAAGTATCCAACACACTCAAAACACAGCACTGTCAAGTTTTGTTATGCTATACTAAACACAACAAAAAATCCTTTTATTAAATACCCAGGGCCCTGTTCAGATTAAATCAGTGGTAATGGGGAAGAGAAAATCAAAGGGAAGAAAGCAGCAAGTTACCTGCCTGAGTGGTACTTGTAGTGTTGCAGGTCCTGGCCTACAGTACCCACGATGGTTCGTTTCTACTTTCTCTAGAGCTGTTTATTTAAACTGAGCTTGGTGGTATCCCCTTCACATGGCCCAGAGAGTGCTCCTAAGAGTCACCCAAGATCAAAATTAGAAGTGATAAGATGATCCATTAAAACAACGGGGGAGGAGCTGGGGAGACCACTCATCGGGTACAGTGCATACTGTACAAACATGAGGCCTTGACTTTAATTCCCACCATCCATGTGACAAGCTGGTGCCATAATCTCAGTGCCGGGGAAGATGAGGAAGGAAGGGACCTGGAGTTCATTGGGCAGCCAGTCTAATCAAGCAGGTGAGCGCTAAATCCAGTAAGAGATTGGGGAGAAGTGCCTGTGGAAGTCAGGCAAAGCATTCATCCTGCTTCAGCACGAACATACACACATGAGCACGTGTGCCTCCTCCAGCCTCACAACAAACACGGGAAGAATTTTCTGAATTCTCTTTGCATAGGAAGCAGATTATCAGGTATCTGTTAGCATATTAAGTAAAGAAAAGGTATTTCTATAGTAGAAGATAAGACATAAGCTGAGTTTTCAGCAGAATGGGACTCCTTATCTGAAGGGGAGGAGTGTGCCCGTGTATGTGTGTGTCTCTGCGTATTTGTGCATGTCTGTATGTATGTCTGTGTGTGTGTCCTCGTGTGTGTGTGTGTGTGTGCACGCACACACACGTGCATGGATATCTATCTCTACTCCAAAGATTTCACAGGATCTACTCAGAGTACAGATACATGAAAGCTTCTAACAAAGCTTTAGTTCTCTTAGACTTTGAAACTTGAAAAAATGGAATCACATGAGTTTAAAAGAGCAGCTCCCCTCAAGGGCAGAGGGAGTGACTGATGACAGATATCACGGAATTCTGGAACTGCTTCTCTATGGTCTGGGGACCTTCCAAGTTTTTATTAACTGGCACACTTAAGTAATGCACTTTTATAATAATATATTATCTTTTAACTAAAAGTATATATGCTCCTATATTTCATATTGAAAATGGAAAAATATTTTGGCTTAAGGTCCCCACTGTTTTTGTATAAAATAAAAACTTTTGTTTTAACATGAGGGATGCTGAAAAGTAAAAGACTACGTGGAGGAGCTTGTCTTGGATATACTCTTCATTTCACAAACACACACACACACGCACACACCTACTTACACATACCCACACACATACAACACACACACTAAACACATACCTAGAACACACACACACATATATACATACACACACATGTATATATGCATAAACAGTAGCTCTGGGAATATAGTTTCTAATATAACATTCAAAAATCAAAACTGATGCAAAAATTCATGCTGAGAAAAAGAAAAGAAGAAAGGATAAAACCAGAAAACCAGAAAATATTATTCAGGGAAATTAATAAATGACTAAATCATCACTGTAAAATTATGAAGCTTAATTTGCAGTGATAATCAGATTTAAGAAACTAAGGGCAGATTAAGTTTTTTTTTCCTTTTTAACATTTATTTATTATGTATACAATATTCTGTCTGCATGTTTTGCCTGCATGCCAGAAGAGGGCACCAGACCCCATTACAGATGGTTGTGAGCCACCATGTGGTTGCTGGGAATTGAACTCAGGACCTTTGGAAGAGCAGGCAATGCTCTTAACCTCTGAGCCATCTCTCCAGCCCCCCAGATTAAGTTTTAATAAATAAGTTTGTATTCTTCAAAAGTGAATCAGGTCAGCAGTGTTTCAAAGCTCGTAAACATTTAGGGAAACTTAAAAGTAGCAATAAGGAAACACGGCATGATTTAGTCTCCCAGTCTCTCCATGATTTGACTCTCATCTCTATTTAATTATAATTTCATCATGATTCAAATGGAGTCACAGGAGCGAAAGGCTGCTTTAGCTCCATGGCATTGAGAGACATACCCACCCTGGGTGACTCCAAGAAGATGGCCAAAGAAGTTAGAGAGCGAAAAGCATCCTTGCTGAGTTAAGAAACTGAGTGCAGCTAGGATCTCGTCCAGAACAAACCCTCTGCTGGCCTCTTTCCCCAGCTCTACCCTTGCAGGCTTTTCTTCTACAGCTTCACATTCATTTTCTTAATGTTTTTAAGCCAATGTCTCTGAAATTTTTATGGCTCCCCAGATAAAGACATCCGATCTGAATGTAACCACACACCTCTCGGCTCGGCAGTATTTGTCACAAGCCATTATAAATTATCATGCTGATAGCCTGCATTGCTGGGAAGCCGGAGAAAGTTTCATAAATCCTAACTACTTCGTCAATGGCATCCTTGTTTATTATACAGAAATAAAGTTTTATGAGACTCAAGATGTCTGCCTGTACCACTGAAGGAAGCCTTGGAGCAGGAGCTCCGAGCGGTTCAATGTTTCCAGGGCACAGCAGAGATTTCGTCCTCCGACCTTCTTAGCTGCTCTACTTACTTTAATGCCTCCTAAACATGTGGGATTCAGCCCGTGTGAAAGGCACAAAAGTCACCGTCCCTGCCATCTCCTCAACACCTTCTCTTCTCCGAACATCTCAGGTTGTCTCTTCTATCGACAAAAGGACATCCAGCTGAAAACCTGAGCCCCTTGTTAGCCTAAAAGACAGGTGCTCTGCTGCCTGTTCATTGACTGATTTACACCACGCCTTGTTCAATAAAAGAGTGGAAGGGGTCATATTACCACGGTTTCAATGAGTGTGTGGAGTGAACCCAATTGAACGGCAGCATCCACCTAGACTGCTGCATGTTGAAAAATCCTCAGCAATCATTTACACATTCGTGTCCCCCAAGGGCCCCACCCCCGTTCTAGCCACTTGAGAACCTAACCCGTACTGTGAAAAGTCCACAGTTGACTTATGAGCTAGGTCAGTCTCAGCCCTGTTCACACGGAAAGCTCAGGATTATATCCTGAACTGTCAGAGTTATATGGTGGCTTTTACATAATTGCAAACAACAATGAAAATTTAAATATAGATTTTTCCCTGCTGAACTAGTTGACTGTTCTAATTATGCATCCAGCCCGCCACCCCAGGAAAGAGAATTGCTTCCTTGGATCTCAAAGATGTTTCTCCTCAGTGACTGCTGCAAGAAATTGATTTCTTGCTGGCTTTCTGAGGGTGAAAGTTGGCAGTACAAAGAGTGGCGATTTCAAGGAAAAAAAATGCAGTTGGTATTTATATGAGAATCAACCCATTACAGGATCAATAAATTTAGTTTGACATATGTTTACTTTCATATTTTGAAATGTTCTAACAATAACCAAATTGTTGATATCACAGTCATGATGAAAAGGTATTGGTGGAGAGCCTTTAGCTTCTCAGTGATTTCAAATTTGCGCTCTTATTTAACCAGTAACCTAATAGGACGGGATAACACGCCATATTGCTGTCATTAGCCTTACACTACAGCCAACAAGGGAGAAGCATTAAGTATCTCAACAAAGGGGAACATGAACAACTACTGGTTTTTTGTTTTCTTAGACAAGGTCTCAGGCAACCCACGCTGGTCTCAAGCCTGTTGTGTAGCTGAGTGGGACCTGGAAGTCCTGATTCTCTTTATGAACTATTTCATAAACAACCGCATACAATCAGAAGATGAAACAACAAAAGCTGTTCTTAAAAAATCCTGTGTGTTCTGCCTTCTTGGGGGAACTCTGAGCACCTGTAGAGGCTGAAGCTGTGATTCTGAGCACCTCTACATGAACAACCCTAATTGTCACCCTCAACAGTGACCAGAAGCCAAGTAAGATCTGGAAAGAGGCTTCTCATTCGGGGTGTTTTTAAAGACGTTCTCCCTGTAATATTTTGGAGTTTTTCATTGTAAAAAGGGCCATGCAGCTGCCCTCCAGAATGTGGTACAGAGGCACTTCCCATGAGCAGAATCTCTCTGCATTCACCAGAGAGAATAATCAGCATTTAGATGCTGGGGCCATGGAGCCTGAGATGTGACAACCAAGAGATCACTTTATTCTGCAAGAAACAAATACAAACCCCATAAACAAGCCTCCTTATGTCTCACCACCATATAACCCTTATGGAAACAATCTTTTTCTTTTTAAGTTGTGGGTATAGTATACGTGTGTGTATTTGTGTGTCCATGTGTATGTGTGTGTGTCCATGTGTATGTGTATGTGCGTGCCTTCCTGGGTCCCACAGTGAATGTAGGAGGCCTGATGAGAACTTTTAGCAGTAGGTTTCTCCTTCTACCATGAGGCTCCCCAAGGATTGAACTCAATCACTTGGGCTTGATTGACAGCAAAGGGTCTCACCTACTGAGCCATCTTGCCAGCCCCTTATTATTTATTTTTTTAAGGAAGGAAATGAACTAAAAAGGTAGTCCTCCAATGCTGTCATATCCTACCCTGTATCATGACAAATAGCAATATAAAGTTTCTCACACATCATTTTCTCCTATCAATTTCTTGAGACAGCCTGTGTGTGTGTGTGTGTGTGTGTGTGTGTGTGTGTGTGTGTGTGTATAAAAGCACTATCTATACATAAAAGTTTATCAATTGGCTCTCCCCCCAACTGCTACTGCAGGTTGTGCTGGACTCAGCACACACCAACTCTCAGAACCATTGGTGAGTGCACACCCTATACATTGCCACTGCATCACCTGAGGAGTTGGAAACTGTCCAAGGTGGAACACGCAAGACATGGAAAGGAGCAAAATCACAAATCAGGACCTGACTTGATCCTTCCCCAGAACCAGCTGAACATTTGCTACCATGCCATCTCTGGTGACTAGTGATTTCTCAGAGATCTTTAACTTTTACGCATCTACATGGTCACGATTTCCTGGTCAGAAATCTGCAAACGTAAGTTTATTGAAATCTAAGCACACTTCTTTTTGGAAGGAATCATGCATTACCAGAGTTCCTTGAAAAAACTTCTACACCAGTTTAAACAATGTCAAGATGCAAGAATAAATACAATACATGCTATCCAAGTTGTCAACAGTATTAACAATCACCATAAAGAATCCTAACAAGCTGGGGTATGGCTGGGTTATAGGGTGCTTGCCTAACATGCATGAAGCCCTAGGATTGATCCCCAGAACTTCCAAACAACAACAACACAATACTAATTCCCCATTTTCTAGAAAGCACTGAAACTCTATTGATTCTACAAAAGACTAAAATGCAACCCAAGGCCATTTAGGGCTACACAGTGAGACCCTGCCACAAACAAATGAACAAACACTAACAATAATACCAAGCCATCATCTAATCCACTTTGTATATTTTATTTCTACCCCATGACAACTTGCTTTTTTTTCCATGTCAAACTCAATACAATCTTTGGAATCAATGCTGGGGGGTAACCACTGCCACTTAGCTAAATTCCCCAGTCGTGAGAAACATAGTTCTAAAATCGTTAAATGAGCCACAGATTTGTTTAAAAAACACCCAACTTCACCATCTGTAGATAATGTATACTGGTGACCCACAATATTTAAGAAAACACAAGCTTTTTCTCAAAACCCGTTCCAGAAAGAACCACGCATCATACATTTCTTAACAAGAGAGTTCCCAAACCAAAAATGTCAACAAAAAGAGGACAAGCTATCATACATTTACATATTGGGAGAACTCAGACTCTTGTTACTTCATTTCCACGCCATTGACATTTGATCTGATCTAGACTGGGATCCATTCACGTTCTCACACCCACCGCGCAGGGACACTCATGACCACTAGATGGTGCTGTGGCGCCCTGTTCAAACTCCACTTACTTGCACTCTCTGTCCTCCAGATCAAAGTGCGGGTTGAAGTTGATCATGATTCTTTGGTAGGGCTCCGGAGCTTGGATCAGCCATGCACACTTCTCACTTGGGTGGTAAGAATGCGGGTAACCGGGAGATGTAAGGTACCCCGGGTTTTCAATTTTTATAGTCCCGCCACATTTTTCTGCAACAAAAAGAACATTTTAGCCGATTTTTTTCCCCCTTACAACCAGTGGAGTCTTCTAGCTTTACATATGCGACAATTAGCGACGTTCTGTCAGGGAAGGGAAACCCCAAAGGGTCTCCACAAGTCATTCGTGTGATGCTGAACACGAAGACACAACACCAGGAAACACTCTTTAATCTTCAGGAGTGTGGCTTCTACAGAAAGCCTACTGAGATTTGAGATGCTTTTCCACCCCCTACCCAGTTCCTTCCAAAGAAAGAGGTCTTCTAGCATTAAAAACATTAAATCCCCTCAATTGATGTTAACACAGCCCCCTGGGAGCCCCTGCTAGACTTAATTATCCTCCGAGAAGTGTAATCACATTAAAGAACAGTTCTAAGTGGAAGGTGTCTAGAAGACGCTGTGCCACTCCTTGCAAGTGGCCTTTTGATGATAAGCCTGGTCCGTGTCATTGACCGGTGGGGACTGTCTTCCAGGACTTTGATTGGCCTGTGGCCTACCCTCCTTTTGTTGTTCTATCTGCCTGTAAATCTGAGCGATTCTGAGTTATCTCCGCTCCTGAGACTCAAATCAACAGAGAACAAAGTGGAGCTGGTGAGGCAGAAAGAACTGGCTTCACTTATCCAAGTTGCTCAGCCTTGGCGACCAGATCAAAGCCACGGGGCAGAAAGAAAAATAAATAGCCACACACGGCATTAGTTCTAATTACTAGATGTTAGGGGAAGCCCTGGCCAAGGAGGTCTGGCTATCACATATGGTGAGCTACATTTTTACACCCCTGGAAAGAGAAACTATCTACTTTTGAGCCTTTACTGAAAAAACAAACCACCACAACAAAAACCCAACTGCTGAAGTGACTATCAGGCAGACAAGCCAGACGCTGGGCTGGTTTACAATTCACCATAGATGGCTACTGTCACTTTTTATTATGGGTTTCATACAGGAGAGCCTCAGCCTGTAAATGCCACCCCATTTATTGATGCTTAATTTGGGGCAATAAAAATTTGGTGCATAAACTATGTAATAGAAACAGGTATGAAGCATTGAAATATATAAGCCTATCAATCACAAACATCCAGTAATGGTATATATAGATTTTAATATTACATCTAATAGATTCCCCGTGGAAAGAGAATGGCATTCTTTGCTCTCAGCATGAATTTATAAATCTACGGAATTTTATTACAGGAAAACCAGGTCAAATGGAAATGAAAGATGAAGTGCACATCAAAAATGCATAAAGCTACATGCATTACAGAAGTCATTTCCCATAAATTAAAAAGAAGACAATATAAATTATGTTGATTTCTCCAGTTGCTAGCTGTTTCTGGCTGTTTCTTAGGTCGAAGGGGGTTGGCCTTACAGGTTCTCTTCCCATTGGTTTTTTAAAGGCTTTAGGTCTGCACGAAGGACGGGTGTTGCAACCAACACCCAGAATCTCAGCTAATGATGCCAGCCAGCTCAGTGGTGTGATTCGGTGGAGGTTGTGGCATTATTTTATTTGTGCAGAAATCTTAGAGACTGCCCCCCCCCCGGCTCATTAAGTCCCTCCAGCTCTGTGTAGTCACCATGGCATCTGCTATGGGAGTGAAATAAAGCAGTCACCAGACAGTCACTTCAGAAGACAGAGAGGTGGGGTTGGTACCACACCAGAGCACTTTAATCTGGGACTTCTGAGAAAGTGACAGTGTAATAAGATAATGTGGACTGCTGGACTCCCACACTCTGTTCAGTCTCTCTAACACTTGATTAGGAGAGAGCAATTCCTAATGACTCTGGACCATTAGTCCTAAATAAGGTTAATGAATTAATTTAGTAGACACTTACTGGGAGGAGGTGGCTATGGCTTTAAGAGGACCACAGGCTTATGGAGGCATGTGCTGGCACTGGTCACCTCAAGCATAGCAACAGGGTTTTAGCTTGACTGGAGCCCAGATTCTCAACATTCCCCAGATTTCTGTTAAGGAAATTAAAAAGTGTGTGTGTGTGTGTGTGTGTGTGTGTGTGTCTGTGTGTGTTGTTCTGAACCATACAAATCTTAATGCTCTTCATATTGGCTATCACAACCAACAACTCTTTGGGTACCCCAGCATGGCTTTAACCCAGGGGTTCTTGATCTGTGGGTCACCCCCCCTCAACAAACCTCTATCTCCAAAAGTATTTACATTATGATTCACAACGGTAACAAAATGACAGTTATGAAGTAGCAATGGAAGTAATTTTATGGTGGAGGGGAGGTCACCACAGCATGGGGAACTGTACTACAGGGTTGCAGCATCAGGAAGGTTGAGAACCACTGCTCTAACCTCAAGAGTTGAGAAGGATACATGTTTTGAGGTCTAAACATTTGAGTTCTTTTGGTTAGAGGAAAATGATATTTTGTCCCCTGGCAGAATACATAAGCAGTCCACCAACTCAGGTTCATTAACAAATTGAACTCCACATTCATGATTTTTCGAGTGTTTGGCTTTCCTGCCAGAGTATATAGAAAGATGCCGCCAACTCGGCTTCATTAATAAACTGAATTCCAGCCGCATTCACAAAATGTTTGCCCATCTTTTGAGAGCTGTTTGGTACCTGTTGGGAGAGATCTGTCTCTGAAATCACAAAACCTGGGGACTGCGCATTAAGGAGATTAACTTCTACCATAAAGGATTGATTTAAAAAAAAAAAACTCTTCCTGGTAGAGCCCTCCTCTTATTAAAACAATACACCACAATAAGTAGTAGATGCACTTTTCTCCTAATTGCTTTGATTGAAATCTAAGCCAGACAAAAGTAAATATTTGGCCATTAGTTAATAATAATGTTGAAGATTTACTGTTTGGATCAGCTCTAGCCTGGCCTTCAGCACCTTTGTACCAGATCCCGTTTTAAACACACTCTAGGTTCCAAGGCACTGTTTATACCTAGGACTGACTGCCTTTCATTACTTAACAGAGTGGTTTTTAAAGCCAACTGGGTTAGGGATTCTCAGATATGCTGCCGCCTTACACTGAATAGATCCAAACCCTTTATTGACAGCGTGACTTTTCATTCATACTCTAGACGGATCACGGATGGTTTGTAAAGGCGGGGAAGGGAGTCCTGGCGGCCGCCAAGACTGACCACTATCTGTCGGTGTCGCCCACCAGAGCAAACCTAGCAGGGGTGTTGTGAGGAGAACCAGGAAGTCCTCCCGGTGAAGTGTTCATTAACTCTCAGCAGCCATCAGATTTTTTGAAAGGGAGTCTCATCTAATTGCCTCTGGGAGGAAACATTATTAAGATAATTGGTGTGCTGATCTGGGAAGGTAGGGAGCTCTGCCGCGAAACTGGCAGGAGAAGCCCACAGCCAGTAACCCACTGGAGCTGGGTGCTGAGGGCTTGCGGTCTTCCTGACCCAGAGGCCCTGACTTCTCTGTTCCTAGTGCAGGCAAGTTTCCTGCGCCCGGCAGCTGTGCGCGCGTCCCGCGACCGGGGCGGGAAGCCCACAGCCTGAGGGGACCCCGCAGCCCCGGACCCTCCAGTCGCTCACACCTCAGCCTGTCACTTACCGCTGCGGAAAGCGCCAGCAGGGGCGAGGGCAAGGGCGAGCGCCGCGCACAGCAACGGCAGCCCCCTCTCCATCCTCCTTCGCCGAGCCAGTCCCAAGGCAGCTGCGGGAGAACACGATTGCGCGGACGAAAGCCCAGCAAACCGAAATCGTAACAATCCGAAACGCTCTTAAGTCCTCCTAAGAGCCATAAAATCCTCAGCGGGTCTTGGCGGGGAAGGCTAGCGGCGAGGCAATGCCTGAATCCGCGAGAAGCGCGTCTCTTTTTGTGTCTCAAGTCGCCTGCATCCTGTCATTTAGCTCCGATTTCCTCTCCCTTTTCCCACACTTGTTCCTCTTCCAGGAGCCACTGCCCGGGCCATGTCTCAGGAAGAAGAAGAAGGAGGAGAAAAAAAAGAGGGGAGGAGTTGCGAAGAGGAGGGGAGAGGGCGGGCGACACACCAAAGCCAATTTCTAGAGGGGAAAAAAAATCCCGCTTGATTCTGGACGGGTTGGAGCCGAGGAGCTGGCGCCCAGAGGAGGTCCGGGTTGTCTGCGGGAAGGAGAGAGAGCAATGAAAAGATGAGCGGGAGAGCGAGGACTTTCTCCACTGGCACCCGCCTCCCTCTCCGACCTCCCCCTCCCTCCAAGAGCCCTTCCCTCGCTTCCTCCCGCCCCCTCCCCGCACAGCTCCGCCAGCGATTGCCTGGCTGGAGACTCAGACACTCAAGTTTCCCTAGCCGTGCTTTCCCCTTGCGTTGGCTAGGCTCCCCCCCACCCCATACCCTTCGGTGCTCTCAGCGGGAAGAAGGGCGCGGAGGGCGCAGGTTGTCAGCGCCCAGGGCGCAAGGACGCGTGTATGTCAGAAGGGGCAAGGCGAGCGGTACCAGCCCCAGGGTCCAGCTAGTCTACCTCGGCGTGCTTCTCTGCACCCCGCGACTGAGCTAGGCTGCTTCAGTAGGCGAGGATCCCGGAGCCAAGGAGTTCTGAGAGCCCGGGGTTAGCGGCTACTTCACGGAACTCCAAATCCCCAGGCACCCGCACCCCGGGTTGTGAGGATCGCTGAGCTAGTCCCCAGTTCCACTTCCCAGATGCCAGCCTGAGGCTTGGGGCGGGAAGCAGCCGGACGCTTTGGGACTCTAGGAGTGGAATTGTAAACGAGGAGAAGAAAGCCTGGCTGTTGTGGGAGACGCGCCGCTGAGCCCAGAGAGCTGCGACCGTGTCTCTGCCACGTAAAGCATAGGCAGACCTTCTGGGAGCACGGAACCTGGTTGCAGCCGAGTAAGGCCTCCTCGCCTAGCGCAAAGGCGGGAGGCTGGGTGCCGCCCCCCTCCCCACCCCCCTGCAGGCTGCATTGTTCCCTGAGATTTGATGCCCTCTCCTTTGGGGTTAATGAACCAGGAGGATGGGTGGTGGCGCGCCTTTCAGCTAGGGGGCAGCCGTCAACAGACACTGACCAGCCACGTAGAAACCTAGGTGCTCCAGGAATTCTGAATCCGGGGTCGAGGGGCCCATTTCTTCGCATCCCAAGGAAGGTACAAGACTGGCAAGAACCGGGCATGGGGGGACTGGATGGTTTTGGCATGGGTCTCCTAGTGCTAGCTTTAGATTGCACGGAATTGTGCCTACTGGCCCTCCAGCCCACACGAGGAGGTGCGTCCTGGGCGTCTGCCGGGTGCTCCCCCCCATCCCCCATCTCGTCCGGTTCCCTTCTCCAGGGCTTTCCGAGAACTGCAGCAGGTGGTGTTTGGTGTATGAATAGCAAGGACAACCCAGGGACTTAAACTGGTTGCGGCCTCTGATCAAACACTTAACCGGGCTCGTTGCCCTCCGAAGGAGCTGGTGAAGAAAGTGAAAAGGTCATAAGCCTTCTGGGAAGTGACATTTATAGACTCACTGCCACCACAGACAACGACTCCTACCTGGTGCAAGGGCTGGCAAAGATTTAGGAATGTTGGCAAGGAGACTTTGGTCAAAGGTTTTGGCTGATAAACTAGGGTCAGTCAGGGAGAAAGGACGCCCAGGACACTGGCGCTTCAGCCCAGGACTCTGCCCTGAGTGTCTGGGCTGGGCACTGGGCTGAAGCTTGGGCGAAGTGCGGAGCTGCAGCTTGGGCTCCCGTGTTGGATTTAGCCTTCTTTCCGGCCCTGGTGACCCGGCTCCGCCTACAGCGCAACCTCTCCTCTCCACCCTTTCCCCACGGCACCTCCATACACACACCCTGCCCCCCCTGCCCCTTCCCCCGGGCATAGCGAGCCAGCTCTGTCCCTAAGCGCCTCCGTTGGTCGCCACTGGCTTCCTCCTGGGCTCTCAGACCCGTTGGAGGCTCCGGTGGGTTGGGCGCGCCGCGAGTCCGGGAGTCAAACGCCTGGATTCAGCGGAAGGGGCAGTCGCGGGGCGATAGGCCCTCTGCAGGCAGTCTAGGCGTCAGCCGCGCCCAGGGCAGAGCCCGGGAACTACAGCGGCGGGGGACAGCCCTGGCGCCCTGCCACCGGGAGCGCGTGTCCCCCCTCCCTACGCCAGGCGCCGGGTGCATCCCTGCCAATTCCAACTGGGATGCCGAGTGAGCCTCAGACTCTGAGCCACTTTAGCCCTGGAGTCAAGGGCCGGGCGCAGCTCAGGACGACAGAGAAGGGAAAACCAGTCGAAGCTATGGCAATACAGATCCTTATCCCTATCCAAAGAAGACATCTACTGCCTGGCTTGCCCAAGCAGAGCGATATTTAAGCAGTCTGCCCCGGGTCGGGTGAGCTAGGGGGCACATGCGGGACACTTGAGCGGCCAATGTTTTGGGGAAACAGCTTGTAAACCCCCTCCCCCCACCCCTGCTGCGAGTGCATTTCCCAGAGCCCAGACCCACAACTGGTGCGCCCTGAGAGGGACAGTTTCCACACCCAGAAGCCAGGAGGAGGAAGAGCTTCCGAAACTTGGAGTCTGCTGAAGGACCCCTGGTTTTCTGGCTCAGCCACCAAGGACTCTTGACAGCCTTTCTCCAACCGCTAAGGCATGCTCTACGCACTTTAGGGGAGACAGACTTAAACTCTGTCTCCGATTTTCCAGGGCCACGCTTATCTGAGGCTTTCCTAGACGCCTTGTTTTCCATAGTTGGTACTGCGAAATGAAGCCGAGCCGCCCTAATTAATAATTAGCAGCTAGTTCGTTGGTATACTGCTAACCGTTCTGGCTAACAGCCTTTTCCTGTGCACTGAGTGGAGAAGGGCCGGTTCAGATATCTGCAGTTCTCCACCCAGGGAGACAGACCGGCTTTATAGGAGCCCAAGTGTGAGACAGAGGAAGAATTTGGCAGTATTCCTAGCTTGATTTTTTTTGTCTTATGCACACATCCCTCTTCTTGGTATCACAGATCTGTCGAGGAGATAGGGCCTGCCTCCACATATGGGGTGGTTTATCTGTCTGCTGCCCTAACAGAGTGCAGAACAGAGGCTGTCCGTCAGGACCACCTCAGGGGCCCAGGAGGCCTGTTTGAGCAGGGCAGATCTTGGCCTCCCCAGTAAGAACTAGCTGGGTGGAAATGCCCTGCTCATTTCACCAAGCCCTATCAATTTGCCAGAAATAAGAGAGTCATTGCTCCCAGAAGACCTCTGGAGCCACCTGGTACTTCAGGTTGGTACAATATAATCCCAGTGTAGCTCAAAACCAAATCAAGTTCATTAGATTTTGCATTATGCTATTTTAAAAGTCAAACCTATGGATATAGAAAAACAATCAAGTGTTCTTAGGTGCTAACCAACATCTGCCATGCAGGAAGAGAAACTTGGAATGGATTGGAAATTACAATTTATAACCACATGCGGTGGTCTGGGGTTCTAACCCCAGCACTCTGGAATAGCAGCTGGAGGACACAGATTTTCAAGGCCAGAGTGAGCTGGGGGTCAGCCTGGGTTCCATGAGACACTGTCTTCAAAAAATAAGAAAGAAACTTCTAAAAGCCATTCCCTTTGGGGCAGGAAAGATGGCTTAGTGGTAAAAGGGAAGGTATTGCCTTTTCAGAGGACCCAGGTGCACAAGCTCACTTCCCCCCACCCACATTGAGTAGCTCAGGATCACCTAGCCCTACAGTTCCCAGGGATTCAACACTGCCTTCCAAACTCTGCAGGAACGTGCACTCACGTGCATATACCCACACATATGTACACACAATTAGAAAGAATTTAAAGTTATAAAAATGAAACAATTCCCTTAGAATGAGGCTTTTAGGAAACAAATGTTCTGCAAAAGCTGTCTTCTGGGGCTCAGGCTACAGTCAGTGTCTGAATATGAAGTGGCAAAAGAAAATGGACGACTTGAATCTTCACTTTTGTTTCTTTCTAGAGTTACTTAAGTTTTAGTATGTGTAGGTATGTCTCTGTGCATGAGTATGTATATGTGAGTGCAGTTGCCCATAGACCAGAGGTATCAGATGCCCCGAAGCCGAAATTACAGGTGGTTGTTAGCTGCCAAGTGTGGATGCTGGGAACTGAACGCAGGTCCTCAGGAAAGCAGTAAGTGCATCAGGGGCCATCCCTCTAGCCCTAGTTTCTGTTTCTCTAAATACAGGGGAAGAGAAAGCTTCCTAAAATTGCAGGATAAAGTTTTAAAGCATGTGTGTGTTTGAGATGTGCATTCTCCCTGACATAGGGAGTCCGTGCTAAACTCGGGTCGTGCGGGTAGAGCCTCTACTTTTGTAGAGTCTGGGGTTAGATTTTGAAAACTGTGTTTAGCTTGAAACAGTAGCCGGAGGTTAATCTACCTCCCGTGACCTACTTTTTGGGGCAGGGGTTGAAATTGAGAGAATGTCTAAGCAAGTCACCAACATACTGTTACTACAGGGTGCACAGCACACCGCCTGACTGAATTCTCTCTGAACTGGGGAGACAAAACCAAACAGAACAAACAAACAAACACTGACAGAAATACCCAACAAGCAAATTAAAAACATCATTAGACAGAATAAACTCAAAATTTCCGAATGGGAATTTTGTCTTTGCAATTCAATTTGGGCAATCAAAACAGGGGAATGGCTACTCACTTAAAATCTAACCATAGTTCCATGGGAGTAGAAAATAAAAATATAAAGAATGCTGAAAGATCAATAAAGTTATTATTAAAACAGCCAGCCAGGAGCTCAAAACTGGGCCGCTGATGCAGTTCAGCTTGTAGATGTTGTAGGACATTAACTATGTAAAGGTGTGATGCATTTGTTTTACTTTGCCTGCCTAAGGCACCTGATTGGTCTAATAAAAAAGCTGAACAGCCAATAGCTAGGCAGAGGAGGGACAGGTGGGGCTGGCGGGCAGAGAAAATAAGTAGGAAGAGGAATCTAGGCTCAAGAGAAGAAAATGATAAGAGAATGCCAAGGAAAGCCAGGGGTCAGCCAGCCAGCCGGACACAGAAGAAACAGGAAAAGTAGGGCATACAAAATGAAAGAAAGATAGAAAGCCCCAAGGCTTTTATGTAAACGAAGAGAAACAGGTTAAAATAAGTTATAAGAGCTAGTGGGATAAGCATAAAGTAAAAATGAGCATTCATAGCTACTAATAAGTCTCTGTGTCTTTATTTGGGAGCTGGTTGGCCCAAAAGAAAGCCTGCTACAGGCAGAGTGTTTTCCTAGCATGCAAGCATTGGGTTCAATCCCAGCACCACACAAAAATTACACAGGGCAGTGTCTACGTGCAATTCTGGCCCTCTGGATTTGGAGGCTGGAGGATCAGGAGTTCAAGGTCATCCTTGTCTATGGGAGTTTGCAGCCAGTCTGGGCTATCTGATATGCTGTCAAGAGAAAGAAAAAGAAAGAAGGCTTCAAAATGCAGTTAAGAATTGGGGCTGATCTATTGGGAGCTCACCAAGGCCAGCTGGACTATGACTGAAAAAGCATGGGATAAAACCGGACTCTCTGAACATGGCGAGCAATGAGGGCTGATGAGAAGCCAAGGACAATGGCACGGGGTTTTGATCCTACTTCATGTTCTGGCTTTGTGGGAGCCTAGCCAGTTTGGATGTTCACCTTCCTAGACATGGACGGAGCGGGGGGGACCTTGGACTTTCCACAGGGCAGGGAACCCTGACTGCTCTTTGGACTGGAGAGGGAGGGGGAGAGGAGTGGGGAAGGGGAAGAGGGGTGAGAGGAGGGGGAGGGAAGTGGGAGGCTGGGAGGAGGCGGAAACTTTTTTTTTCCTTTTCTCAATAAAATTAAAAAAAAAGAATTGTTTGATTTATTCTAGAACAACAGTTTTCTTTTATATATGTTTTTTATTCTACCACTCTGGCAGTTGCATAGGAAATGAGTGATCTGTGGAATGAGGGAAGAAGTAAGGTGAGCTTTGATGTACTGCACTGGAACACTCAATGGGAAGGAAGGGGGAGCAAGAAGTGCAGTTAGAGCATGAAGCTAACTGGACGGACAGGTTGCTATGGCAACAGAGAAGCAGGTGCTGTCAAGAATGACCCAGCAGGACTCAATCCTCCATAACTATAGGGGTCTTACTGGCCACATAGGCGTGGACACTGAAGAAGGCTGTCTTGGAAGGAAGTTGGACTTTGGCTAGTTTCAGGGTCCCTTTGAGGCAATCGGATAAATTTACAATCCAAAGCAGTTGCTTGGCTTCATGGCTGGGAGTGTGATGGGTCACCAAAGTGCAGGTGACAACAGCAAGGTGGCAGGGAGGATGGCGTTGTGAAGGGAACAGAGGAGGAGGCCATAAGCAGAAGCTTTGGAAACCTGGATTATTTGTTTTGGGGGTGCAGGTCAGGGAATGCACACTTGTGTGTTCCCACCTTATTTGGGGGGGGGAGAATCTCACTGGCATGGAGCTGGCTGGTTAGCTTAGGTGGGCCGGTCAGTGAGCTTTAGGGATACCAAGATGGGGACCGTGCTGACCAGAGAGCCTACTATTCGCCCTTGCTCTGTCGGTGACTTTTATAAAAATTCACATTTGGGATTGGAACACATTAGAATGTTTTCCCAGAACACTGTGCTGGTTTTTCATACAACAGTCTGCTTAACTCATGATGTACAGTAATACAGAATTAATGGTTTTGTTTCAACTTTCATGACTCAAGAAGGATTCTCAGTAAGTGTCTTCTTCTATAAAACAATTTTTTCCTGCCATTATTTACAACAAATAAATAAATGTGTCTGTTGCTCTGCAGGGAATATTCCCCTCACCTCACAGCCACATAGCTCTTCAACAATAATAACGTCTTTCTTTCCTCTACCTCCATTCCTCTTCATTCATTACCCTCCTAAAGGCAGCTCAGGAATTTAAGATGTTAGACTTTACATGTGCCATGCAGTTTCGTTTGGGTGAGTCTGTGAAACCACCAGAGCACAGCTTCAGTTTGTGAAGCCTCCACTCAGCATCATCACTGAGCTATTTTTTTTTCTCAGAGATATGTGTGGCTTTTAAAAATTGCCATGCAATTTCTCGTCATGATAGTTCAGTCAAGCCAGCTGGCGGGCTATCATCGGCCACTCTTGCGTCTTTTCCCATTTGTTTTGTTAAGTCATTAGGGTGTCACGGCACCTTCCTTCCTTTGTGAGAAGTGATGCATTAATACTTGTGGGTTGGTTTCCAGCCACAAAAATGCCCCATCTTGAGGGACTTGTTGTAATGCCACACCAAGGCATAGGTGACACGAAGCAGTCATGTGGAAGAGCAGGCTTCCTAGAGGCTCATATTTTCAGAGCACTCTGGCCTGATAGTGGAACAGGTTAGCTTTAGAGGCCTGTGTGCTACCCCACACTCCAGCAGGAACTGGCTCTGTGGACAGCAAAGGAAATTCTTTGGGAAGGGCTCCCCCTGCTTTTTCTTGTCTTTCTTCTCCCAGAGACAGTTTGACTTGCAGAAACCAGAAAGAATAGACCTGCAAAAGTGGGGGCAACACAGCTGAAACTCACAGGGAACAAGGAAAGTGCCGTGGACACACTGAAGATGAGGAGGTAGCCCAGTCAGTCTGCTTTACTACACAGCGTGCAATTCCTCAATTGTCCTGGACACTAAGCCTATAACTAGGAGGCCAGACTGTATCCCCATTGGCAATAAATAACTAAAGGTTACTTCTGGGGTCTCAGAAATGAAAGGAGAAGAAAGAAAGGAAAGGAAACATGCCATGAAGAAAAAGGCAGGGGCAGGACCAGGCTTTTCATTTGCATCCTCAGAATTCAAAGCATCACTGTCGCCTTGTTTCTCCCTCGTGTCGCAGTGGGGAAACTGAGGCGCTTTGTGAGCTCAGAGGTGACAGAGTTATAAAGGAATTCTGCACGAAGTTTGATAGAGCAAATGAGATGTCTCAGATTGGGGTTTTTATCTTAAAAGTTAACGAAATTAATTTTGTATAATGAAATAAGGCCAAATAATATGATTTATTCTTTAAATACTCAAAGGCATTCACATTGCCGTGCATATTACAGGTTTAATGGCTCCACTGAGCCCACAGAGTGTTGTTACATCTAGACAGCCTTACAGGTACCTTACTCCTTGTAGTTCCTTTTTCTGAATTTCTAAACCCATTTGTGATTTTTTTTGCATGAAAATATGTGGGCTGTGTGCAGGTGTGTATGTCTCTGTGTTTGTGCACATGCACACACATATTGATAACAGAATTCTTCTTTGATCTATCCCCTCTTTAGATATTGCTGTAGGGCCTCTCACTTGAACCTAGCGCTTACTGATAAAGTTAGTCTACATACCTAAGCAGTTTGCACCAGGGATTCCCTCTCTCTGCCGTTCACATCCAGGGATTAGAGATAGGTTCCCACACAGCTACATCAGTTCTATGAGTACTGAGGATCTGAACTCTGGTCTTTACAATCAATGGCAAGCTCTTTCTCTGCCATCCTTCCTTTCTGCCATTCCTTCCTCAATATGGCAAACCATATCTGACAAGTGTGAGGGCAAAATATACTCTTCCCTTCTTAAACGGCTTCTTGCCACGTATCTGATCACAGTAACAAGAAAACTAACACAATACTCAAATTTAATCCAGACTCAGATTGATCCATCCCCACACAGATCTTAAGTTATTTGTAAAAGCAAAGTCTGACCTTGCTGCCTTTCAAGATGCTTTGGACCTTGGCTTGACGATGATTGCTTTGGGGTTCAGAACAGTTATCCACGTAGAGGGACAGATGCTAATAGCTATGTGTTTGACATTAGTCTTAATCATGTTGAGTATGTATCTTTTACTCTGTAGATACAAGACAGTAACTCTCATTTAACATTTAAGAGGAAGCATCTTGTAAATTCCAGGATACTGGGCGAGAGCAGTAATAGGGATTTGTTGTTGCATCTTAAGAACTGCAACCCTGAAGGCTGGGGAGACGACTTTGTGGATGTCCTTGCTGTACAAACATGAGGATTGGAACTCAATCTTCAGAACCCACTGTGGTGTGGTCTGAATGAGAATGAACGCTACAGACTCGTATGTTTGAATGCTTAGTCACCAGGAAGTGCAACTGTTTGGGAAGGATTAGAAGGATTAGGAGGTATGGCCTTGTTGGAGAAGTTGTGTCATTGGGGGTGGGCTTTGAAGTTTCAAAAGTCCACACCAGGTCCAGTGTCTCTTTCTCTGTCCACTGCCTGTGGATCAAGATGTAGCGGTTCTAGACACTGCTTCAGCACCATGCCTGTCTGCTTCACACCATGATAACCATGGACTAACCCTCCAAGACTGTAGAAAAACCCCTAATTAAATGCTTTCTTTGGTAAAGGTTGCCTTGGTATTTTTTTTACATCAATAGGACAGTAACTAAGACACCCATATTTTTAAAAGTCAGGCTTTGAGGCACATGCTTATAATCCCAGTGCTAGAGAGGTAAAGACAGGCAGGTCCATGGGGCTTGTTCACCAGTCAGCATAAACTAGCCAAGTTCCCGGACAGTGAGAAACTGTCTCCAAAATCAAGGTGAACAGCTCCTGAGGAACGGCACATGAATTAGTACTCTGGCTGCTGCATACCACATGCACGTGTGTACACATACAGAGTCACCAACAAGTGCAAATACAAGCTAGACTGGCTCCACCAGAGAAGTGAATTCATGGCTGTGACCAGGCAGCTAAGGGACAGATCCGACTTCATGCAGAGATGGGACTAAAGAGCACATAGATGCCAGCCAGTGGGAGGTCACCTGCATTTCCATCTGGTGGCTCGATTCTTGGGCACGCTCCAAGCAAGACATGTTTGCAGCTGCTCTGAGCAGGAGACTCAGGAGTTCCTGATGGCAGGGGAGTGGTTTCCAGTGGGCTTGCAGCTGAGAGTTAGGGTGTGGTCATTAGTCAAGGAGGCCCTATATAAGCTGCAAGCATAGGAAAACAAGTTGTTTACTCCGGCAGGCAGGGAGTCACAGGAAATTCAGGGTCTGGGGGCCCACAGTCCCCAAAAGCTATGAATCATGTAGGGAAGGTTTTAAAGGCAAAGAACTTTCTAGAATGGTGTTGCAAAAATTCTGGATCACGATGGTAGTACAGACTGGGAATCAGACTATTCTACTAGGCTCAGGAATTGTAAACAATGTTTGAGGGAAAAATGAAGAGTGGGGATTTTTTCCATGTAGACACTGCCTGGGAAGCATTTATGAAATAGTAAGCTTAACAGTCTAGTCTTCACAGGAGTGAGGCTGGTGAACTCCAGGGCAAAGGTTATCACATATTAGCATCATACAAGGAAAGGCTTGGAATGACCTGTTATTTTGGAAATCCCATATGATCTGGTTTATTGACTATGTCTAGAGTCTCGCAACAAAAGAAGCACTCCACAGCTTCGAACTCTATTAAAACAGACACATACACACCTACCAGCTTGTCCCTTTACGAGGTGTGACCTCGGGCTGGTGAGACGGCATTGTCAATAAAGGCACCTGAAGCCAAATCTGGTGAACTGAGTTCAATCTCTGGAATCCTCAGCAGAAGGAATGAGCCAAGACTCATGAGCTGCCCCCTGTCTGCCACATCCTAGTCATGGATGTGGATGCCATGCATGTACACATGCTCACACTAAATTTAATTAAACTAAAAATTAGAAAAAAAATTCCCACAAATAAAATGCAACCTTTTTGGAAAGTTTTAAAGTACATATTTCAATGAGAGGTGGGAGAAGTGACAGAAACAGAGAGAGGGGACGCTAATGACAGACGCCCCCCACCCATGAGCACTGCTAGGGTTACTTTCCACTCCCTGGTGGCTCTTGCTGCAGCTCTGAACACGTTCTTGTTCTCTCCTCTAAATTGGTCTTGAGGTGTCTCTATCTCTTGGTTCTGATGATGGGTGTTCAAGGACGGGCAGAGGCACATTCATTCTTGTGAACAGCCTAGTGTCCCGGTTCTGACTCATGGGCACGCATCCCTCTCATGGGGATGCTACTTGTTATCTAGCCTGCATTCAGTTTATTCCTATCTCGACAGGCAGGAGGATCCTGAGAAAGACGGAAGCTGTGGTCAGGGGTGTCAGTGTGGTGACCCACAGTGGGCAGCTCAGTAGTACACACGGACTAACAGAAGCATCCATTTCCCGCAGACACCAGGAGAAGAGGGCACACGTGCCAGCAGCTGGAAAGAAATGACTGTCAGGGACAAACAAGCCCACCCAGCAGGCGAGGCACAAGCCACCCCGAAACTCTCTCGGGAGTCAAGGTGCTCCCAGAGTGGACCAAGTTGTACCCCGTAGGTGAAGCATGGCAAGAGAGAGTTCCACCCGGGCACACAGTGACTGGGAGTCCTCTGGGTAAACCTGTGTGGTCCAGCTGTCGTCGAGACCGGGTGGGCAGTGAAGCAGTTTGGATCTGGCTGTCCTATGGGAGGCAGTCACTGGGAGAAGGATGCAGACAGCATTTCTCTCATCCACCAGTTATCCAGCTGAGAGGAAGAAGGGCCTCAGAGATGGAGTCAAGAGGACTTGGCGGGTGACTTCTCTTTCTGCTGTAACAAAGCATTGGACCGAAACCAAGTAAAGAAGAAAGGATTGATTTCGGCTCACACTCCAAAGGCACAGTCCATCATGGTGCGGCTAGCGTAGTGGGAGGAGCCTGCAGCAACTGGTCACATTGTGCCTACAATCAGGAAGCAGAGAGATGAATGCTGGTTCCCAGATCACCTTTCCTCTTTATTTGTGTGGGATGCCACAGACCGCATTTAGGGGACCTCCTCCCTCTCCCCTCTCTACCTTCCTCCCTCTCCCCTCCCACCTCATCTTCACACTATACTCCTTCACAGATGCCTGGATATTTGTCTCCCAGGTGAGCCGAGATCCTATCGAGTTGACAGAAAGACTAAGACCTGTTACCATCAGAAGCCTCAAAAGGTTGCTGCTTCAGCCTGAAACTGTGTGGGGGTCACTGCTAGCCTTGCACTCCCAGGCTTTGGGGATAGAATTTGGTGATCTCTCAGAATCTTTGAAGCAGCCACGCTGAAGGACTCTCTTGCTTTGTGAGCGGTTTGGACAGTAGGTTTGCCACCACCCTGGGCTGGAGGCTAGGAATACAAGGGGGTCCCCCTGGGACTGTGCATGAATGGCTGTCATGATACCGGCTGCTCTCTACTCCTGGGGCTTCGAATCGACTCAGCATGTTCTGAACTATTTGTGGCCCTAACACCAACCACAGCGCGCTGATATACAGTATCTTCTGTCTGCACATGCTTTCAGCTTCCAGTGTGGAAAAGCGATAACAAAACAGAACTGGGAACCACTCAGACCACAGAAGAAAACAGCAAAGGGGTCACAGAGCACACAGGGACACCTCGCAGCCAAACACTTCTCTGCTGGGTTCTCTCTGAAGCAAGTTGGTATTCTTCAGTGGGGAACACAAGACTTTATTTCGTGAAAGGTCTTTGGGAATTACATAAATTAAATGTATGTGTGCACACGCACATGTGTGAGTGTGTGTGTTTGTGTGCATGAGTGCGTGTCAAAGGACTACTTCACATGCTATTTCTCAGATCTTAGACTTTGGGTTTTTGGGACAAGGTCTCTCATTGACATAGTGATCAGCAAGTAGATTAAGCAGGTGGGCTGGTGAGCCCCAGGGATGTTCCACCCCGCCCCAGCTTCTGTCTCACTGGTGCTGGAAATATATGCTGGGAATACAAGCACATAGCAACAAACCCTCCCATGATTCTGGGGATTGAAGTCAGGGCCTCATGTTTGAATATCAAGCACTGAGTCATTTCCTCTAAGTTAAATACTCAGGGAAAGATTTACCTAGCCAATGTGGGTGAAGGCAAGACTGTTCCTATTGGTTTCTCTGATGGAGTGCGGCTGTGTCTGCCCTCCTGGGTCCCTTGTCATTGTTAAACGTGCAGGTATGCTTTCTCCAACAGAAGGAAGAGTGACGCCTGGTCACCTGGTATGCTGGAGTAAAAGTGACCCAACAACCTGAAGATCCTTTGCTATTCTATTAGGAGCCGACCTCGAGGGAATTCCTCCCAATCCTGAGACTTGTGTAGCCCCTAATCCTGAACTTATTCTTTCAGTGAATAGAACTTGTCCTTATAGAGAAGGCTCTTGGACTTTGTGTTCTCCATCAAAAGAAACCATTTTTAGGTTATCACAATGTCTTCCTCTCTAGGCCCTAGTCTTGAGCACTACTGACTGGGGAACAGTGAGAATTATCCCATGGAGACTCCCCCCACCACAAATGTTTTAGATGTGTAGGAAGAATAAACCCAGGGTCACAGACTCTGGAGGTTTGGTCCAGTCTGACTGACTAAGTCCAACTGTACCCCATTATCATTCTCATCTCTTCGAGGTTCATCTCATTGTTGGTACTGATATCTGCAGGGACCCCACCCCACCCCAACAAATCATATTCCTACTGCTTCATTACCAGGTCTCCTCTGAAGGGCAGGGAGGGAACTCTGATCAACCAACAGCAGCACAGTCAGGTGGTGGACCTCCTGTTCTGACACCTCCAGTTTCCCTGCAGGAATGGAGCTGTCTCTCTTGTCTTGAGAGTTTCATTGCTGAGGTAACATGCTAGGTTGTTCCAGTTTCCCATGTGGAGAGCATCATGCTCTGATAGACGGCTCTGGCAATTTCCCATTCACGGAAATACTGGGTCAACTCACACTGATCAAGTTGTGGCCAGAGCACCGTCTTCAGTCTTGCAAAGTTCAGAGGGTTTTATGGCTAACACGACAAGATTCCTGAGCCACATGCTGGCCCCATGCAGGGGGGATCCTGAGTCAAGCAGGGCCCTCAATCTAACTCAAGATGCATTTGCTGCCATCTTGAAAGTCACATATATTAGCAAGCAATGTCCTCAGAAAACAAGATAAATAAAAAATGTTTTGTACAAGTTCCTAAAAACTTAACCATGTTCTCCTGGGGCTGAAAAAAATATTCTGGTTAAATTTTTTTTTTTTTTTATTCCTTCAGACTTCCATTGTCCCTGGGAGAGTTTTTTATTCCTTCAGACTTCTATCCCATTATCCCTGGGAGAACCTGTGGAAAATCAGTTTCTGAAAATGGGTGATGAGGAGATGGGGCCCTAATTGAAGATCACATCTATGGAGGAAGAGGTAGGCACTTTGGCTAATGGGAAAGTCCTCCAGAGCGATGCCCTGCTGTTTGGCATCTATTGTCATCTTCGTAACTCCACAACCAGGTCCCTTCCCTTCCTGATGACTCCCTACATTTGAAGGGAGAGGGAAGAGTCTCCAAGGGCATCTATAATGAGTCACAAACACTGCCACAGTGCCAAGTCCAAGCTTGCAGCTTCCAGGGCCCCGGGTGTCCAGTCCTGTTCAGCACACAGTTGTAACCTTGGCCGTGTCCCTTTCACTTCCGGCACTCAGTGCAAGCCTTGTCTACTCACTCTGCACTCTTTTTTCTAGGGCTTTTATTTTCAAAAGAAGGACAGCTGTGGTGATGTTCATTTGTGGCTTGCTTGCTTTTTCCTTTCTCTTGGGTTATTATGACCATGTAATGCTGACACACTTTTTTCACCTAAAGCAGGGAAGATGTCTTTAGTACAACAGATACCATGCTCTGAACAGCTCTATTTTCTGAACCAGGGGAGGGACTGCTTAGACTAGACAGTAAGCTCTTGGGAAAGGACAGCATTATTAACTGGTACTTTTCACCTAAAAGTTCCTTTTTTTTTTTTTTGGTCAATGAGTCTTTTATTTCTGTCATTATAACTATTAAATGCACATTATCAATATTTTAATTTCTCTTCTTTCCCTGGTGACTATTATCAATTATGTAATTTTAGCTCTAACACCTTGCTTGGAGTGATTTCTTTGATTCATTTTATTCTCATTTTTGTGTTACCGGGGATTGAACGCATAGTCTTGTACCTGATAGGCCAGCACTTTGCCACGGAATTAAATCTCCACATCTGCTTTTACTTTCTTATTTTTTATTTTGAGACAGCTCAGGCTGGCCTCGAACCCATCTTAAACTTTTAACACCTGTGTGTTAGTCCTCGAAGCTGCTACCCCACCAGGCCTGGCCTTGTTTCAGGGTTGATGTGGGATTTCCCTCTGTATGCTATGACTACCACTGATTAATAAAGACCTGCTTTGCGCCTATGGTATGGTAGAACAGACCTAGGTGGAGAAAGTTAGGCTGAATGCTGGGAGAAAGAGGGTGGAGTCAGAGAGGAGCCATGGAGCCCTGTCAGAGACAGACGCTGGGATTTTATCCAGTAAGCTACAGCCTCATGGTGATACACAGATTAATGGAGATGGGTTAAATGAATACGTAAGAGTTAGCCAATAAGAAGTTAGAGGTAATGGGCCAAGCAGTTGATTTAATTAATACAGTTTCTGTGCAATTATTTTGGGGCTAAGTGGCCGGGAACTAACTAAGTGGCCTGTTACTTCAAATTGGTGCCCAAGTGGGGCCCAAACCCATGACCCTGAGATTAAGAGTCGCATGCTCTACGACTGAGCTAGCCGGGAAAACAGGAACACACAAGCGGCCTCCTTACAACACAGGGTAGTTATTCTATCTATCTATCTATCTATCTATCTATCTATCTATCTATCTATCTATCTATCATTTATTTATTTTTGGTTTTTCAAGACTGGGTTTCTCTGTAGCTTTGGAGCCTATCCTGGAACTAGCTCTTATAGACCAGGCTGGCCTCGAACTCATGGAGATCTACCTGCCTCTGCCTCCTGAGTGCTGGGATTAAAGGTGTGTGCCACTATTGCCCATCAGGGTAGTTATTATTATGAGATCACTAGCCCAGAAGCAGCTCCACTGTAGGTTGAAGTCTAAGTTGTTTGGGTGGAATTCTATGCAGTTCTCTACGGACACAATGTGGCTTTCATAACGGGGACTCTGAACTGACAGGTCTCTTGTGACCCTACTCCTGGTTGTTTTTTCTTTTAGCTTGTTTTTGAAAACCGGATCTTAGCATCTCAGACTAAGTTCAAGCTCACCATGTAGCCAAAAATGACCTTAAGTTTCTGGTTCTCCCGCTTCCCCTTCCCTGGTGTTGGGATCACAGACGTACATCACCATTCCAGCTTTATTCAGTACTAGGGATAGGTCCTAGTTTACGTCTCTATTGTGGTGATCAACATGACCAAAAAGCAGCTTGAGGAGGAAACGATTTAATTCAACTCACAGGCCATAGACCGTCATTGAGGGAAGTCAGGGGAGGGACTCAAGGAAGCAGGAACTGAAGCCGACTCCTGCTTACTAGCTTGCTCTCCACGGATTGATAGCTCAGCTTGTTTTCCTATATAACACAAGACTTGGCTGCACATTTTCGGCACTGCCTATACCGGGCTCAACTTTCCATGGCATTTCATTGGGAAAAATGTCCCACAAACTTGTGCACCGGCCGATATGATAAAGCCAATTGTCAGCAGAGCTGTCCTCCCAGGTGACTCTAGTTTGTGTCAAGATGATAAGAATTAACTAGCCAGGGACGGCACCCAGGGATCTGCATATGCTGGGAAGGTACGCTATCCAACTGTACTCCACTCCCAGACTGAGTTCAGGAAGTTGTAGGAGGAGCAAAGGAGGCAAGTTGATATTGTAGCAGAAAAAGGCTAGAAAAATAGTGATTATGGCCTCATAGGACTGCCAAAGGTTGGCCCTGAGAACAAGGCTCGGAATTGATAGCTGGCTCAGTGTCCTGACAGTGTACCAAGTTTTCAACAGGAAGAACCCTCATTGGGCATGTGGGTGTGGAGGGGTGCAGAGTAAGCTGGTATCTTCAGCCAGGCTGAGTAGCACTGGGGACCAGAGGAGGACAAAGAGTAACCGCATGGTTTTTAATTGTACATGGCTCATTCAGACATTAGGGCCTGTCCTCTTCATTGAAAGCAAAGAAATGGCTAAACAGCCACTTGTGTCATTGTGATGAGCTCACAGCCTGGTCTTGTCGCATCGTTTTTCTCTTGAAACATGGGCATTTCTTTCTCTTCAAGTTGCGTTCTAGTGTTTCCACTGCGGGTTACGTACAATGCACTATTTTTAACTTGTCAAGAGTAGTCTTGCAAGATTATTGTCATTATCCTACCCTCTTCTTTTCTTGACTCAAAAATATTTTCTCCACTTGCGTTTAGCCTTAAGAAATAGAACAATAATGCATTTGAGTGCAGAGTCAATTGCTGTGTGACCCCGGTAGTTTTTGTTTCAGAATTGTGTTGTGCTATTTATAATATCAAATAGCCATTGTTTGAAGGCAAAATGATCGTTTCAAAGTACTTCTAACAATCTAGCAAATATTTAAGATCGCTCACTCATAACCCTGCTGTAATTTTGCACATGTCTTCTTAGTACTGACAATTGTTTTTATAAAGCCTTCTTGATTGCTCCTCTTGTCTTGTTTCTGAATGTTGTAGTCCAGAAATATTTAGACAGCTTTCTGGATGGCTACTGTCTCCTCAAGACCAGGACAGAAACTAGCTCTTTTCCCCAATACCAACTTGTACATCCTGCATATCCAGGACAGAGTTTAGAAGACCTGGGCCATGCGATCAGTCAGCCAGTTGGAGAATTGCTCTGGCCTTTCTCCTCCTCCCCGCTCCCCTTTTGTTTAAATCAGAAATTCTGGCATAGCACCTTCCAGCTGTGCCACAGAGGGCCACAAGGCCTGCTGGTGCTTGCTTCTGTCTATTTTTGTCTGCTTCCAAATCAGAGGCCTAGAAGGAGCTTCAGAAGCTGTGGCCTTCATGCTCGACTTCAGAGGGACACGCATCGACCGCGGTCTAAAAGGCTTGCCAGTGGAAAGCACTTCAAAAACAGCCAACAAATATTTGTGATTACTACGTGCATGCAATCACTTCCAAAGAACGTGGGAAACTCTATCATACATACCCCCAGGAATTTTCTGTGCTACCAAGAGAGACGTACAGATGCACACAAAGCTGCCATCCCAGAGCCTTGAATGTAGAGCATGTTTGAAGGTTGAATGTCTAGACCATCACAAATATGTCCCCAACTGTGTGTGTGTGCATGTGTATGTATGTGTGTGCATACAAAGGGCCGAGAACAATCTCAGATATCATCCTTTCTATACAGTCCCCCTTTTCAAGACAAGGTTTCTAATTGGCCAAATAGGCTAGAATAACTGGCCAGGAAGCTCTGAGAATCTTCCTGCCTCTCTCTCCAGTGCTGGGAGTATAAGAGCAGACTGGTACACCTGACATTTTACTTGCTTTTTGGGGGATGTGGGGAGGGGATTCTGTCTATAACTCTCTGCTTCCAAAGCAAGCCCTTCACTGACTAAGCTGTCCCTCTAGCCAGCAAACACACCCTCTTGACATCCTTGTCTCTTGGCCCTGCAGTTTGCTGCTGGAAAATTCTAATTGTAACATACTCCTCCAAGGTCTAAATTCTAAAGTACCCAATGCAAGATCGTTATGTCTCTAAAGGTTAAATGACTGTTTTACAAATAGCCTGGATACAAATTCCACCACTTATTAACGTAATTTTTTTTTTTTGCTTTTCAATTTCACACTTGTAAAATGGAAAGATAATAGCATGTACTAAAGGGCTAGGAGAGTTATGGGTTGAATTTTCAGGCTAGTGCCTAAGATATGAAAAGCTCACATAGTCATAAATGCTATTTGCCTTTTACATATCTGATGGAACATTAATGTCCTCTCTCATTTGCTTCGTTCTGCTTGTTCTTGTCCAGGTAACTTCATCATTCTGTGATTAATGACAAAATCATTTAACTATTGATCACAGAATAAGATATCAGAACCCACTCAGCTTCTTGTTGTGAGGTCTTAACGTCATTCTCACTCCAAACATGGCATAAATGGAGGGGGGCTTGGTCATGTCCCAAATAACTCATGTTTGCAAGAATGTTTCACCCAAAGACATGGACAAAACACGGCACCAATCCCAGTGTGGAAAACAGACAAACAAGTAGCCTTCTAATCTCTGGCTAAGTGTGAAGGACTAATTTCTAATCATCTCACATGGAGAAAATAACGAAAAACCCTTTAGTTGAAATGGAAGCAGCAAAAAGATAAACTGATCCCCAAGGGAACGGAGAATTTAGAAACCAAAAGAGAACTAAAAATCCTCCCAAGCTGCAGCAGCTGCTCTCTACGTCTAGAGAAGACACGGTGCCTCGTGGTGGTATGTGTGACCTGGGGGCTGAGCATCTTAGAGACCTGGAGACTGAACTCAGGTCACTGGGGTCCTAAGTCCATTTTACTCATAGTGGTTTTCAAGCCTCAACTTTGTGCAGCTTCCAGTTTTGTGAAATGCTTGAGTTCTTCCATAATGGAAACCATCACTCCATACCCTGTCAGTGTGCAAGCCTAACACTGGTCACGAGTGAAGTCCTGGCGTTAGCATACGCATCTTTTCAGAGCACGCCTGGTTTTTCCTCTCTGGAAAGTTCTGTGTAGATGAGTACGTGTTGCCATCCACACAATAACGTGGTTCTATTCAGTTATTCTGTGACAGAGACTGTCATCTCTCCAGCTGCCTGTATATACTGGAGACAGGGCCAACTGGTGATAAATAAACTTTATAAAGTTTATTTCAATTTACCAATGGGAAACCTGAAGTCCAGTGATGTTTCCCAAGGTGACTTGGAAGTCCAAATGTGCACACCTTTAATCTGATAGACATTAAATTGTATCTCTAGAAAGGCTATAGAGAGCCCTGTGTAAGATAGGGTTTCTAGATAAGTCTTTAAAATGTGATTTTTTTTTTATGTGTATGAGTGTTTGGCTCTCTTGTACGTCTGTGTATACCATGTATGTGCCTGGTGCTTGTGGAGATAAAAGATATCGGGTCTCTTCAAACTAGAGTTACAGATGATTGTGAGCTGCCATGTGGGTGTTGGGAATAGAACCTGGGTCCTTTGGGAGAGCAAGCAGTGCTCTTAACCACCAAGGCATCTCTCTAGCCTCAAGCTGAGTCTTTGGTGAGGGTGAATGAGAATTGGCACAACAGAGTTTCTTGCTTCTGACTTAGTGTGAAGAGAATTGTGTCAAGTGTCAACAAACCACTTGAGGCATAAGTGTATGAGATCTGACAGTGAACAGATGAGAAAGTGTCCCTGCAGAAGAGCAGTGAGATTATAGTGTACACAGGAAGCCTCACAAATGCCCAAGACAAGGATTTCTCCCTTTGCCTGGTGAGCAGTGACTTCTTGAGGTCCTTGGTAGCATGCTCTAAGTGTCAGGGAAGTCTCTCTGGCCATCGAGTGGAATGGGTTGTGTCCCAAAAAGGACAGACTCGAGAATCACGGGTTCCTTCAAAATCATCTCAGAATGATTGGGCAACATTTCTTCCAGGAATTGTTTCTCTGTCTGCAGTCGATACATAACAAGGAATAGGGGAAAACCAAAACCAAAATCCAACAACAAGAAGCCAGCAAGTACTGTATCTTTGTTGTTGTTGTTGTTTGAAGTGGCTGTAGAAGAAGTATGAGCAGTTGTGATTTTGTTTTCATATCTGTATTTATTCGCTTTGCCTACATATGTCTGACCTTTCTGTGTGCAAAGCATCTGGCCTCCGTGGATGTTCTTCCTCTGTCTAATCACCTCTGCTGTCAGGTCTTTCCTCTTCCCATACTGTGCTCTGCACTTTGATCCTGTAACCCCACCTGAGGTGGTTTTCCTAAACACCTCAGGTTCCTGACTGAGCTCTGCCTCATCCCGGGTGTTGGCATCGCTCACACCCAGGTCCTTGTATCCACTGTGACATCCCGATGAACTTCAGGCCCACATTTTCATCTCATCGGCCCACATAGAGTTCAAACCCCAGGTTTTCTGCTCCTTCATGGCCTCTGCTTTTCTTCTTGGCCTCTTCATTTCTTTCCTGCTTCCCCAGAATTAGATGAGAGCTGGGAACCTGGAGGCTTCTGTATCTTCCTGGTTCTCTTGACCTGTCCTCCCCTTCCACTACCAGCCCACCCCATTATCTACTGTAAACAATGGCAGTTTGGCTCGAGCCCTATCAGAGGTTGCTCCCACTGCAGGGTAAGCACGTTCCTTAGTAATCTGCACTCACGTTTCTTCTGGACTCATACACCTGCTCCTCCTGGCTGCTCTGCCTTGTGAGGCTTGCTCACACCCCACCCTCACCCTGCAGACACTCTGCAGTGTCTCCCCAGACCCCCCTACCCCCACCCTGTGCTGTAGTTCTCTTCCCTTGCGGTTCTGGTGACTGGCGTGGTTTCACTTCCTTTATGAACCCGCAGATCTTTAAGGATGGAAGCCTTTATCTTACTCATCTTTGTCTCCTAGGGCCTACCAAGGATCGTATAAAAGTTTGTTAAATTGCACAAAGAAATAATGGAAAAGTTTACCTGGGGGGCTTTTTCTTTCTGATCAGATCACGTTAATCATTGGAAGGATGGAAGGCTTCGAGGAGGAGGGCTTTATAATGAACATCTACTTAGCACCGCTCGGTGCTCAGTGTGGTTTCCGTATTTGATCCTCACAGGGCCTTTCTAGGGTTAGTATTATTACCCCACTTCCATACGAGCATAATGAAGTTCAGAGTCTGGGTGTCTGACTCACTCTGTAGAGTTCAGGTCTCAGAATTCAGTGAAAAGTAGGACGAGGATTCAAATTAACTTGATGCTACCCTCCGGCCATCAATGTCGCTAGTGACTCAGCTTGAAGCGGCTTGAGCAATATGGGGAAAGCTACAGAAACACGCCATTTTCTCATTCAAAATTCTTGTGACTCTGAGTGTGTGCATGTGTGTGCGTGCGTGCATGCGTGTGTGTGTGTGTGTGTGTGTGTGTGTGTGTGAGAGAGAGAGAGAGAGAGAGAGAGAGAGAGAGAGAGAGAGAGAGAGAGAGATCTCGACGCAGAGATCAGCATTGAGGGTTGTTTCCCAGGCATTGTCCCTTGTTCCCTTTGAGACCAGATCTCTCATTGACTTGGTTCTCATCCAGGAGGGTAGGTTAGCTGGCTAGCAAACCCCAGGGAGCCTCCTGCCTCAACTCCACCTTCCAGTGCTGGGATTACAAGCATGCCCACTATGTTTGGCTTTTGTTGTTGTTTTTAACATGGGTTCTGAGATCAGACCCAGGTCCTGGTGCTTGCAAGGCAAGTGTTTACTGACTAAGCTGACTCCTGTCCCTGATAGCATTGTTTTCAGAGCTAATTAGATCTGGTTCTCCAGGCTAGAGCTTCACCGGCCTCCACACTGAGAACACTGCTCAGTGCTGCTCTTCGCTGCTTTCATTTCTGCCTGGGTGTTGCGAGAGCCGGACGTGTGTGTGTGTGTGTGTGTGTGTGTGTGTGTGTGTGTGTGTGTGTGTGTGAGCATCTTTCTGTCACTGCTCACGCTCTCCCACCTACGATGCTTTGTCAAGAATTCACTTGAAATGTTAATGAGCTTATGAGTCTGATGTAATTAAATGTCTAGTTTTCTTACACTTTCAGAATAATGACATTCTGGAAATGTGTTTCCCCACCCATTTCCGGTGCTAGAAATGGAACCCAGGGCCCTGTGTGTGATGAACACCAGCTCTCCCACTGAGATGTTTCCGGCCCTCAAATTTTAATTTTTCATGGATTGTTATCGTAGATACTGGTCTTTAGAGACTCAGAAATCTAGAAAATTCTCTAACAAGAAATATATTCACTTCTGCCAATTAAAGAGATTAAAAAGAAGTGGGGGCTTTTATCAGGCCATGGAAGCATTGATAAAACTTGACGGTGGCCGTGACTGACAGCCTGAGGAGTCATTCAGAGCAAGTTTCTTGTCTTCATCTAACCCAGATGTTCACTCTGGTGACTCTTCCTCCTATGCTTGAAGAGTTTGGTTAGCTGTAGTCTTGGTCTTGGCAGAATCTTGGTCGCGTTGCTTTCTTCTGCTTTCTGGACGGGGTCCAGCATCCCCCAGTTTTCTGTCACTCTCTGGGCCAGTGTGTACAGAGCAGAAATCACACAGCCACACAAAGGAGTATAATGTGTAGCTCCTAGCACACACAGTTCCTTGCTTTGTTTACTGACTTAGGGCAAGGGTGGGAGAAACAGTTCTAAACCCGATTGAGGTCTAACTACTGGTGGGTCATTCCTACAACGTTAAACCCGAGGATGCGGGCAGACCTCAGAGGTGGTACTCCCTGGGAAAACATCTCCCACCCACAGAGGCAATACCGTGTTCTCCACATACTCTTACAAAGGGTTACTCTCGTTCTCAGGGATTGTGATTGAAACTCCAGCACCAGCTTTTGTTCCAGAAATGGGGGTTGGGGCGTGGGGGAGCCATAGAAACCATGTGTGATATTCAGAGAAATAGTACCTAAACAGGATGCCTATTGTTTGAACACCACATGGATTCCTCCCCCATGGGAGTGTGCGCAGCCCCAGGAGGAGAGAAAGGATAGAAATATAGTTGTTTTGTTTTAAGGAGTCCAGTGGCTGAGGAGATAGTTGAGTGGCTGAAGTACTTGCATCACGACTCTGGAGACCCGATTTCAGATCCCCCGTGTAAAACACCAGACATGAGGACGCAGGTTTGTAATTCTAGCACTGGGGAGGCAGAGACAAGGGGACCCTGAGGGCTGTCAGCCACCAGCCTAGCCTAGCGGATGAGCTTGGGGTGCAGTGAGAGGCTCTGACTCAAAGAATACCATGGGCAGTGAGTGAGGAAGACATGGCATCGAACTCTGCTCTCCACATTACAGGCTTACACACACACACACACACACACACACACACACACACACACACACACACACCATGACTAGGACAGTGAGGATTATTGGATTGTGCTCCTTTTGCAATCCCCAAATTCAAACTACCCCATGACCTCAATATTTTGGCCACTCCTTTGGAAGTCAAATCCACCTGGGTCAGACTTTGTTTGACAAAGGCTCCTGACCCATCTGACTTGCTACACATCTGTCAATAGTCTTCATTGATCTCACTTAGTGTGAGAACCACGTGCCACTATAGGAACACTCGTGTCCTGACTCTCGTGAGGGTATCTTATAACACATAGCATATATATCATGTTTGGAAAGTCCTGGTTGCTGACTCCATCTGAATAAAGAAGGTTTGGGTGAGCAATCACGCCACATACTGGGGTGACTTTGCTTTTGTCTAGAGCCCCAGAACCTTCTTGGTGTCTCAGGTGCTGCCTCTCTGGTTTTATCGTGACCTTCCAGCTGTCTATCATATTGGACATTTTCTCATCTTCTCCTCCTCTTCTCCTCCCATCTTCCTCCTCCTTTATACCTCCTAATTATTTCTTCTGACAGCTTTCACCGAGCTCATATTCTGTGAGGTGGGGTGCCCCACTGTACCTCCTTTCACTGATCCATCCACACACACCCCCCCTTGACTCAGGCAAGACTTTACCTTACAGACCCACCATGCATTGATAGCATCCATTAATGGCTGATGATGGCTCCAAAACTTCCGTGTCAATGCAGGCTTGGTACCAAAGTTCTTAGATGTTCCAGTCTCTCCTACAGAACAATATAGTGTTTATTTGTGATTTATACATCCTCATGTGTGTTTTCAATCATCTCTAGAAGTGACAGTGAGCACAAGGTAAACACTGAGCAAAGAGTGGCCAGGGTGTACTGTTCAAAGAACAGAGACACAAAAAAAACCTGTGCACATTCAGTACGGACATGCCCACCAGAGACTTAACTATGTCAGGCTGGGATAGAGGTCCATTCCCTCGCTAAGCAGCCAGCATGTTTTACCTGCGCCCATAACACCCAGCACATCTTTGTGTGCAGCCCTGCTCTTCCATAGTTGATACTCCACGGAGCCATGACTGCAATGCTTAAGCAGGGGTTTGCTCATCTTGGTCTTGCCTAATATTTCTGGGTGACTCTTATGCATGCAAAGCAATTCTGCTCTTTGCCTTGGTCCACCAGACTCTACGAATTCAGGTTCTGTGTCCCCATCCTTCTTTCCCACCCTTTGCCATAGGGGTACATTCAACCACACTGTGAACCCCGAGTTTGCATTTGCATTGATTAAATAAAATTAACCTTGGGTCAGGAGGTAGAGTTAGCCACATGACGACAGAGAGTAATCACAGAGCATCAGAAGGCATCTGGGAGAGATAGAGAGACACAGGAAGTAATAGGGTGGGGTTTGGAGCGGTTTCTGGTTTGGTGAAGTGGAAACACGGGTCTTTCAGAGATGCCAGCCCAGGCAGAAGAGAAGGTTAGCTAGTTGACCTAGCCTCTCTGAGCTTCAGGTTTTCACCCCGGCCTTGGAATCTCGAATCTTATTTATAACTAGAACAATAGAAATTTGGTTAAAGCTACCTTTAGGGGCAGTGACAGAGCCAGTGCCCGAGGGAATAGAATTCAAACCAAGTCTCGGACTGAGTGGCCGGGTCGATGTTATAGGAGCAAGCTGGTAACTGTGGAGTTGCCATTTCTGACTGAAATATTAAATAAATATTAATTAAAGTAATTAATTAAATTTATTTAATTAAATTAATTAATTAAATTTATTTAATATTACTTAAATAAAATGCAGCCACTGTGCTGAAAGTAAAACAGCAAACTTTGAAGAAATCACAATGGCTACAGCCTCTTCACACTTATCAAACGTGTGGCCTAGCAGGGCTTTGGAATGAATGTATGGATTCCTCTGCAAGGTCTCTACCCTGTGGGGCTTCTTCACCATACTGGGGCAGGGGTGGGGCTTGAATTCACCCTCCACTCATTCTGTTGCTACTTCCAGGGAGACAGAAGTTAGAGTTCTTGTCTTAGCTTCTGTCTACGAATATTTGACTGGGCTTTGTGTATTTTCTACACCTGGCTCAAACCCTTCCGCTCCTTTCTTCTCCCCCTGCCAACCTCACAGTGTAGGGTTCCTCTACTTGCCTGGACTATTACTGTTTCTCTCAGCCGCCTCCTCACCTCTCGGGTTGTTTCTCTCATCTGTGCACCAGTAATGACCTGACTACCATCCTTAGACACCCTGATGTGATCTCCTAGTCTCCGAGTTTCTGTTTAACTGCATCATTTAACACAGTTGTATCCTTTTAGTTCCTTAAGCATCTCATACTCCTTTGTTAGGGGGGCACAAACAGTCTCCTTTTGATTATGAAACAACTTTACTTCTTTCATTTTCTTCGGCTCTGGCTCATCTTCCAGGTGTTAGCCTAGAAACCGTCCTGCCCTATCCCACTCCGACAGACACCATGGTCGCCTCTTCCTGCATCTCACGCTGGAGCAGGCTGTGCTTTCCTTCCAAAGCCCCTGCAGCAGGGGCATCTGACTCGCTGGCCCTCAATGCCCATCTCTCTTCCTTCATCTGTGCAGCTAGAGTTTAGTGTAAAATGGCTCAAGGTCCAGACCGCCTTGAATACAAGTACCAGTTCCCCTTTTTTTCCTTCACTGCATGAAATTGAGAAGACCATTTAGACTTCCTCAATGTAAAATTAAGCTAATTATAGCCTCCACCATATAGATTTGCTTTGAGTTTTAAATGAGTTAATAAACACAAAGCACTTAGTACAGTGCTTGGCAGATAAACACTCAATAAAGCATCTTGAATGTCACAGTACTGAGGGCTGGGATTACACTGTCTCGTTCATCCTGGCACATGCAATAACTATCTGTTGAGTATGTAAATAGTATTCTCTATGAATCAATTAAAGTCAAGAGTAGCCTTATTAAACACCCTTGTTTGCTCTGGACTCTTAATCTAGAGATTAATAAAACACAGTTTTCACAATGGAGGTTTATCTGCTCATCAGAAGGGCAGAGCAATAGTCATGATAGCCTGTGTGCAGGGACTTGTCCTTGGAGCATGGTCCATGACTTGTGCTATGATCTCAGGCTTCTCTGTCTCAGGGCTAAAAGAATGGAAGCTCTGGAGAAAAGTGAGGGCCTAGCAGATAGAGTGGCAGCAGAGTTTCACTCGAAGGATAGGTAGGATTTTCGCAGAACAACATGGAATCTTTCAGTCAAAGATATAATAAAGGCATGGTGTGTGTGGGGGGGGGATTCAATGTGCTCAGAATGGGCCGGCCAAGTGCTGGTCCACAGGTGTGGACATGGTTACTTCCACTGTTCCTGAGAATTCTTAGAGACTGCCGGGGAATTCCATACAGTCACATACTTAAGAGTCCTGCAGCAGAGCTGGCAGCTCCTGCAGCGTCCCCTCCAACCAAGAGCCATTTTGGGTCAGTCCTGATGTTGGCAGGTTCTGAAGCTTTCCTCACTCTCCACTCTTTCCATCTGAGAAAATTGTATGGATCCCCAAGTAGGTAGGTATAAAAAAAGATAAACCAAACATACCCAATACGTCATAAAGAAATTTATTTTAAGCCTGTCTTTGACCTGTATGTACTTTCATCATTTACTAAAGACGAAAGCACATTTGCATACTAACAAGATAGATGTGCTTGTTTATATTTAGGTAAAGAATTAAATTTTGGTGGAGTATTGATACTGAAGGCCACAGAGCATCTTCATTTCTGGAGTTAATCGCCACTAATTCTGTAATCAGCAGTGCTGAGAACATCGCTTCACATAAAAAATGCAGTACACCTGGTCTTGTGTAACAGTTTTCCTGAGACTGAAACATTCTATCCTGCAGGGCAGCTCCTTAAGCAGGAAAGGAAAGGACTCAAAATAGCTTCAGGAAGTTCCCCAAACTGACCAGATTCATTAGGCTCCTCCCAGAGCAAACAAAGAAAGGTGAGACTAGAGGAAGAGAGCTGGGGAAAAAAGCAGGGAGACCAGTCCTGCTGCCTGGAAGAGGTTTAGAGCAGCTGAAGAGCCTAGAAAGGATGCTGCCCTATCTGCTGAGCTGCCTGCAGGTGTGCAGGGTGCCCCAGGTCCCCAGCTTTTTCTGAGCTGAGCTGTCACTCATGCTGGGGTGGACTTTGGTGATGCAATTGTCTTTGAGCTGTTTCTGCTCCTGTAGTAACCCCTCACCCACATTCCTGTGAGTAACTCCACTAGAACTCATTGGCTCACCAAGCTGGACCTTGGTGACACTCATAGTTTGGTCTGATGTGAGATCCCTACCTGGGGTGAATAGACGTGTGTGTTGTATTTCCTCATGAAGTTTCGTCATACAGGAAGTTGCAGACATGTGTTTTAGGACCATTCAGTAATCAGTAGAAATTCTGTTCTAATCCCAAGCTAAAACTCATTGAATTTTTTAAGAAATGAAGCTCAGGTCAGCCAAACAAACAACAATTTTTGAAAATGCATTTTTACTAAAGTGTGTATTTGTGTGTGGGTTCCAGGGAGGAGAGGAAGAAGACAGGGAAGGAGGGAGAAGGGAGAGACGGAAAGAGGGACAGAGGAAGGAAGGGAGAGGTGGATATGGATGCCATGACCATGGAGGTCAGAGAACCATTTGGCGAAGTCAGTTCTCTCCTTCCATTTTCACATGGGTTCCAGGCATTGCACTCAGGTCAGTAGGCTTGGGGCAAGGCATCTTGCTGACCCCTGACCCCAAGTAGCACTTTTAAATCAAGTATTCTGACACAGCAAGTCAAAACTATACTAATTTTATACTTACGCATGCTGAAAAAATGATTGTAGGAAAAAAATCAAAAGTGTGTGTTTTCTGTGATTAAACTGTTATTTTTAGAATACAAACTTTTTTTGAGTATATGTACAGTAAGGACATTTAAGCATCTCAGATCTGAGCCGAGCTGTTTCGGGGAGTGTTTGATGCCGTTGTGTGGTGTGACTGCATGCCCGGTGCAAGGCACAGGAGCTGTGTGTTCAGAACAAAGACACAGTGGCGTTGTGTATTGCGATCTGGTTGAACCCTGCCAGGATCACCTCAGATTAATTACGTGCTTGGTTTTGAATTAATCTCCGGTTGTCAGGTACTCAGCAGCCTTCTGGTGTTTTTATGACTCCCACAGTCAGCTCCATGGCCTATGTGGCTTAAGGGTTTTTAACTTTGATCAAGAAAATTGTTTTCACTGTGTCCTCCAAATGCAGTAAGTCACGTGCGGTGTCCCAGGACACAAATGGAGGCAGAGACAAAGCCATTCAAGTTTTTCTCAGCACCACTGTGATCAAACCTTGCTTCCATGAGCAAGGGTGTGCAGCCTCCCCCTCAAGCGAGCAAGTGTGTCAGCAGGGATACCAAGGATGTGCAGCCTCAACAGAAGTGAGCAAGTGTCCCCCTCAAGTGAGCAAGTGTGTCAGCAAGGATACCAAAAAGGACAGTTGTGACTTGGCCAAACATCACTGGCTTCAATCTTTATAAAGTTTATTTTATCCATGTATTAGAACTGAACAGGAGGTCATTGATTCAACATGGAATATCATGTTGTAATCTAAGTCACTGAGAATCAGATGATAAACTGCATATTAATTTTCAGCTGATGTACAAGTCAGATACAGAAGTTCTTATTCTGCTCCTATATGCCTCAAATGCTTAGAAACAGAAACAGAGAGGAATACAGTATTAATCATATCTAGTTGGCTTTCATCTTATACGAATGTGTTATTTGGAAAGAGCTTGTAAAATAGCAGCCATGAGAACTTAACAATTATAAAATGAAGCCCTTTCTTTTAAGCGTCAGAATGCAGGAATGCTAAATACTAGCTACTCAAGCAGCCAGAACCTGATGACATCACATGCAATTAAAGTTTAATCTATACTTTAACATACATCAGTTCCCACATCACATTCGGTATCATTTTAAAATTTATTACTAAACCATTCTTTTTGTCTTACATAATTAAAGTAAATCCAGCAGTATATGTCACATAAAATGATGAGGGAAAGACAAACCTTTTTAGAGATAGAATAGATATTTTAAATGATTATGCTATGAATTTTGTAATATGATCTCAAATAGTGCATTGATCTAAAAATGTAAAACCCTTTTAAACTTACTTCATCTCATACCGTGAGAAACATTAAGGGACGTGATTTGTAAGATTATCATGAGCCATAAGAGGCTGGAAAAAGCTGTACCTGAACCCAGAGTACAAGGGACCGAAAGGAGGCAGAGGTCAAAGATTGACTGGACTGGAAAGGTAATGACCAGAATGAGTTTTAAGAGCTTCATGATGTGGAGATTTAAAAACTTTATATATATTTTGCATGCTGCATGCACATCTGTACATATTCATGTGTGCACACTTGTGTGCGTATCCGTGTGGAGGCCCATGGTCAACTTTGGAGGATCCTCAACAGCTGTGCCTCTTTTGTTTGTTGAAGCAGGGCCTCTCACTAGTCTGAAGCTGCCCCCATTGGCTAGACTGGCTAGCCAGTGAATTCCCCAGATCTGCCTGTCTGTGTCTCCCTGGTGCTGGGATTGTAAGTGCCACCATACAGGGCTTTTTAACATCAGACTCAGGGGCTCATGCTTGCACAGTAAGCCCTTCACTGACTGAGTCATTGCCTCAGTCAGATTATCTTGCATTTCTAATTGACCTGTATTAATTTTTCACATAAACAGGGGTCTGTGTGACAAGGCCAGCACATGCACAGAGCCAAGTGACATGGCCATCTCCTCGCTGTTTCTCTCTGGCTATAACCTCTAAGCAATTTTCTTGTGTATGTATCTTCATGAGCTTCAGGGTAGGATATGTGAGCCATGGTTACTCCATAAGAGAGGTCACTGCGCCTCGTCTTCTTGGCTAGAGATCATAGCCTTGCTCCTCTGACCACCATTAGCCTCAGTTACCTTCCCAAAGGTCCTTTCTCCAAAGTGGCATTATTAGAAGGTGTGGCCTTGTTGGAGTAGGTGTGGCTTTGTTATAAATGTTTTTCTTTATAAGAGTTGCTGTGGTCATGGTATCTCTTCACAGCAATAAAACCTTAACTAAGACATGGTTACAACAGGGATCATAGCTGGACACAGTTTAGCCCCCAATAACCCCTTTTATCTGTATGCTTCTATGTTCTCTTTTCTTGCATATACCTATTATGGCCATTTTTTTTTTTGAGACTAGGTCTCACTGTAGCCAGGCTGCACTGGAATCTCCTATGTAGCCCAAGCTATCCCAGACCTCAAATTGCAACCAAGAAGGCCTTTGACCTATGGCAATCTTCTTGCCTCCGCTTCCGGACTGTTAAGAGCACAGACTTACACATGTGTATGGTTTTAAATATGGTTGTGATAGCTGATGCTCTGGCTGCAGGGCTGAAGCAGCTGTCATGCTTTCTGGTGGTTCTGCAGACTAGAGTTCTGGGATGGGGTGCAGGGTGGCTGGCTCTCACTTCTCCTGCAGAAGCAGCCTTCTGCGTGCATCCTCAGAGGGCAGAGGAAGTGAGCTCCCTCTCGGTCACTGCATGAGGACATGAATCTTAGCAAGGGGACCCCATCCTCACCATCTGCTGATCTTTCAAAGGCGGGGCTCTCATTCCCACTCTTGGGGGCTTTTACAGAGAACAAGATTTATTTTTAGTTTTTATTTATTTTTTTTAATATAAGAGATTTCGAGACTAAAACCTAGGATTACACATAAAATTCATGTGGGTTTCACCTTATACACACATCCTGACTGTACTTTTAGTGGATACTTCATACATGTATGTGTGTGTCCACATGTATGTGCCAGTGTGTGTGTACATTGGTGTGCATGCACGTGGAGGCCAGAGGTTGACATGGGCAGGCTTCTTTATTTGCTCTCCAGTTTATATTTTTAAGAGTTTTTAAAGTATTTTTATTTATGTATTTATTCATTTATTTGTTTCTGTGTGTATGTGGATGCACACGTACGTGGCAAGCCATGTGTATGGAGGTCAGAGGACCACTTGTAGAAATTGGTTCTCCTTCTACTATGTGGGTTTCAGGGATCAAACTCAGGCTTGGCGACAAATGCCTTTACCTACTGAGCCATTTTGTAAGCCCACCCCCTGATTTTTTTGAAATGGGGTCTTTCATTGACCTGCATATCCCTGCTTCAACTGAACTGGCTGTCTGGGAGCCTCAAACATTCTCCCATCTCAACCTCCTCACCATGGGGATTACAAGTGCTCATCACGCCATCCCATTTATACCGAGTGTTTGGGACTGGCCTCAGCTCATCACTGTGCTGACTGGGTTATCTCTCAGCTGCCATAGATAGATGGCCATGTTGTTTATTGGTAGGACTGTGGAAGGATTCTGGAGTTTCGGAAACTTGGAAGATGAGAATGTTGAAAGAGACATAGGCAGCAGAGACAGGCTTTGAAGCTTCGGATGAAAAGGAAGACTCTATGTGGGCTGTGTGATATTTTTGATTAAGAATCCGTGGGACGGAAACCTTCTATTTTTCACTGGGAAAATAGATGCTTATTAATGGTGTCTGAACACTCAGCTGTGATTAAAAGACCAGCATCACTGAGGTAAATCTTCTGGGGAGTATTTCCTCAGGGTCAGCACACAGAAGCTGTGGTCCAGAGGGAGCCAAGGCTGCATCTCAGACTTGAAGCTGGCCATGGTCATGTGGAAGAGCTCACATGGTAGTTGTGTGGGTGGTGTGGAAGCTGCAGTGTTGGCGAGGTTATGAGGAGAAGCCAAGACTTGGCACTGTGCGGCAGGGTCAGAGTCTCACAAAAGAGGCCAACAGAGGCCATGGTTGAAGGGGTGCAGTAGAGACCAAGGATATCAGAGATGCCAGGACTGCGGGATGTCTTCCAAGGACAGGTGTAGAGCGAGCCTAGGAGACAAGCTGTGTGTTGTGGGGAATGACAGAGCTGGAGAGACTGAAGGCATATTCGAGGTTTTCGGAGTCAGATCATAAGTGAGTCTCAGATATCAGACACTTGAGTTTTTTATACAGCTCAGCTTTTGCTTTGGATTTATTTTATTCTAACATCTTTTTTTAAGAGTCATCCACAACTAAAAGACTTTGGGTTTTAAAAGAGACCTTGGACTCTTAAAGTGTTAAACATGCTAAAGACGGCAGGAATTTAAAATACTGAACTATATGTTATATTATGATATTAAAATAAGATGTTGGGAACAGATAAAAAAGGAAAAATTGCGGTTTAAAGTGACATGCTTGCATGTCAAAGTTGGCAAGGGATGGAATGTCACAGTTAGCCTTAGCTGTCAACCTGACACACCTATGAAGAGTGCAACTTAATTGAGGAATTAGCTGCAATTCTTACGGTTTATGTGAGTGTCCATAGCACATTTCCTTGATTGATAATTACTGTGTGGGTAGTACCATCCCTAAGTAGGCAGGCTTTGGATATATAAGAGAGGTAAGCAGAAAGTGATCCTGGGAGCAAGCTAGTCAGTGCGTTCCTCCAAGGTTTCTGTTTCAAATCATGCATAAATTTCTGGCCTTGACTCGATGGGTTGTAACCTGCATGATTAAAACAAAACAAAACCGATCTTCTCAAAGTTTCTTTGGCCATGGTGTCTACTACAGAAACAGAGAAAGCAAAGTCGCACCCATGAAATGTAAGGTCATATATGAATATTGGTGGCCACAGAGTCAGAAGGTATGGATCTCCTGCAACTGGAGTTGTTGTCAATTGTGAGTTGGCACTTGACACAGGGGGTGGTAACAGAACTCCAATTCTGTACCAGGAGACTAGCCCATCCTAGTGCTCTTAACCATGGGGCCATGTCCCCAGCCCACATGACCACCTGCGTCTGATGTCACACGAAGGCTAGCTATCAAGATACAACATGATTTAAAAGAGAATTCTATGCTAAGCATGGTGGCATATGCCTATATTCTCAATACCTGAGAGACAGAGGTAGGAGGACCAAGAGTTTCCAGCCACCCTGAGCTCCATAGCAAGACCCCAACTCAGACAAACAACAAGAACAAGAATTCTAATAAACCCTTCCCTTGGTGCTGGTTGTGTCTGTGAAGTTCGACACTACTGCTGATACCAAGTTATATCTAAGTAGACCCAGCTTTGGGCACTGGAGAATGCTGCCTTTTTTCACCTGTAGGTAAATCCTGTCCTGTGTCCCCTTTGTCATTGTTCTCAAGGGCTTCCAGGAATCAAGACTCCTTTCATGGTTTCTTAGTTTTTTGATAAAAGAATTTAAAAACAAACTTTGAAGGAAGCGTGGGACCATCTTATCAGAGTGTGAGGGAAAAACAGTGAGTAAGTACTCTAACTCCCAGCAGCTGGTGAGGTGGAGGTGAAGAGAAGGAAAACCACATCTTTTGAGTTAAAGTCAATAAGCAAATGCCATGGGGAGAGGGGTATTTCAGACAAAGAGCAAGAGTGCCCAGAATGAGGAAAGGTAGGCTTAGGATGTGGGCTGGGATTCAAAGAGACAGAATGGGAGCAAAAGGGGGAAAATAATGGGTTTTGTATGTTTGTTTGTTTTGGTAGCTTAGAAAAGTGGCCAGGCTTAGCAAGAAGATCTGTAAGCAACTGAACTGAAGGAGGGGCTCCTGGGCACACAAGTCATTACTCCAACAAAGGATGATTCTCCACCTAATTCTGTAACATGGCTTTGGCTGTATTAATTTTGTGAGGGGTGGCTTCCTGGCCAGGCGATTAACTCTTAAGAGAGAGACAACAGTACACGCTGCTTTAGGAAGTTTAGATGATCAAGTCTTCACCCAGGGTCAGAGATAGACCTTAGTGGGTGTCAGCAAAGCCCTGGGTCCTCCATCTCTTCCATGTCATGCAGTCCTTTGAAGTCTAGTTGGGGGCAGCTGTGACACTTTCTTAAAATGAATGCATTGCCCAAGAAAGGTCCAAAGCTGATCTTGAAGGAAGGGTCCATGCTCACTGACTTCTAAGCCTACTACTGCTTGGCTTAGCGACCTAACACTAGCATTGAAAACACAGACAGGCCATATTTTTATATTGATCCCATGTTTTGATGACTGATAGAGTTTTGGTAGCAACCAGTGCACAGAAAGGAATCGTTATATTGTCCTTTACGGAAAGGAACAACATTTAGGATTTCTAAAGATTGGCAATAAGGAAGCCTGAAGACAAAATGCTGTGCCTGAGAGAAAATAAAGATTTTTGCAAAAGAAACATAAAGAAGAAGGCCAACAAAATGACTCAAAAAGTGGGTGAAAGGGCTTTCTGTAAAGCCTGGTGACCTGAGTTCATTTCTTGGAACCCATGTAAAGATGGAAGGAGTGAAGTAACTCTTAGGTTGTTCCATCATCTCTGCCATGCACTGTGGCATGAATATGTCCCTCCTGCCCCCCCATCCACACACAACACACACACACACACACACACACACACACACACACACACACACACACCACTCAAAATAATTTCTAAAAACTTTTAAAGATGTATGCCTGTGATGTGATAAAAAATATCCTCACAAAAGCAAAAGGGGAAACTCTTGTCAACCTGACAATCGAACATATCACTTTACGGGGAAGAGACAGAAATCTTTAATAAATAAATAAATAAATTTAAAAAATCATAACTTCCATCCATTGTCCTCACAGGCTCACGACCATGTCACCGTGTAGAATACACTCAGTGAAACTTTTAAAGTCCCCATAATTTTAACATGTCCAATACTTTAAAAGTCTTAAGCCCCTTAACTTTGACCTTCTATAGATAGAATCAATGCAAGTACTACCAACACATAATTGCACATAGTAAATATTCTTATCCAAAATGGAAGAATAGGAGCATCTAAGGAATAAGACAAAGCAAAAGAGAAATACAGGAGAGAAAAGACAAACTCCAGTTCCATGTCTTCCTGGGGCTCCTGATGAGACTGGCTGGGCTCCAAAGGGCTTGATAAATCCACCCATCCACCTTGATCACCACCGCCTTCATACACACCCTGTGTCTAGCTATCTCTATTCTCTGCCTGCTGCTCTTCTTGGCAGACATCCTATGGTCATGGTATCTTGAAATTCCTGGAGTCTTCATTGCAAGCTCGACGTCATCTTCACAGTGTTGCACTGTGGTCTCCCAAGGGCTCCTCTGTGAGATTCTGACACTGTGACAGATGTTGTGGCCTCAGTTACTCTCTGAAACTGTGCATCAAGACCCCATGACCACCTGAGTCTTGTAAGTTTCATGTGTCCAAAACTAGGACCATATGGGGAATGCTTCAAAGTTCTGCTGCCAGCTCAGGACACTGCCTGACTGCCTTGGCCCAGGGCTGTACCACCTTCTGTGTGTGACCCTGAGGAAGTTCTCTCGTAGGCAGTGGCTTTTGAGAAGCAGGCAACCCCCTCACAGTTGCACGTTCAGTTCAAGCTTTCTCTTTTCAGATCCATCCATGTCTTTATAGCTGGAGCCTGTGATGGGTGGTATCCTGTGCTACCCTGTCCTGTGTCATGGAGATCCTGCATTTTGTGATCTGTAGGTCTGCCCTCTTCACATGTTCCAAAAGTTCATAGGTGCTGTGGAGGCTGGGGTGGACTATCTCACAGCCCTGGTCCTGGACCTGGGTGGTAGCTGAGTTGGTGAACTTGCCAGCTTTCCCTGACAGTCACTGTGGGCAGAGGGGGGCTCTCAGCATTGCTTGGCTCACTGCTCATCCAATGAGCCTGCAGTAAGGGGCGGGGCCAGTTCTCAGGTTCTCTGGTCCCCAGGCCCGAACCACTCATATGCCAGGTTTACAGTTTTGCCCAGGAGAGGTGCAGGACCCTCTCTGCAGTTGCTGCAGGGGGTATACATGGGTGAGGGTGGAGGTATGGTGGGGGGGTTGGTCAACTCCAGTGTGCTGTCCAGGCTGGGTGCAGGGCTCACTCTCCTTACGCCTTATGTTTTATCGCTGTTATAGACAGTCTGTGTTTCAATCTCTTTACATTCTTTTTTATATGAAATATTGAGGCTACCGAGCCAGGACAGGAAGGCCGCTAAAACTTTGCGAGCATGGGGAGAAAGAGGAGCCCCTCATCCCTGGTCCGATGAAAGTGTCACACCAGCTGAGGGCTGAGAATTCCTGTGCAATTAAAACATTTACTAAGGAGGCTGCCAACAGCTTTTTACAGGGAGAAAAATGTTAAAATTCCACTGAACTCTGCTTGAGGCCTATGCAGTTTTCAAGTATGGCTTAATATTTTCACAGGTATTTCCTGGGAATCTTATAAACAAGACTTAGACCACTGTTTACAGGGAAAATATTATCTTCCTTTCTTTGCTAACTCTGTCACCTAGGGTTTTACGTCATCAGCTGCGATCTTATCCAGTGCATAGGAACCACTGTGGGTTCTCACTCCCTTGACTATTCAGAACCCATCAAAAACAGGACATATGGCTACTGTAAAGACACTTAGTGGGACTCTTCTTTGAGAGACCCATACCCATTTTCTTGGGTGTGCCTTATGTTTTTCCCAAGAGTGCAGGTGCCTCTCCTTTTCTTAACCCTCCTACTTAAAAAATGGCTGTTTTGTCCCTCCTGGTCAGAAATTTCTTTCTGCAGCCAAGTCAAGACTCCAGCTTCACCTAAGTTGGGTCCCTAAAAGATTAAAGCACATTTCCAGCAGGCCATTGGCAGCGGCAATGAGCTGTGTCGGTAGCCTGCAGCTGCTGTCAATACCACTTTTAAAATATTTATTTCTCATGTAGACCTAAATGAGCAGGGGGGACAAAGGTAGAGGGTTTTTTGAAATAATAATTAGTTAATTAATTTTGCATCTTTCTTCTTTGAATTGTTTTAATAAAATACGTGTCTTTGGGGCAAAGGCAGGGAGTATTGTGGGATGGGAAGAGAGAGGGAAGAGGAGGGAAAAGAAGAGAAAAGATGATGGACAGGAAAATAAACTAAGAAAAGGAGGAAGGTGGAGCTAGGAGGAGAGAAGTGGAGGAGGGGAGCAGGAGGAGAGGAGGGACAGGAGCAGGAGGAAGGGGAGGAGGAGAAGGTGTAGGAGCGGGAGGGACAGATGAAGCCTGTTGACACCCCAAGCCTGTGCAGCAACATGTCTTTGCAGCATTTCCTATTTTGGCTTGGCAAAGTATGCTGATTATAGAATTTCTTAAAAGGTCATTTGGTAAAGTGAAATAAATGACTTGGAAAAAAATAATTCTAAAGGGAAATTGTTATGAACAATTAAATCATAATAATCATAATTTAAACCACTTTGCAATTAGTCTTCTTATGAACATCTACAACTCCAAAGTGATCTTTACAAAAATGAATCTTGGCAACCAATTAGTGCTGGGTCTAGTCTAACTTAATTGATTTTTTTTTGAGAGCAGAAAATGCTGAGGAAGTTTCCTAGAAAGGACCACCATTTAAAATACTCCTATGCAATAATATTGTTTTGAAAAGCACATGACATAGGATTTTATTACAAATTAAAAATATTGTGCCTATTTCCTTTTTAGTCAATACATTACTATAACGTAGAGGTGTCTGTGATGTCTGTGCAAATTAAATCTGTATAATGATGCTTATTATTTTCATTTATTAACAAAAGCCATTTCTGGTGACTATTGCAAACTCTGTTTAGAAGCAAAACATCACCACCTGTGTTTTAATGATTATATTTGATGCAAAATTTTACATGAAATGCAGCAACATCCTCTTTCATTCCATATGTGTTTTTGAGGCACTATCTCGTGTAGCCCAAGACAGTTGGGAACTCTTTGTAGTCAAGAACGAACTTGGACTCCTGATTTCTCTTCTCTCCTCCTTCCAGAGTGCGGGGTTACAGGTATGAACACTACAGTTGGCTTGAAAGACTCTGAGGACAGAATCCAGGGCTTGTCCAGGCTAGGTAACTCCATCAACTGCAGCATATCCCCAACTATTTAAATTTAACTTTATAAGCCACATAGTCAGGATGAAATTGTAGCAACCCTGAGTATTACTGATATTTACTAAGTCTCCCAACACCCTACAAAGCTAAGAAATCAATTTCACGAGTAACTCATGGGATGTCTTGCCTATGGAAGCAGGCTTCTCTGTGTTTATGCACAGTGTGCTGATGATTCAGATTTACTTCACAAAATCAGTCCCTGACATAAAATATCCTTTAGTGCAGATTCCCTTACGATTTATCAAAAGCAAGACAAAACATTAAAACCGGTCATATACCTTGTGACTTGCTTCACACACCTTCGGGGAAGATGGCTGATGTGGTAAGAACGTGTCAGGAAAGACTAAAGTTAGTCGCTAACGGCAGAGTGTAATTTTAAAATACCAACAATAGCTAGATTCTCTCACGTGGCACCTGCGATCCGGAGGTTGGATCTCAGACTAGGAAGCAGAAACTAAACACTCCAAAATGCTTTGGCCCAGCTCCCAACGACTTGCAATTAGAACTGAAACAGAGACTCAGCTAAAAAACCTTGGGTAGACTCTTGCAAACTGCAGAAAGCAAAGGAAACATTTGCTGTCCTACCTCTCGGGCTTCTTTCAATAGGAGGAAAAAAGTGGAAGACTCCAAAAAAAAGAAGGAAGGAGCTTGTCTTGTCTTAGGGTTTCTATTGCTGTGAAGAGACACTGTGACCACAGCAACTCTTATAAAGGAAAACCTTTAATTGGGCCTGGCTTACAGTTCAGAGATTTAGTTCATTACTCATCACGGTAGGAAGCATGGCAGTGTGCAGGTAGACATGGTGAGGGAGAAGTAGCTGAGAGAGAGTTCTACATCTGCATCCACAGGAAGCAGGAAGAGAATTCAACACTGGGACTGGCTTGAACATCTGAGACTGCAAAGACCATTTCCTGTGTCATACTTCCTCCAAGGAAGCCACACCTACTCTAACAAGGCCACACCTCCTAATAGTACCACTCCCTGTGAGTCTATGGGGCCCATTTTCTTTCAAACCATCATAGAGTTAGATGGGAAAAGGGAAAGAGAAGAAATCCCAGAGAGCTGAGAGCCTACACAGAGATGGTGCACTGAGGTCCTCAGTGAAATCAGCCAATCATCTTCTAGCCTTTCTGTCCTTGCTCTCGTCTCCTACCCCTCCCAGGACACAGCCCACAGTCCTGCCCAGCCCAACTCTTGTCCCACCCACCTCCCATCCCAGCCCTGCCCACTCTCCTGACTGG
>NC_022011.1:35785513-35800086 GCF_000317375.1 Microtus ochrogaster | reverse complement strand
CCCCGCACCTATGTACTGTTCCCTCTACCTTAGGTTCAGTGTCCAGGACTTTCACAGGGCTCATGGCGGAATTAGGCCTTTACCAGATCTCAATGAAGCCAAGTGAAGGTTTTGAGAGGGCTATCTGGACTTGTTTTTCTCTGTTCCCAAGTGGGAAACCTGCTGTTGTTTCAAAAGCTTCGCCAAGTCAACGGAAACAAAGCAATGTCCAACCCCTCCCTCCTCCTGTAAGGTGCCTGGGGCCCACACTCTTCCTAAGCCAGAACGTGTCTCATGCTATTGTCTAGAACAGTTGGTTAAAGAGCCAAAGATAAACACTTTCCTGACTACTCAAATGAACACAGACACTCTCTAAAAAGAAATTTAAATAATATATAATTTATCAAAATAACCACTAATGGATTTGGTATATTCTTTTTGAGTTATTCTAAAATGGATATACATACATACTTTTTTTATCCCCAAATGTACTTGAACATATCACTCTGTGGCTTCTCAGATGTGATGGTCCAATTTAGACTTCTATGTTGATACATAGAGATAGATCATCTTGCTGTTTGAAAGCCTGCATGCTGTGTGTCCATATTATAATTTAGCTTAGTCTTTTTTTAAAAAATGGATATTTAGGCAGTTTTTCTTGATTTCTTTAGCAGATATCTGCATACATATCATGTCACGTTTTGCCGTAGAATGAATTCTTAAAATTGAATACTTGGGTGAAATGTATTGATTACTTGATTTTTTTTAAAAAATAATAAGATTTCATGAAGCCTAGGTTGGCCTCAAATTGGCTTTGTGAACAAGAATAATCTTGAATCCTTGATCTTTCTGCCTCTATCTCCCAAGTGCTGGGATTACAGGTGTGTCTCATTCATATGGAACAAAATTTACCTCTTATCCCTTCCTTCCTCCCTCCCTCCTTCCTTTTTCCTTCTTTCCTTCCTTCCATCTTGTCTTTCTTTCTCCTTCCTTCCTTCCTTCCTTCCTTCCTTCCTTCCTTCCTTCCTTCCTTTTTTCCTTCCTTCCTTCCTTCCCCTCCCCCCTTACGCCATGGTGGTGTGAATGAGATTGCCCTCCATTGGCTCCATACATTTGAATGCTGGGTCTCCAGCTGGTGGAACTGTTTGGTAAGGAAAAGCTGGCACGAAGCAGATCATGTTGGAGGAAGTGTGTCACTGTGGGTGGGCTTTGAGAGCCGACGGCATTCCAAATAGCTCTCTGTTACATCTCCAGCACCATGACTGCTTGTCTGCTCCCCACCGTGATGATCATGGACTGATCCTCTGAAACAGTAAGCAACTCTCAGCAAATGCTTTCTTTTCTAAGTTTCCTTGGTCATGGTGCCTCTTTCCAGCAACAGAAAAGTAACTAAGACACTGTCTTTGAGCTTGCAGAGATCCTCCTGCCTCCACCTCTCCAGTGCTGGGATTGCAGGCTGTCCCAGGTGTTTACTAGTGTGATAAACACCATGACAGAACCAACTCGGGGAGGAAAGGGCTTATTATGTCTTATACTTTGAGGTAACAGTCCGCCACTGAAGGAAATCAGAGTAAAAACTCAAAGAGGGCAGGAACCTGAAGGCAAGAATGGAAACATAAACCGTAGAGAAGTGCACTTACAGGTTTGCTCTCCAAGACTTGCTCAGCCTCTTTGTTTTACAACCCAAGATCACCTGCTCAGGGATGGCCCAGCCCACTGTGGGCTGAGCTCCCCAGCATCAATATTGATTAAGAAAATGCACCACAGGCTTGCCCTCATGCCAGTCTGATACCGGCTTTTTCTTTTTTTTTGTTTTTTTTTTTGTTTTTCGAGACAGGGTTTCTCTGTGGTTTTTGGAGCCTGTCCTGGAACTAGCTCTGTAGACCAGGCTGGTCTCGAACTCACAGAGATCTGCCTGCCTCTGCCTCCCGAGTGCTGGGATTAAATGCGTGCGCCACCACCGCCTGGCTACCGGCTTTTTCTTAACTGAGATTTCTTCTTCCAGATGACTTGACAAATACAACGAAACACAAACCACAGTCTTCACCAGTACATAGGCATGATTGTCTATACCCACCAACTAGAAGAAGTCCATGGAGGCTCATTCCTGTAGACTCAGGTCCAAACTCATGGGTTAGAATGTCAGCTCGTTTGCAAAATGTCCACAGCTTTCCATAGCGAGTAGGGTCCCATCTATTATTCCTCAGTGGTACCCCAACCTACAGTATCTTCAAGATGTATTGTCAGAATAAACCGACCTTTAAAGTTTGCTGTAGAGACTAGTCACATAGTTCCCGGAATGAAGTTCCATTTTACAGCAGTTCAGAGAACTCCTTCCATGTGCTTAGCTACTGGTAAATGTTTACTTTAAGGGTCACCTCTCTCTATGTGTCCCAGTGCATGTGTGCACACACATATGTGTGTGGAGGCCAGAGGTCACCTTGGGTGTCATGCCTCAGGAGCCTTCACTTTGATTTTGAGACAGGACTCTGACCAGGACCTGAGGCTCACAAATTCAGCTGAGTTGGCTGATGGGTGAGCCCCGGGGATCTTCCCATCTCCACTGCTTTCGTGATGGGATGATAAGCACTTTCCATCACACCCAGGTTTGTTATGTGGGTGCCAGGGAAGACCTCAAGTACTTACAGTAAGCAGGGATTGGCTGAGCAATCTCCCCAGCACTGCTTATCTTGGGGGGTTGCCCTCTGAGGAGGTGAGTTTGTGTTGTGGCTAACTTGTGCCTGTAGTCTTCTGAGCTCACAGTGGCCTGAGAGTTCTTCCGCCACACTTCTTTTGCAGACAAACCCCACTGCAACTCAGAGACTTGGTAAACTCGCTCCAGGCCACCCAATGAGTTGGATCCATTCCAGTGCAGCTCTTAAGCAGGTCACCCCAGGTCACAGGCTGAGCAGACTGTCCCCGAGGGCAGAGGGCACAAGAACATGGTGTTTGCTATCTGCAGAGTATAGCTCACGGCTACCCTCAGTTAGACATTCTGTTTCAAGCTTTGGACCCTCACCTTTCTTTTGACCCGGCCCCAATATTGTTCTAACCACCCTGCTGCTATGGGCTCAGGATGCTGCCTTGTCTCTCTGTCCATCCTCACCCCTCCATCAACAGTGGGAATTTTCTGGGCTCTACCATGTCTAGAGACTCCTTCATCCTTCAAGGCCTGAGGCCACTGGTATACAGGGAAGACATTTTTCTAATGTGGTGGGTGGGATGGCAGGTTTATAACTGTAATTATACCCTACAGAAATAGCAGCTGCTGAATGGCGTATTGTTCTTCATACACTGGTCCTGTGATTGTGTGCTCAGCCATCATCCATCAATCATCACTGGCTCTTAGGTGTCACACTCATATGGATTGGGTGGGCCCAGGGGTGGATGGGTGTCAGGCACATTGTTGGCCTGCTCGAGACCTGGTTCAGCTTACTTACCCAAGTCACACTCCTGTCCCCACAGACGACTCTTCCATGTTGGAGGCTTTGTTCCACAAAGATCCTGCTGAGACTTGGCTAGTCAAGCACTTGGAGCAGTTAGTGTGTTGAGATCTGCAACTAAGCACTGTCAAGTAATATCCGCAATCTCTAGAAGGGTCTGGTGGGCAGAGGTTACAGCTTAGAGGAGGTGATTTAAGCCCAAGTTATCCAGAGGTTCTGTGCGGAGAACTTTCATTTTCAGACATGCACAATCACAAGAGGAAAAGCTGGAAGGCCACCACGATTCCTCTTATAATAAAAGTCTGCCTGGCACACTTTTATTATACATAGGATGATTCTCTATGGAATACAAAACTGTTGATTCATTCAGGTTCATTCATCTCATAGGTATTCCAAATTTTATTTCTCTTACAAGCATAAAAATATAGCTCCAGGTTGGGATCTAAAAGACGTGAAAGGCCACTAAGGAAAAGAAAAAGCCAGAAAGAGAAGGGAGAGCGTGAGGAGTGGAGAACTGAGCAGGTCGCCAGCATTTCCAGCACTGAGGAGAAAGAGATTTCTGACCACCCTCCTCTCACGGCTCTGAAGGCCAAGGCTTCCTCTTGTGTTTCTTACTTCAGATTCAAATTAAGTTTTCTGTTTATTTTGAGACAGAGTCTCATGCAGTCAAGCAAGGCCTCAGATTGGCTGTGGAGCCAAGGATGAGCTTTCTCTTCTAATCCTCCTGTTTCCACCTCCCTAGTGCTGAGATTATGGGCGTGTGTCACCACGCACAGTTCACGTGGCGCCAGGGATCAAACCTGGGGACTCTTGAATGCTAGATAGGCACTCAGCTTTTCTCTCTTGTTTTCATCTATTAGGCTGTGTTCAAGATATGCAGGTGTAATCAAGGGCAACGGGGAAATGAAGAGTTAACGACCCCTAGCTCTCAGTACAGAGATCACAAGTCATGTTTCCCAGATTCTCTCCCAGGTCCCGAGATTCCTTTTTTAGTTGTTCAAAGGATTAAGGGAGAGAGGCTTGTCATAAATTCCATTTCAATTCTGCCAATTTTCCTTTTGAAAACTTGAACCAGATCTTTAAAAGGTTTGATTACATCTTAATCTTATTTGGCAAGCGGGAAGACACTCTAATACTGAACTTCTGAAGCTGCACCAAGGGACGGCGTTCCTGTCCAAGCCCGCGGTGTCACTGTCTCACTTACCTCATCGCCGATGTGCTCGTGAGCTCATCTATATTCCGGAGTGAAAAGGCGCAGGATGGCGGTCACAAGGGTCTAAATCGGTTGCTGCTGTAGCTGAGAAGTTCTCACGGCCTGGCTTTGCTGGTCCCGCTAAGAGGGGCTCACAGTGGGGATCTGGAGTGTGGTGAGAACACACTCTGCAGTGTCTGCTTTCAGGGTTTCAATCATGCATCTCTCTCCATCTCTTTTCCCGGGGAGGGGTGAGGTCTTTTTATATCCACATTGGGGTGTCGACTTCTTAACAGAATGGTGCAGATGCCCGGTATGGATAAGTAACCAGCCTTGTACTGGAACAGAAAGGGAAGGAAAGGAGGCTGCAATCCCCCCTCCTGCCTTAGCCTCCGAAGTGCTGGGATTCTATAGGTGTGTGGCCACCACATCTGGCTGATAGAAGCCCTCCTTATGTGCTTTTGGTACAGATCACTGTTTCAAGCACAGCCAATTTGTGTGCGAGTGTTTGCATCTGCATGTATATGGGTGTGTTCATGGGTATGCAGGTGCATGTGTGCAATGCTGAGTGTGCATGTGTGTATGTGAGCATATGTGTGCTCACCTCTGTGGGCTGGGAGTTTCGGGGCACTTTCCTGTCTCTGTCTCCCACCTTGCTGTAGGAGCAATAGGATTACAGAGGACTACCATACCAGGTCTACACAGGCTCTGGGGAGCACCCCTTGCATAGCAAGTGCCTGACCCAGAACCCTGCTCTATGTTTTTTAAGACAAGATCTCTCAATGGTATAGTATGGAGTTAGCCAGATAGGCTAGGAAGCTTGCCCAGCAAGACCCAGAAATCTTGTCCTTCGTCTTTGTGTTGGGATTGTAGGTATAAAGCATCAAGCCCAGCTTTATTGTTTGTTTTGTTTTTTAGCTTGGGTTCTGAGGATCACCTTGCATCCTGGGTTTCCAAGGCAATCATTTTACCTGCTGGGCCTCTCACCAGCCTCACAGTTAGTGCTTGGACCAAGAATCGGAGTTGTCTTTCTTCAAGTCTCGTGTTCCTCTGTGTTAAATACAGCTCTCAAGTCAGCTGTCAATCTTCTCAAGCCACACTCCTTTTTCAGGTTCTCTGGAGCCATTTGTCCTGGTGTTGGAGGGTAAGAGACCCCCATTCTGCCATGGACACTGCCTAGTTATCACAATGATTACAGGGTTGCGATCACAAGGGTGGTGAGTAGTATATTTACCGTTTTCTCTTGATTGGTTCTTAAATACTGAGCAATGCCTTATTTTATGAATAAAAAAGATACATTCAAAACAGAGAAGAATCAATGTTTCATCAGTGGTCACAAGCCCTGGAGTTACCCGTGTGTCCTGTGCAGGGTGAGGGCATTGGCATCATTCTGTCCTTTGTCTTTTCTTCACGTACTTGGCCAATTCTCAGTCCAGGCTCTGTGCCGTTAAGTTAACTGCCCTGGTATGGTGAGACAGCACTGGGCAGGGCTTCAGCACCCACAGGGAGTGGATTTGATCCTTCAGGGCAGTCCCTGCTTACTTTCAGAATAACTGAGTTTTAGTGAATCCAACTTTTATGATCTAGCGAGTCCTTCATACAAGCCAGTTGGAGAAATACCTATAATTTATGCTTCGCAGACCTTCTGTCTACGTTCTAAAATTTTATTTGAAGCGCCTACACAGATCTGAATGAACAGAAAACCAAGTTCGATTTTTTTTTTTTTTTGCTCTTGAACACAACAAACCAGGCATGGATATTTTTAGATGTTTAGGAGTGTAATAATTTTATTTCGTTCCTTAATCCCTGTTTCTCTTAAGTTAAAATATAAGATTTAATCTGCTGAATTATAAGTGTATTTTGTGCTAGTTTGATGCTATATCGGGATAATAAGCAGAGACTCTAAGGGGAAATCATTTAATGATGCTGAGCTTAAATGTGGTTGAACTGAAGTTTAGTTGCATAATTTTTAGTCATAATTGACCAGATGTGGTCAGCTTTTTTGAGTTATATTAGGATACCTCCTTTTCTATTCTGTAGCTTGAAACTCCCCATGTATGTAGTCAAGGATGTTGACCTTGGACCTTCTGAACCTCCTGCATCTATCCCCAGATTCTAGGATGATAGGCATACGCTGCCAGTTTAAGAGGCACTAGGTCTGGAACTCTGGAGTCGTGAATGCTAAGGAAGCACTCTACCATCTGTGTTACATCCCCAGCTCTTGATGCAGCCTCTCTGGTAAATGAAGTCCAACAAAAAATAAAAGCTTAGATGGGAGGCTTGGGTTTGAATTCCAGCCTCAGTGCTCCCTGAAAGCTGGGGGGCAGTGATTAGCTTTCCACCACTGTGAAAAATACCCAAGGCAAACTCACCAGAAGGGAAAGTTTGCAGTGGCATGTGCTTTCCTAGGGTTCATCCCAGTTTTTCAGCTTTGTTGTTTTGAACCTGCCCGGTGAGGCAGAATACAAGGCAGGGAGCATGCACCAGAGACCTGTTTACTTAATTCTTGGGTGTCAGGAAGAAAGAGGAAAAGGAGAAGCTGGGTTCCCAGAGGCTCCTTCAAGGGTTCTCTTCCAGTAACCTCATTTCCTCCCTGAGTTTTCACCTTCTCAAGGCTCCACACAGGCTGGGACCCAAACCATCAACACACGGTCCTTTTAGACACATGTGAAATCCACAGTAGCACCCAATAAGAAGGCATGCTACTACTGAAGATTTTCTCCCTCCACTAGAGCCCTTTGTGTCTCTGTGGTTCCCATTCTGGCACAAGTTCTTGGCACTCCAGAGGAAGCGATGAGGAAGGGAAAGAAGGAAAAAGAAAAGAAAGGCTCCATGTTGGGGCATGATCACATGCATATGAAGGTCATGTGTGCATGTACATATGGAGGTCAGAACTACACACCATTTTGTTGACAGAGGTTTCTGTCCCGCCTGGTCATGCAGTCCCAAAGACACACACAGAGACCTTCATTAATTATAAACTGGTTGACTTATTAGCTCAGGTTTCTTATTAGTTAACTCTTCCAACTTAACCCATAATTCTTGTCTGTGTTAGCCACATGGCTTGGTACCTTTTATCAGCAAGGCATTCTCTCATCTTGAGTCCTCTGTATCTGGGTAATGACTGCAGACTGAGCCTTTCCTCTTCCCAGAATTCTCCTTCTTGTGGCCTCGCCCATACTTCCTGCCAGGCTGCTGGGCAATCAGCGCTTTATTAAACCAATGCAATCTTTACAGGGTAAAAGACCATTGCCCCACAGCTTTCAGTGATGAATTTTCCAGTCCCACTTGCTGGTGTCTATGTATCCATGCATGTATGTGAGTACGTGCGCATACAGCAGAAGTTGGTGCTGGGAGTCTTTCTCAATCTCTAACTTATTTTTTTTATTGTTTTTGTTGAGCTATGCATTTTTCCCACCCTCCTTCCCTCCTCCCCTTCCCCTTCTATCCTCCGCTTGCCCTTCACACTCTCAGTTTACACAAGAGTTCTTGTCATTTTTTCCTTCTTAAGTGGATCCATGCATGTCTTAGGGTCCTCTGTAGGTTCTCTTCTATCTTATTGTTTTTTTTTTTGAGATAGGCTCTCTCACTAAACCTGGAGCTTGCCAATCCAGCTAGCCTGGATAGCCAGCATGCTCCAAAAATTGCCTTGCCTCTGTCTGCCTACCCACTGGTGTGTGTGTGTGGGAGGCAGGCTATGAACATATGCTGTGACCATGCCTGGCTTTTTCTTTGGAAGCTAAGGATCTGCACCAAGATTCCCAGCTTGGAAAGCACTTTACCCATGCAACTTTATCTCCAGACCTCTCTGGCCTGTGGACTAGGCTGTGAGGTCATTTAGCCCCAGGGGTCTGCCTATTTGCCTTCCCAGAACTTTGATAAGAAGAACATGAGATTGCATTTGGCTTTAAAAATGGGCTCTAGAGACTGGACTTAGGTTGTTTGAGTTATTTTTCTATTTCTGTGATTAAACACCATGACCAAGGCCACTTATAAAAGAAAACCTCTAACTGAGCTCACAGTTTCGGAAGATTAGAGTCCCTGATGGTGGATCAAAGAATGGTAGCGCATCTTGATCCAAGGGTAGAAGGCACAAAGCACACTGGGAAGGACTAGAGTCTTTTAAAACCTCAAAGCCCACCCCCAGTGATCCACCTCTTCCAACAAGGTTACACCTCCCAATCCTTTCTAAACATTTCCACGGATGGGAACCAAGTATTGAAACATTTGAACCGCTGGGGCCCTTCTCATTCAGGTCACCATACAGGTCCTTATCACGCCGAAGCAATGAAGCAAAAATTGTGCTGACTGAGCTTTCTTCTCAGTCCACACTTTAAACATACGTTTCAAAAGTCATCTTTTATTTAAGATAGCCTTTCTCAATGCATCTTGAGATTGCAGTGTTTTTTTAATTTATTTATTTATTAAGGATTTCTGCCTCCTCCCCGCCACCGCCTCCCATTTCCCTTCCCCTCCCCCGATCAAGTCCTCCTCCCTCATCAGCTCAATCAGAGTTCCCTGACCTGTGGGAAGTCCAAGGACCGCCCACCTCCATCCAGGTCTAGTAAGGTGAGTGTCCAAACTGCCTAGGCTCCCACAAAGCCAGTACGTGCAGTAGGATCAAAAACCCATTGCCATTGTTCTTGAGTTCTCAGTAGTCCTCATTGTCCACTATGTTCAGCAAGTCCAGTTTTATCCCAGGCTTTTTCAGACCCAGGCCAGCTGGCCTTGGTGAGTTCCCGATAGAACATCCCCATTGTCTCAGTGTGTGGGTACACCCCTCGCGGTCCTGAGTTCCTTGCTTGTGCTCCCTCTCTTTCTGCTACTGTTTTGGACCTTGAGATTTCTGTCCGGTGCTCCAATGTGGGCCTCTGTCTCTGTCTCCTTTCATCGCCTGAAGAAGGTGAATCCAAAGACAAACATATAGGCATCCTCCTGAAGATTGCAGTGTTTTGAAAACATCATGAACTTTTGAGATCTTTAAAAACAACAGCTGCCTGTATCTAAATCTATTACCTCAGATTTTTCTTGATCTGAGGTGTTTATTGAACCTCTTTGAGTTTCAATTTCCTCATCTTTCAGTCAAACAAAGATAACTATCTCTAAGCAGTAATGCAAAGGAACAATGGAAATTGGATTGACAAATGACTCTGTTGATAAAATTCTTGCCTTGTAATTTTGAGGACCTGAGTTTGAGCCTTAGAACCCTGCCCCCAAAGACCAGGTGAGGTAGAGAATGCCCATTATCCCGGTCTGTGCTGGGAAAGATAGTTGGGGCTTGCTAACCAGCTACTCCCATCTATCAAGTGAGTGAAAGGTCAGTAGAGGCCTTGTCTCAAAAAAAAAAGCAGATGACTCCTGAGGAATGACGCTTGAAGTTGTTCTCTGGCTTCCGCAGACATATGCACACACAGAGAAAACAACAACAGTCATCAGCTGAATGAGCAAATGCCACTGTGCCCATCTGTCTGGAAATGCTTTCGTCGGTGTGGAAGTGATGCTCGTGGCCTCTTAGGATGGTAGGGAGGCACCTGGACTTTGAATAGCCTGTCACAAAGTGTGTGAGACCCTCAAAGACACTGCATGGAATTCACATACACAGAAGGGAGAGGCTGTAGCTCCCTGCATTCAGAGTGTTAGCAGCTGACACCCGGTGAGACAGCTTCATCTTGGGCTTTTGAAACTCAGCTACAAAAGGACTGAGAATGGAGCCTGGGTGTGAGGATGGGATCCCAGATATTCTTAGACTTTCGACACAGACACTGTATTTCTCTGTGTTATTAGAAGGGTTTCCATGTTAAGATACCAAGGGAAGCAAACATCTTTGTTTACATCGACTGGCCTAAGCCAACGAGGAAAGAGATGTAGGAATACAGAAGGAGGCAGAGGGACAAGCCTGGCTCACCCAGCCCACCCTGCCCCACCGTCTGCTGAAGGAGGGGGTAGGATGAGATCTTCACCTTCTACTTGTCTACCCAAACATGGCCTGAATGCAAATTGTTGAACGAGATCCCTAACTGTGATTGTTTGCTCCCGAGGCACAGAACTAGCACAGAGGAAGCATCCACGTCACAGTGCAGAGGTGGCTCAGGTTGAGTAGGTGGTATAGACCTGTGGGGCCGCACCGCGACACCACATCTTGTAAGGACAATGACTGACTGGAGCACAGCGGCTGTGAAGTCTCAGACAGACGCGAACCGTTCATCAGGTTCCCGCAAGACGGAGATGGGTGAAATGCGCAGCAAGCAGAGACAGCACCCTGACTGTCCTGGAGGACCCACAGTAAAGTCACAGGCCGAGGAAACCCCAAGGCTCTTGCAGAATGAATGGCACGAAAATTAGTTTATCTGGAGCCAGGCTCAAGGAAGAGAGTGGATGAGACTGCATCACTGAGCACTAAGTGACAGCTAACGCCACCTGTCACACTGAAGAAAAGGGATGTATGCCACAATACCAAGTCCAGGGGCTAGCCTGTGGAGTCAGACAAGCTTTTCTGTCCTCTTAGAAGATGCCTCTTTCTCCAAAACATATCGAATTTAGGTGTAATAGGGTCTATGGTGACATTTTTAACTCCTGCTTGTGGCCTACCTCCAACTAATTCCTAATGGACTGGAAAATGGATACTATAGGAAGTAGCATACCTGGGTTGCACAGAATATCTTTTAAGTCATCCTATCCTAAGCTTATTCTTGTGGGTGTGCATGCTTGTGTGCATGTGGATTCATGTGTGTGCGCACATGTGTGTGTGTGTGCATGTGCATGTGGAAGCCAGAGGAAGGCTAGGCTGGCTGGTCCACAAGGCCTGAGAACCACCTGTCTCTGTCTCCTTGTTGCGCATCACTGTGCCTGACCATGTCACGTGGGCACTGGGGATCTGAACTCAGGTCCTCACGTTGCAAAGGAACTGACTGAGCCACACCCCAAGCTTTTATTTCTTGTTTTAAGAGAGCAGCAAATGGTTGCGGTTACTCTCCTCACGTCAGGACACAGACTCACTTCGCTTCATGCAGGGCCTGTCCTTTATCATTGAAAGTCTCTTTACACCCAGTGCCTACTCATTACCTTTATTCCAGTGTGTGTGATGCAATTTGTTTTTATGCATTAACGAAGAATGAGTAGTATTTTGCATGCATATTTTCAATTTGTAGAAAAGATATTGTTTGCCTTTTCCTTGCTTCTTTTCCCACTGAGGACTGCGTCTTTTCAGTCTCATCCATAATTTTATGGATGCTTCTAATTTATTGCTTCTAAATCCCACTTCTGCCCTCTTAATTGCAAATATTAATTTCCTCAAGCAAGGGGCAGACTTTGGAAGCATCATTCATAAAAATTAATTGATTAGCAGAATGAAAGCAGCATGCTTAAGAAAACGTTGGTTGAGCACTTACTACACGTCCAAAGCTAGAACTACTAAAATAACTAACGTTGAGATGTAAGCGTAAGAGACTTCCAGCAGGAGATGATTGACACATGCCATGCAGCATAGACTGGAGATTTATGAGTAGTGATGGAACGGGCAAGAGTGAGGGGAAGGCACACAGAGTGGCACTTCCTGTTTCCTCTGGAGTCACTGAGCAAGATGGTGAGCTACAGTGCAAGAGAGATGCCTCTCTGGGTTCTGTAGAGCACGAAGGAAGAATGTCCTGAGGGCTATACAGAAGGGTGTCCTGGGAAATAGGGCCTGCCCTCACAGAGTCCTGCACAAAGCTCTCACCACCCATTGTTACCATCGCTGTCAACTTGACTGGATAGCAAAGCAAGAATGGTGGTACATGTTTGGCGGGCAGAGCCTGGAGGGTTGTTACAAGTTCACAGCCAGCCTGGGCTACATGGTGAGACCTTGTCTCATAAAAAACAGTAGCAACAAAAACTAACAAACAGAACACAGGGAAACACACGTATCTATGAACACACATCCATGAACACACACACTCACACACACACACACATGCATAACAAAACAAAAACCAACAGCCACAAAATAAAACCATCAATGAACCAAACAAAAACAAAAGCCAAACTCAGTGACTGGATTTGACATCACCTATAAGATGGGAACACATCTCTGGGTGTGTCTTCAGGCGTTTCCAGAAGGAAATTTCAGGCTAAGTGGTCACAGTGACACCGTTTCATCTAGGATACTCTCCCACTTCCTGAGCCATGACCGACTGTGTAAGGGCAGACCACCCACCACCCACCACCCACCACCCATCCCCCACCACCCACCACCAAGACAACCTCAGCCAGAATCCCAGCATTCCGTACAGTGTGCTGTTATGCTAGTTTAACCACAAATTAGTGAAGTCCACTACTATTCTTCTGAGACTGTAGGAAACCCACACGGCCAGGTTTGCTCTGTGCTGGCCGAGCCAAAGGAGGGACTGCAGCCACCTCCAGGGAAAGAGAAATGACTGCTTGGTTGAGTCTCTTGAGCTTTGTCTCAGCTGCTGCACAATAAAACTTCTCTTGGGGAGACCAAAAACACACAATTACTCACCCCAGATAGGGCGTCCACAGCAGACCAGAGTTCAGTCAGTGAACCAGTAAGTCTTATTGGAGTAACTTACCAGAGCAGAAATGGCCCAAAGATGCTGTGGGACAATGGTCTTGTACCCTGTAAAGGTTTGACAGTTGTATTGGTTTAATAAAACACTGATTGGCCAATAGCCAGGCAGGAAGTATAGATGGGGCCACCAGAACAGAATTCTGGAAAGAGGAAAGGCTCAGTCTGCAGTTGTCACCTGGACACAGAGGAAACAAGATGAGAGAATGCCTTGCTGATAAAAGGTACCAAGCCACGTGGCTAACACAGACAAGAATAATGGGTTAATGTTAGATGTAAGAGTTAGTTGATAAGGAAGCCTGAGCTGATCGGCCAACTAGATTATAATTAATGTAGGCCTCTGTGTGTTTCTTTGGGACTGAACGACTTTGGGACTGGGCGGGACAGAAACCTCTGTCAACATAAAGGCAGTTCCATCAACCAAGCACGCCCCAGCATGGGTGACAGTTCACAAAAGCGGGGACCCTGGAGGACCCTGCAGGTAGCTCAGCAGCTTGGAGACTGTCCTTTTGAGTGACTAACGTCTCACAGGCAGCTCTGCTGGTTTCTGCCTCTCCCAGGCAGCTAGTTTTGTCTCAGAGTCTTTTTTTGCAGCTCAGCTCCATGGGTCCCAGAGGGACTCTCAGCTTCTGTTGCTTCCTCTGGCAGCAAGAGTTCTGGTGAATCTGGTTGGTTTTAGGGACTTCCTGAAGCTATTTTGAGTTGTATTACCTTCCTGCATAAGGAGCTTCCTTGCAGGGTGGACCATTTCAATCTCAGTGGAAATGGCTACACCGTTGCATGAGCTGGACTTTGCTTCCTGCCTGGAGTTGCCTGAGGCTTTAACGAATCTTGACTATCCATCTCCCTTATTGGGAAGGATGTCTTCCTACCTACTGGTGTTTGAGCAACGCATGCATTTTTCAGTACACAGACCTGTGAGCCCGTGGTTGGTTTGCACAGCGGTAATTTGTTTGATATTGACAAATGTTAAATATGCATGTGGGGGTTAAGGGACCATGTGCAGGAAGGTTCAGGGAGACCTAGGGACCATTTAGAGATGGGGCACAAAACTGACTAAATTAGTTGCAGTGAGAGATCAAACATTAAAGTATTAAAGTACTTGCCTGTAGGCATTAGGACTTTGAGTTGATGCCCCAGCACCCGCAGGAAACTGACTGCGTGTGAGGCCATTTCTGTAACACCAACGCTGGGAGGAACAGAAAGATGGAGTCTTGGGTTTCAATGGCCAGACAGCCTGCTCCATGGAGCTTCAGGTCAGTGAAAGAATGTCTTGAAAAGAAAACACGGGCTGACCCCTCTGGCTTACACACACACACACACACACACACACACACACACACACACACACACACACAGAGAGAGAGAGAGAGAGAGAGAGAGAGAGAGAGAGAGA
>NC_022011.1:35780949-35785413 GCF_000317375.1 Microtus ochrogaster | reverse complement strand
AGAGAGAGAGAGAGAGAGAGAGAGAGAGAGAGAGAGAGAGAGAGAGAGAGAAATAGAAAGCAGTTGACTAAATCCTTTGTTGTAGCTAAGGAAAAAGGTTTATTTTGGCCAGTTTGAGAGATTCAGCTCATGATCGGTTATCTACGTGTTCCTGGGCCTGCAGTTAGACAAGTCGAAGTTAGCCCATCCTGGAAGGGAAGCCCGGGTGTCAGGAAGTGAGGTGGCTGGTCCCATGGCTCCTGCAGCCAGGAAGCACCGATGGATGGATGCTGGTATCCAGTTCCCTTTCTCCTCATTTCTTTGCTTTGGCCCCCACAGCACAGGAAGGTGCTGCCACATTCGGGGTGTGTCTTTCCCTCTTAGTTAAACAGCTCTGGAAACAGATATGGCTGGAACGTTTTCTTCTGTGGTTTTCCTAAATCCCATCAAGTTGACAAATGGGATGCACCATCTCTTTAGGCTATACTCTACCACTGAGCTAAACGCTCGGCCTGAAAAGAGTCTTAAAAGGTGATGCTAGCAATGCTGTAAAACACAGTGAAGATAACACACGGGAAACATGTGCAACAGCCTTGTATCTCCTTCCATGTTAGAGATGTTTGCGGTGTCTTCAACGAGCCCCCACCGCTCTGCGACAGTAACGCAGATGCCATGCTCCGGGGAAAGTTGCTTTCTATCTGATCATCAGCGAAGAGGCATCCACACTCCCTGAGTATATTTTTATTAATCAGATGAAGGAGATCCCCATGCTAAAGTTGTCTTCATACGCTGCTAAAATTAGAAGGCGCTAATCTTGACATCTGCAGCTCCAGGGAGGAGTGTTTGAAGACGGGATGTCTGGGAAGGACACAGGCTGGAGCTCGTTCTCCACGCATCCTCGCCGCGTCCCAGCTCATTTGGTCCTGGTGTCGTGAGCGATTGTGAATTCTGGGGTTTCCCATGTGTGCCATTGTTTTCGCGATCTTGTGCTTAGCTAAAAATGCTTCTCATAGCAATGCCGAGCCTGGTGATGCGTGGTGCGTTTGGAAAGAGAATAAAGGACAAATTCTGCTGCCCGCCTGTGCAGCAGGCCTCACCAACTAATTAAATCCATGGTGCTTTCTGGCCTTATGGAGGCTTCGTGCAATCCAGTCTGGAATCCTGTCACATCCAGAAGATCTGTTGCTGTCCAGGTTTCCATGGCAGCTAAATTTTTTTCCCTTTTTTGTGAAATTATCCTCAGCCCTTGGCATCAGTTAGCCACATAAGTGGGTGTATTATCAGCTTAATGAAGGGACCCTTTCTGCAGGCGTCTTCCTGTGCTGTCAGGTAAGTGGCTCACCACATGCTGCGGTGTGTTCCGTTGTATTCTCGGGATCCATCTGGAGATGTCTCACAGAGCTGGGTGCTTGCGTGCCAGAGAACTTCCTGCTGCCTCTGAAGAAGGAGCACCTCCTCTTTGCTCTCACGTGGTACATATCACAACACCCTGTCCAGCCCGTCCCCGGCTCCACACACAAGGGGCAGCCGTGTGGTTATCTGTACCTGATGTCTGTACAGCGCTTCATCTCTCACATCCACGGCTACAACATAACATTCTCTGGGATGACTATCAAACTCTCATGATAAACATGTGTATTCAGTTCCAATGGAGCCGTGGCTACAGCTGTCCCTACACACGCCACCCCTGCTGTAGGCTGTTTATGGTTTTTCTTTATAGCGTTCTTCTTCACATGGACCCCAGGAAGAAACCAGTAATCTGTTCTCTGCTTCTAAGGTGCTTCTCTACCCTTGCATTTCCCGGTGAGGCGAGGTCACCAGTGCTGTCTGGACACCATGCAATGGCCGCCAGGAGTTCTGCCCTATGCCAGCATTAGTCTCCACTCCGTGTGCAAGCGCCTAGCATCTAACTCCAGCCCATGGCAACTTCACTCTTCAAGATTAGAGGCCATAATTCCTGCCAGAGATACTCACCTTTAGGGAAAATTGTGTGTGTGTGTGTTCTGTGTGTGGCAGTGGGCTTGAGGTCAATTCTGGGTATCTCCCCTCTTCCCTCATTACTCTTCACCTTGTTTTTTTGTTTTTTTTTCATACAAGGACTCTCCATGAACCTGGAGCATATCAACCTCGCTAGGCTGGAGGCCAATAGCTCCAGGGACCCCTGTCTCCTTTCACTAGTTCTGGAATTACTCCAGTGTGCGTCCAGTTTTATGTGGGTGTTGGGATTCTTGTACAGTTAGTACTTTGCTGACTGAGCCATCTCAAGACTTAGTTACCAAAAAGCCATTTTTATGGAGCCTAAAATATGTCAGGTGATCCTTTAACCAAAAGAAACACACACACACACACACACATACACACACACACACACACACACACACACACACACACACACCCCTAATGTAGGAATGTGAGGGCCATAGTTTTTTGATTAGCTAGTGTGGACTTTAACTCACACACACCAGACACAACTGTGATTTACTAAGGAAGTCTTTTTAGTTAAATGATTTCTTTTCCTCCTCCCTAAACCACATCCGAAGCCGAGTTCTGTGGCCCGGGTTGAACTTTCTGCAATTGCATCGAACAGCAGAGGTGGAAGAAGCACTGTGAAGTTTACTCCATTCCTGAATTTGCAGTTTTGTAGCAAAACAATATAAACCCTGCAAGATGAGAAAGGCTAGAAATAAAAGGAGGGAAACCCGAGCACCAAGAGAGGACACGCACCAGCTCTCTCCTCTGCTCAAGGTGAACCGCAAGAAGCTAGCAGGGCAGGGAATAGTGTAAGAGCGGTACACTCTCCCAGAAATGGCCCCTGTGTGCATCCGTGTGCATCCCACTTTTTTCTTGTCCCAGGAGTTTCTTTCCTGTCACTGCTTCTGGTCTGCAGGTCAGGAGGAAGGTGGTGGACCGTGTGGATTTTTTTCATACGTTGACTTCAACACACTAGATATACAAAGCTAAGGACAAGCTGAGAAGACTTACATGTGTCTGTTGAATTATTCCATTTGTCACGTGCTGGTTGCAAGTGAAGGCTTGGGAGCTCCCTTGTTTCCGTGTGCCAGGTGGCCGGGCGCAGGCACATCTATGAGCCTGGCTTCTCCCAAAGTCACTCCTGTTATCCATCCCAGTTGTCTATAAATAGCATCCCTTTGAGGATTGTTGAAATAATTTGTTGCTATAATTATAGTGACATTTCTCGCATGTTATAATCATATAAAATGGCACAAATAAAGGGATGCTATTTTTGACTAATTTATTTTTTTCCCCCCGATTCCATTTGCGTTTCGTGCGATGGAAGAAAAGGTTAGAAACACACTCGTTTTTGAGAAGGAGCCACGCTTGGATGGAAGAGAAGAAGAGCACAGAAAATCAAGAGAACTTCCCTAAAAAAGAAAGGGAGCTGGAGACTTTGAAGTTGACACGGTTTTAGCAGAAAGGAACACAAAGTATGAGGTAAAGTCGCTGAAGTCCAATTCCCCAAAAACAAGAGAAGCGAAGACTCGTGATGACAGTGTTCCTGCCGCTGGCCACGCAACAAAAGTCGTTTGGATTTGTCACGGGCTTTTCCATTTTCAACGACAGGATGCTAGCTGGGAGTGGCGAACGAACGTCTGCAAAGAAACATCCGAGATGGCTGTGCTGTGAGACTCTCCAGAATGTTCTGAGTTGACAGGAACTCCACTGTTTTCACACAGCCGGCCGATGCCAGTTTCACCATGAGTGGACGACACCAGCTGGTGTGCAACAGCCCAGCTTGTGGACCCTGCCAAGCTGACCATCGCTCTCAAACCTCTCCTCGGGTTGCCAAGGGTGGGGCTGGGGCTGTAACTCAGTTTCCAGCATGCTCAAAGCCCTGGGTTTGAGGCTCAGCGTGGCGTAAATGGAGTGTTTCCATGTCTGTCTGTAATCCGGGTTTGCAATTGGGCGATGACGGCAGGAGGATCAGAAGTTCAGGTCATCTGTTGAGTTTGAGACCAACCTGGGTGACATGAAAATCTGTCTAGAAACAAACAAAAAAATGTGCTAAAGGGTAGGAGGCACACGGGGTCCACACAAGCCGTTCTAGCTGGTAACATTAAGAGTGTCAGGGAGTTTATTCTGGGTGCAGTTCCTCGTTCTTCAAAGAGCTCAGGTCTGGGGTCTACTCTTAGGATTGGGCCAATAACACCAGCATCAATGTGGATTGGTACTATGACAGCTTTCTCAGCTCTGCTCAGGGCTAACTTGTTACACAATTTCGTGTGTTCTTTTCCCGATGACTGTATAGCCCCAAAGATGGAGGTCTTGCCTAAATTTAGCATTTCTACCTTGCAGTTTCTTGGCCAAGCCAGGTATGGAGCAAACTGAATGAATGGGGGGTGAGACAGGAGGACTTTAGGTGAATCTGGCATTGTAGTTTGCAGCTTTTGTAAGCTTATGCAAGAGTTCTACTTTTTGGAACCTCAAGTTCTTCCCTCCCTCCTCCTCCTCCTCCTCCTCCTCCTC
>NC_022011.1:35749442-35780849 GCF_000317375.1 Microtus ochrogaster | reverse complement strand
CTCTCTCTCTCTCTCTCTCTCTCTCTCTCTCTCTCTCTCTCTTTCTCTCTCTCTTTTGTAACTACAAAATGTTTGGTTTGACCTGGAAGCTGTTAAAGGCCCCCAGTCCTAGGCGACACAAACAGAGTATCAAGCAGGGCTCCTCCGTTCAGCACCCTGGGCCTGAGACCTGATGGCTTAATCTCATTGTGTGGTATAATGTTCCCTGGATACAGTGGTGTAGATCAGAAGTAGACCCTGGAGTCTCCCCATAACGAGCCCTTTGCTTCTGCTTGTCCTGTGCTATTGGACATGAGGACCTGCCAATCAGAATCTGTGTGTGTACGCTGTGATCTGTTGGCTTGGGGAGAGGGGAGCCAGGTTGAGGTGGCTAGAATGGATGGAAAGGCATTCATATAGCCAAGTAGAAAGAACAAATGGAAAGTTCTGGAAATTCCCAGTCCACGTTGAAGAAAGACCTGGCCTTGAGTTCCAGAGGTAGCTTGTATTCTAGGAGTAAGTAAACTTTCTTTCCCTCCTCTTCTGGATGAGGCACAGATTTAATTAACTTTCTTATTTGCAGTGAAAAGCCCAGGTAATATATACAACTGTTGTCAATAATTAGACTTTTGTTTTAAGAGGGTCTCATTATCCCAGCTTGGTGGACAACTCACCATAGAGCTGAAGATGACCTTGATTGCCCAACCCCAACCCCACTCAGCTTTTACCTCTGGAGTACTGGGACCAGAGTCCTAGACTGCCTCTCTTGTTTTTCGTGGAACTGGGACCCAGGGCCTTGCACAGGCTAGGCAGCTACTCCCCAGCTGGACTACTCTGTGAATAATTAAATGACTGGAATTTTCTAGTCCACATTCCCAGAAACCCCAGGCAGTGTTCACTAGCCCCTCTCCCAGGACCAAACTAAAGCAGTCTTTGTGCTTCTCCCCAGGGGAACCCCAGAAAGCTGGACAGATGGACAGCCTCTGGGCGGGAGAGCAAACAATTCACTCATACACACTTGTGCTGGCCAGGTTGGCCCCAGCTGCTCTCGACTGCCACTGTGGTCCAAGGACACGAAGGCTCAGTCCTTCCTGCACCTGTCCCAGACTCCCCGACTGGGGAAATGTCACCTCTCCGCTGGACATCAGTGCTAACCCGTCTACTCTGGGGCTCCTCTGAGCTGCCCGGTCCTTCTTGTCACGCACATCCTGACTTCACATTTCCTTTCTTGATCTCATTGAGAAATGAGAAATTGGGTTACCAGCTACCTAATTCCATTTGCTCGTTATTCCTCAGAAATCTGAGTCCTGGGAAGGGAGTGTAATGGGAGAAGTCTGAAGACAGGGAGGCTACGGTGGCCGTGCCATTTTGAATAAATTTCCGTTCCTCCTGATTTGCAAATCTAGAAGCAAACTGCCAGGATTTTCTGGGGTATCGTCGCCTTCCCAGAAGGGAAGTATCAATGTCTCAAGTCCTACCAGGCATGCTCTTGGCAGCAGTGGTGTGGGCTTGCTCACACATGGATTTTCTCTTGGTTTTGTGGTGCATGTCTTACAGTTTCAATTAAATGAACATTAAACAAGAGGCACCCTACAGGTGGATGAGGGGATGGGAGGCACTCAGACCTTTAACCTGGAAAACTTGGAGTCCGTAGGCCTTCGTTTTGTACTCAAGCAGCGCCTCTGACTTCTACAGTCTCTTTCTATGTCCTGTGTCCATTATCAGCATCATGAGTAGGGGCTTTTTGTTTTGTTTTTAACATTGTTTGCTCTTCATTCATATGTTCAGAAGATGTTTTTTTTTCTTTTTGGTCAATCTCAGTTTTCATGTAATCTTGCGAGGGATTGGATCTCCCCCTGCCTCGTGTGTGTGTGTGTGTGTGTGTGTGTGTGTGTGTGTGTGTGTGTGTGTGAGAGAGAGAGAGAGAGAGAGAGAGAGAGAGAGAGAGAAAGAGAGAGAAAATTTATTTGTTCAGTCTGCCTGTATGCACGTGTGCATGTGTATGTATGTATGTGTGCACCTGTGTGTCTGTGTGTGCCTGCACATAGAGTTTAGATGTCATCATTTTTCAGAGGGGTTTCCCCTTTGTTTTTCTTTGCAACAGTGTCTCTCACTATTCTGTGGCTAGTGTTATGTCAACTTGACACAAGCTGAAGTTATCAGCGAGGAGGGAACCTCAGTTAGGAAAATGCTTCCATAACATTGGGCTGTAGGCAAGCCTGCAGGACGTTTTCTTAATTAGTGATTGATGGGGGAGGGCTCAGCCCTTTGTGGTGGTGCCACCCTTGGGCTGGTAGTTGGAGGTTCTGTAAGAAAGCAGACTGAGCAAGCTGTGAGGTATCAGCCTGTAAGCAGCATCCCTCAGGGCCTCTGCATCAGCTTCTGCCTCCTGGTTCCTGCCCTGCTTGAGTTCCTGTCCTGACTTCCTACAGTGATGGACCATGAAAGTGAAAGTGTAAGCCTATTAAGCCCTTCCCTCCCCAATGAGTCACGGTGTTCATCATAGCAGCTCAAGCTAAGGCACTCTCCTAACGCTTGCTGAGTAGGCTAGGCTGGCTGACCAGCCCACTTCAGAAAACCTCCTGTTCTTGCCTCCCAGTGCTGGCTAGGTTTACAGATCCATGTCCCAACACCTGACATTTTAGTGGGCTCCAGGGCTCAAACTCAAGTTCTCAGTTTGCAAGGGAGCACTTTCCTGACTGAGTTATATCCTCAGTTGAAGTTTCTTTCAAACTAACTTTCTCCTGTAGTTGCCCCCACCACCTTGCTCTATGACTGACTTTCCCTGCCCCACAGGCAGAGGAGCCAGGCTGAGTGGCTGAGTGGTTGTCAGGACTCTTGAGGGGAATGTGAGGATTCCACAAGGTTGTTTTGTATTGATGATTTTGTTTTGTTTTTGTAGTGTGGGAGTTGAACCCAGGGCTTTCTGCATAGGAGGCAAACACTCAATCAATGAGCCACCACTCTGGCCTGATATTGCTGAATTCACCAGCCTACTCCTTCTTGGTGGACTGATGTGGAACATGGTCGTGCCAGGCTTTCTGGGCACGCCTGCCTGAAGGGATAGAGAGAGGGGACAGGGGTCAGGGTTGGGGAAGCACCCAGGAAAGGTGCAGTAATCTGCAATGTGTGTGTGTGTGGGGGGGATTCGCTTATTTCTGATACAAGCATTGGGCAGGCTGTTATGAACAACATCACAGAAGACATTAGCAAACCACAGTTCTCGGTGCACTGCGACTTTCCTCTGCCTCTTTACTCATCTTTAGCCATCCTTGCCAACCGCTTCCTCAACCCCCCTCCCTGCGAGCTGATGTCACACCATGGAGAGACGGAAAATAATGCACTCATGTGCAAGGGACTCTTGGTTTGCTAAGACAAAATTAAAGATCACCCAGGTTCAAGCAGAGTCACGGTGATAAGCACTGCCACCATGGCTGGGAGAGCGCTCTTGAAAACGAGCCAAAAACAACAGGTCGTCAGATTTCTACGGTTCTCAGAATGGAGGATTTTATGATCTACTAAGGAGCAGTCTGATGAAATCCAAGACTTGTGCTTTGGGTGAAAATGCCATTTTTTTTTTTTTTGTTAAAATCTTTAAACTTTCTTCTTAGGCTTTCGTTTTCAATTCAAAGCGTATTTCTTTGAACCTATAGTCTCCACTAATTTGCTTCTTTCATAACACAGAAACCGTGACATCTGCCCTTGAAGTGGCCGTTCTTTGTACACTGGGTGATCTTGGCCGGGTATCTCTTCCTAACGTTTGCTAGAGCTTTTGGGGACAGATGCATTTAGTTTTGGCAGTCATTGAGTCTTTCTGTCCTTTGCAATTTCAGCTTGTCTGGAGTTGGCAGGAAGGAGAGGGCGTCACTGTACTGTTGAATACAGAATTTGGCCTCTCTTACTGTGTGTGTGTGTGTGTGTGTGTGTGTGTGTGTGTGTGTGTGTGTGTGGCGGGAGGAACCACTATTTGGAGTGACTATGCAAACAGCTGGAGAACACTCCAAGTCCTTCTGGCATGGCAAGGATGACTTCTGACTTAGTGGCGGGCAGTCTGCTGGCAGGGTTCCTTGCTTCAAGCACCTTCCTGGCGTCCTTAAAGGAAATATTTCCTCCTCCTCCTCCTCCTCCTCCTCCTCTTCCTCCTTCTCCTGCTCCTCCTGTTCCTTCTTCTCTTTTTGTTTTTGTAAGTGCAACAGATAAAACCCAGGGTCTTGCAGCATGCTAGGCAATTGTTCTACCACTGAGTTCCCCCCTCAGCCCTGATTCTCCTTTTGAGTTACTGTGTAAATGTTGTGCTAATGTTACAAACTAAGCCCCTTTCTTTGCCATGCTCTTTGCCAGTAAGTAAAGCAATGGGCCTGAGAAAAGAGCTTGTTTGTCACCTGGTTATATTAGGCAGAGTTCTCTAGAGGTACAGAATTGATGGATGAATATTATTACAAACACGATTTATTAGATCGGATTATACAATATAGCCAGCCGTGATCTGCACACGGAGGAGACTGAGAACTTGGTAGTTGCTTACCTTAACTCACTAGGTAAGATGTCTCAACAGTCCCAGCCTGTCCCTGAAGAACTGGGGAGCTGCTGGTCGTCAGTCCCTGTCGGGAGGTTGAAGAAGCTGGTTCTGATGCTAGGGAAGGAAGACAGCAACAGAGCACACACTCTCACTAGCAAAGAGCATGGGCAAGCTGGAAGAGCAGTGGTTTTTCCCTCCAACCTCTTGGTACGTGGGCCTCTGACCCACTCTGCAAGACAGCCTTTCTCGTGTTCAGAGAATATGCTCACAGATCTGCCCAGACAGCTTCCTCTTAGCTGATCTCAGATCCAGTCCAGCTGACAGCTGAGGTGAACCATTACGTTGGGCTAGGGTCAGGGCTGGAACCTGGGGTTCTTTCTGAGGACAGGGATTGGTGGCGTATATGAGAGGAGCAGAATGGATTCAGGCGTGGGGGAAAGGTGATCAGGTTGGGCCCTGCCGGCAGTATGTGCTGGTGTGATCCATTGCTCTTTTATAGAAAGTGCGTTCAGAAAATGACCACGTCTTTGGATGAGTTTGAAGTCTCCGTAAAGGTCAAATAGACCATCCCTGCTGTCCTTTAATCCTATGGAAAGTGAGCTGTCATTGTCACAAATCAGAGGTATTATCAACAACAAAGCTAGTCGGGGGTGAATGACACTCAGTTTTGGGACCTCCAAAATAACTGATCTTGAAGGTCAACTAAAAATGAGCCAGGCCTGTTGACAGAGTTGTTCAGGAAGCTGAGGAAAAGCACTACAAGTTCAACGCCTGGCCAGTCAACTTAGTAAGACTCTCAAAATTAAAAACAACAACAACAACAACAACAACGAGGGGTTGGAAAGATGGCTCAGCTGGAAAAACACTTGTACAAACATAAAGTCCAGAGCTTGGATCCCCAGAACCCACATAAAAGCTGTGTGCATAGGGTGTTCCTCTTAAAAGTTCCGTGTGTAGCAGGGGAGCCTGACACTATGTATAAGGTGATAGAGAGACACTCAGCATGAGCGTTCCTTTAGGCCCTTTCATACATGTGCTCCCACACACATGTGAATAGGCACATGCATGCACATATAAAGAGGGAAAGGGGGAGAGAGAGAAAACAAGCGAAAGAGAGAGCGAACAGAGACTGTTGCTCAGTACAGAGCATGCACCTAGCATGATTGACTAGATCCTATCTTCAGTACATGAAAAAAAATAAAGACATAAATAAAGATGAAAATAACTAAACGCAAGAACCCGAGAGCCAGAGGAAGGGCAGGGTTTCCCAGCTGTCCCGGTTTTACCAGACTACAGTGGGATGGGAGGGGGACAGTCACACCACTGCCTGGCTTACCAGCCTGGTGTCACTACAGAAGCAGTTTAACCAAACAGCCTTCCTCTACTGTGGCACAACACCAAGAGGAAGAGAAGGCCACCAACAGAGGGATGCCTCCAGAGGTCACAAGTGTGGTGACCACCCACAGAGCAGCAAGGAGGAGAGGAGGCTCAGCAGGACTGGGGGGGGGGGCGGCGGCGGTGCTAGGCTTGGGACAGGAGTGTGGAGGTGGAGAAGACTGAAACCCTCTGAACAGTAGTGTGGGGGGTGCTAGGCTTGGGACACGAGTGTGGAGGTGTAGAGTGGGGGGTTGCTAGGCTTGGGGAAAAGTGAAGATGGGGGACCGCCGGGCTTGGGTCCTGAGAGGAGGCTGGGCAGGCTGGTATCCTTGGGGAGTTAGGGCTTCTGTGTCCTGTGCTGTAGCCCATATGGGATAATGCCTAGGTGTTTGTAGGTCCTCTGCTCCATGTTTTACCTATGGCAAGCAGTGACTAGGCATATTGGGGTAGCAGGAGGACACAAGGTCTGGAGACAGATGGTGTTTTCTTCTAGGAGCACAAAGCCAATGACCCTGTTCAGACTTCTGTGTGTGTGCGTGTGTGTATGTGTGTGTGCGCGCTTGTGCTTGTATGTACACGTGAATGTACATATGAATGCATAAGCATGTGTATGCGGGTGATGTCTATGTCTGTGTGTGCATGCTTGTGCATGTGTGGTTTATGTCTCTGTGTGTATGTGTACACGTGGAGTCATGAAGTTTATCTGTGTCTGTGTGTGCATGCTTGTGCAAGTGTGGTTTATGTCTCTGTGTGTATGTGTTACATGGGTAGCCATGAACTGTATCCCTGCTCTTACAGCTTTTTTTTTTTAATCAAAAAACAATTCTGGGGCTTGGGAACAGTCGCAGTTGGTAAAAATCTGTTCTGCACTACATAAGTGGTCAATCTCTGGAAACCACAGGGAAAGACACCCAGGGTGGCAGTGTGTACTTATAGCATAAGGACTGTGGAACTGGAAACAGGCAGTTCCTTAGGGTTTACTGACTAGCTAGTCTAGATGACCCAGTGAGATCCAGGTTCAAGTGAGACACCTTATTTCAAAAAACTAAGTATGTGGTACTTGACAAAAGACACACACACACACACACACACACACACACACACACACACATGCACACACAGCCAAAAGAGCCCCCAAACCAAGAAAACCAACCTCCAAACCGCTAGCTCTGTTTATCTTCTCAGTTAAACCTGTGTAAGTGCACAGACATCACATGAACTAGTGCAAACAAGCCCAAGTCCCGGGGATCCATCTTGGTCTTCAGACTCTTTGTTAGCTGACATTAATGAGGAAGAGGGGAGGCTCAGGTACCTGCTTAACCCCCACAGGTCAGCCAAGGGGTCGGGCAGGATGCTAACCTCAGTCATACTTGATTTAGTGAGGGAAAGAAAAGCCGACCCCTTTCTGCGGTGTTAAATAATGATAATATATGCTCTAAAAATTCATTACAACCATAATCATGAATAGCTAGTGATTTAGAATTTGAGTTAAATAGTTAGGCTGCTACATTTGTGCTCTTTGGTGTTTGAATATAATTATTTGAGGATTAAATTGAGAGACATCGATCAGTCTCAGGAATAAATATCAGGCTTGCTTGCAAAGCCCAAATTGGAAGGGAGAAATGAGAGTTTGCAGAGAAGGTGTCTGTTGTCTGAATGAATGAATAAGAAGCAGATACTACACACCTAATTACAGAAAGACTCCAGGAAAGGAACTGATTACGGCTTTAAAGAAGACACCTGAGTAATAGAAGATGATTTTAGGAAATGGTTTTGCTTTTGTTTCATCTCTAATGGACTCTAAGGTTGGAGAAGGGATTTATTAAGGGGGCAAAAATGATAACTATAATTATATCATTTAGCAATCTCAGTTTAGACAAGAGCAGGCAGTAGGATGGGTTCCCTGGGATACATGGAGTATGGAGGCCCGCTTAAACGCTATTTCACATGGCACTTACATATTAGACTCACACAAACCCATTACATGATCCTTGCTAGTCAATAGTCAAGTCCCCAGAAGTTTCTATTGTACCTGGAAAAACAATGGAGTTGATCACAAAAGCTCAACGAGCCAGTATCCCATCACACTGTAGTGAGGATAACCTTGGATCAATTGCACTGGGTATAGTTAAACCTCCAGAACAGTTGACTGTACATATCTTTGGAAAAAAGAAAATCCCTTCAGTTAATTTTTTTTTTTGCTGTGTAAATCTGTTTCAAGTGGGCTTACTCTAGACCCTAGAGTACAGTTTTAATGTGCTTTTGTTGAGGATTTCATGACATGCAAGTTCAGAGGACTTTTGCCTGAAAGTGCTAGCTGTTATCTCCACGTAAAGCAAGGTGAACTGAAAGACTCACACAAAGGTGTTCTGTAGCTCCCACTGCAATCAAACTGGAGAAGGCAAGTCTGTGAAGCCAGGGGAACGGCAAGCAAGGGCGTGTTCAAAGCCTCTCTGCCTTTGGGCTCCCAGTCAGCATGAGTCTGATAGGGTAGGGGTGTAGGGAAGGTTCTGCTGGGCTCTCTCAATCCTCAGAGACCCCCAAAGACAATGAGAATTCAAACCAGCAAATAGTTTCATAACACACAAGAGAGATTCCAATCCGTGTGTGCTTACGATTTCGTAAACCAGTGATGCAGGCCAGAATGGTGTTTTGTAACATTATGGAGCAATGTATCACACAAATTACCCCTGGGCTCTGGCCAAGAGGAGCTTTTAGCAAACCAATGGATCTCCTGCCCTTTTCCCATATTGAGCTCACATCCTCCCTGCCTGCACCTATCCAGAGGGAACGACCATCTTACCCAAAATATTATCATAAAGCAGAGATGGAGCTTAGGATAGATTCAGCAGGATGGGGGCAAGGGGCTGGTGCCCACAGCCTTCTCTCTACCATAGGTGCTCACCAGCACTGACTGGCCTCTGAGGCCCTAGTCTGGATTGGCAAATTATATTCCAAAGGAGTAGTGGGACATGATTCAGAAGATAAATCTATGAAAGCAGTGCCTGGGGCTCTGACTGGGGGCACAGAACTGTGCTGAGGATTCAGAAGTGGTTTGGGTGTGATTGTGAGACACAGTGAAACCTGGTTTGTGTGGGTGCTTGTGCACACGGCATGCAAAGGTGCATCAAAGGGCAACCTTGGTATTCCTCAGGTGCTGCCCAGCTTGTGTTTGAGACAAGTTCTCTGATTGGTCTGATTAGATAGGGCGGGCTTGCTAGCGAGCCCCAGCACTGGAATTATAAGTGCGTTCCACCACTCCTGGCCTTTGTATGTGGGTTCCAGGGGTCAAATTCAGGTCCTCATGTTGCACTTCAAGCATTTGATCAACTGAGCCATCCGACTATCTCGAGGCATTTTTTCTCCCTGTCACTTCTCCAGCGTCCTTAGCTTCTGTCAAGAGCTCACCCATGTGAGCCTTCCCACCCTTTACTCTTCATCTCTCCCTTCTAGCAACTCCACCTCCATACCCTTGCATATACGTTCCCCCAAACTTCCCCATGCTGCTGTGCACAATCTAATCATTGTCCCCCTTACTGCAGCACTGCTTGAAATGATAAGTCAAGATCTCTAAGACCTGGGCAGTGCCTTCAATTATGTTATAGTCTCTTTAAAGCAATAAAAATAACAGTCAGCTGTAAATGGAAGCTTACCCAACTTGTAAGAGTAAACACAAAATTTTGGGGAGGAGAGGGTATGACCTGGGCCAGTAAGGCGTACTCAGGTAATGTGGTATTTTAGTATCTTGAGGGAGGAAAATGTCAGAGAGGGAGCCCAGAAAGGGACAGGGCTGAGGCTGACAGGAACAAAGACAGCCAACAGGATCAGGGACAGACACAGAGGGACTTGGGAGAGGCTCCCATGGCCAGAGCAGGGAGCCATTCTGTGCTGGACCAAGCATTGGCAGGTGTGTGGGCATGGTTAACTATAATAACTACTAGGGATAGAGCTTGGAGTGTTGAGATATTTAGGATGCGTTTGTGGAGCTAGTGTCAAGTAGAAAGTAGAGACCAACAGGGTCCAAGAACCCAGTGAAGTTTGGGAAAAGAGAGCATGGGAGTGATTCTTTAGAATCTTCCATGGTACAGGTGTAGGGGCTTAAGTGACTTACTCAGTGAAGGCATAGGAGAGCAGTATGCAAATCAGGACTTCCTGGGATGTAAGTTTGGTGATGGACAAGAAAACAGAGGCCTTGGAGACAAAGTAACCGGGCCTAAGTCTCAGATCGGACACTGTTGTTTTTTTCTTGTGTGTATGTGTGTGTGTGTGTGTGTGTATGTGTGGGGTGTGCTGTGGAGCAGTGGCCTTTTATCCTGTTACTTATATTATTTTAAATAAAATGCCGATTGGCCAGTACCCACACAGGAAGGAAGTATAAGTGGGGCGACGGCCAACCAGGCAGGAAGTAGAGGTGTGGCAACAAGAATTATGGGAAGAGGAAAATCTCAATCTGCAGTCGTTACCCAGAGAGAGGAAGCCAGACACAGAGCAAGCAAGATGTGATTGCCTCGCCGCAAAAGGTAGCAAGCCATGTGGCTAACACAGAGAAGCCTGAGCCAATCAGTTTATAATTAATGCCGACCTCTGTGTGTTTTCTTTGGGATTGAACGACTGCAGGACAGGGTAGGACAGAAACCTCGGTCAACACGTGTATGTGTGTTTGTGCACACATGTATGTGTGTGTGCATGCATGGCTCATTTAGCAACAGACAGTTTGCCCACCTGAATGAGATGGTGTTACAGAAACAGAGCATGAGGCAAGCTCGAAGACTGTACAGGAAGCAGGGCTTAATGACAGTGTGGAAGGGGGGGGGGCAGGCTCCAGGAATGACAATGGTAGGCCTTTTTGTCATTTTCTGAGTCCCCCATCTAATGTTCCCTCTCCCCAGGATTCCTCAGAAGCAAGTATCTGTTAATCTAGGATCTGGTCTTTGCCTGCACACGATGTTCTAGGACAGGCTTCTAACTTGTCATTTGGAGCTGACTGGATCCCCAGGCAGTAAGAGAGAAAGCAATGATCCTTTACCTGCCACCCCCACTGTATTCAGACAAACCCTGACAGAACTGAGAAATGAACACTGGAACCCTCCACCAGCCTAGCTCAGACATTCTTGTTATATGCACTTGCTCCCATGCACATTGAATTCTGTGGGATTCTATCCCGTGTGCAGGCTGATGTGGTCCATCCTCCCAGGCAAGACACGGGCAGTCCCATGATTAGGGCATGCCTTTGGGACATCTGTGCCCATGACCGCTCCCATTCCTTTCCTTGTTTCCCAGACATTGGCAATATGCTTGCTTGCTTACTGGCTTCTGCAGTGCTGGCTGGTGGACCTCAGGGTTTTCAGCATTCTAGGCAAATGCTCCACCACTGAGATACACTCTCAGTCCTCTCTTTACCAGTGCTTCATTTCCATCATTTCAGGATTTCAGATATTTCTTGGGAATGGAGTCATGGCACATGTAAACCGTGCTGTGAGCCTTTTGCCTTCTGAACCGTCCCCTGGCAATCCAACAGAGCTGGCATGTGCCCCAACAGGGTCAAGGTATTTTTCGTTGTTGGACAGTAGCTCACCATAAACACACACAGCAGAGTTCACTCAACATCCACCCTCTGAAGGGCGTTTGCTCACAGGTGTAGAGCTAGAACCGAAGCCCCAGCAAACACTTGGGTACAGGTTTTCATGCAGACCTGACTTTTGATTTCTCCAGAGTAAATGTCCAGGAGTATTACTGCTGCATCTTACCATAAGCATGTGTTTAGTTTTATAATAAACCATAATATTTTTCCCATAGCGACTGTGCCATTTCCCACTTCCACGGAAGAGGAAAGTCCCTCAGCATTCTTGGCCGGCCTGGGGTAAATGTGTGTATGTAATTCAACTGCTCCCACCGCTGTGTGAAGATGAAGAGTGTGGTTTTAAGCAGCAGCCTGACTAGTTTTGTATCAACTTAACACAAGCTTCAGTCATCTGAGAGGAGGGAATCTCAACCGAGAGAAAATGCCTCCATAAGACCCAGCTGTAGACAAGTCAGGAAGGTGTTTTCTTAATTAGTGATTGGTGGGGCAGGCCCAGGCCATTGTGGGTGGGGCCCGCCTGGGCTGGTGGCTCTGGGTCCTATAAGAAAGCAGGCAGAGCAAGCCAGTAAACGGCACCCTCCATGGCCTTTGCATCAGCTCCTGTCCAGGTCCCTGCTCTATTTGAGTTCCTGTTCTGATTTCCTTCACTGATGAACAGCAATATGGATGTATAAACCACGTAAACCCTTTCCTCCCCAACTTGCCTATGGTCAATGGCACTTTGTTGCAGCAATAGTAACTCCATCTAGACCAAGACAGGCAGTGTCTTAGTGCGTTCCCTGATGCTGTGATAAATCACCATGATCAAGACAACTTATAGGAAAAAATGGTTTATTGGCTTATGCTTACAGGGTGTTAGTCTATAATGGTGGAGTAGCTTGGTTGCAGACATGTGGCAGGCATAGCCCCTGGAACAGGAAGCTGAAAGCTGAGAGTTCACATCTTGAGCCACAAGCATGAAGCAGAGATGGTGGGAGCACATGCATGCACTGGGAAGAGGCCTTGAAACCTCAAAGTCCAACCCTAGTGACATGTGTCTCACCAAATCCCCAATGACCAACAATGGGGCCGGCATCTTTCCTCACAGGAGCCAAGTGTCTGCTGGCTTTTCCCCTTCATTTTAAACTTATTATTACAATCTAGCATATTTTTACTTCTGCTTGTAAAGTTAGCTGTGCTCACACTCAAAATGTAGCCAAGGATGACTTCAGTCCCCTCCTTCAATGATTTCTGGTCCCCTCCTTTCACCTCCCAAATTCTGGGAGGTGACAGTCATTTGCCACCATGTGTGGTTTATGCAATGCTGGGGACTGAAAAGCCATAGAGGAGACTTGGGGAGGTCTCTAACTGGAAAATCTGCAGGACAGAGGTTATCCTAGATTTACCACTGGTGGTTTTCAAGCACTGAAATCAAGACAGACAACAACCCATGCACCTTTAGGAACCCCCAACCTCCACCTCAACTTCTCTATCCACCACTAGCACAAGATCAAACTTTAGCATTCACAGTGTAGGAGAGTAAGGGAAATGACTAAAGACTTGCTAGAAATGTCTTTACTTTCTTGACACTAACTTGATAAAATCTTTCTCTATAGACTCATCTCCAGGGTAAGCCCTTGAAGGAACTGTTAAATAATTGTTATTTAGTGTTGTGAAGCAAAAGCAACCATGTGAATATATACCAGAAACTTAGTAACAATTCTTCTGGAAGAATGAGCACAGATTTTTCTAATATTTTTTTAAAAAAAGTATCCCACAGAACAAAAAAAAAATGGGTTACAATAGATACCAAATTCAGAAGTCAACTTTCAGTCATGAACAAATGATTAGACAGAGCTAAAATATATATGATTCCCTAAAATATGGACGATTCCATAGAGTACCTCCAGATGAGAATCAAAACAATAAACAATTGATCATTCATATTGTGTGGTAGTTTGAAAGAAATGCCCCTCATAGGGAGTGTCACTATTAGGAGGTGTGGCTTTGTTGGAGTAGATATAGACATTTTGGAGAAAGTGTGTCACTGTGGGGGTGGGCTTTGAGGTCTCACATATGCTTGAGCCATGCCCAGTGGATACAGCTCACTTCCTGTTGATTGCAGATCAATATGTAGAACTCTTAGCTCTTCTCTAGTATCATGTCTGCCTGCATGCGAAGTCCTGCCATGATGATAATGGACTGAACTCCTAAAACTGTAAGCCACCCCAATTAAATGTTTTCCTTTATAAAATATGATGTGGTCATGGTATCTCTTCATAGAAACAGAAATATGAACTAAGGCATATTGCTTCACCTTTTTGTAAATGGTTAATTTGCTGTGGGACAATTATCTTGTACCCTGTAAAGATCCGTCAGTTGTATTGCTTTAAGAAAATGCTAATTGATCAGTAGCCAGGCAGGAAGTATAGGTGGGGCAACCAGAACAGGAGAATTCTGGGAAAAGGAAAGGCTGAGTCTGCAGTCATCACCCAGACACAGGGGAAGCAAGATGAGAATGCCTCACTGATAAAAGGCACCAAGCCACGTGGCAAACCCAGACAAGAATTATGGGTTAATGTAAGATGTAAGAGTTAAATAATAATAAAGCCTGAGCTAATAGGTTAGCCAGTTTATAATTAATATAGGCCTCTGTGTGTTTCTTTGGGACTGAATGACCAGGCGGAACAGAAATCTCTGTCAACAGTTAGTTGATTAAAGTAAAGACAAAGTTAAGAAATTCAAGTACCCCTCATGAATCAGAGACTGAAATTCAGCTTGTGAGTTGTAGATTACTTTAAGAGCTCACAGGAAAGTTCTGGGCTGTTTCCCCTGGGTTCATAATTTCTGGATTTGGGGACTCTGATAGTTACTTGTCTTGCAGGTGTAACAAGAATACCTGACAAAAGCTCACAGTTTGGGGGTGCAGTCAATCCTGTGCAGAAGGTGTGGTGCAGGCCTAGGAGGTACTATGGGGTGTCCATCAGCAGTCAGGAAGCAGAGAGAGGTGGATGCCGAAGCTCAGCTTGCTTTCTCCTTTTCATGCAGTCCCAGCCCCCAGTCTATGGGAGGGTACCAGCTACACCTTAGGATGCCGGACTTCAGGGCTTCCCCAGTCTGTGTCATCTTATATTAGGAGGTGAATACACAAGTTTTCTGTTATATGCATTGTTTCCAGTTGCTGCTGTCACAGACTTGGAGACTTAAAACAAGGTACCTTGTTCTTTCCTATTTCTAGAAGTCACACTGTATTTTTATTGGACTGAACCAAGGTGCTCCCAAAGATAGTCCACTTGCAGGCTCTGACAACAGAAGCTATCTTCACCTGTTCCCTGTCTGGTGGCTGACAGTAACCCTTGGCTTGTGACCCCTTTGTCTATCTTCAGAAAGCTTCTGTCCAGCCTTTGCTTTCATCCCTATTTCACAAGGCCCTCTGTAGTCAAATCTCCCTCTGTCTCCTTCTTACAACATTGTTACCTATGGATCTCACACCCCATAACTCTGCAATATAGTCACCAAAACATCAGGTAAAGCCCTCATGATATTTAAAGCCATTTTAATTGTGTGCTGTGTTGCGATCATAATTATCATTGACAGGATGTAGCTGCATCCATCTGTGGGGAACCTTGGGTCAGCCTTCCTCTGCATGTAAAGGTTTAAGGTTGCTGTGCTAGGATGGAGACCTCTCTCCCAACTCAGGACAACACCCATTAGGAGAATTCTAGTCAGCCACTCAGAACAGATTTTATTCAAGTTTTTCTCCAGCCCATGCATGACTGATAAAACAAAGAACAGCCCCAGAGGGGGAACAAAAGAGTACTTTACCTTAACTGTCCTTACAAAGGATGGAAGTCTTTAAAATTCAGATAAAATATATGCCCAACACCAAAGTCTCAGGAGGCGGATGAGACACTGAAGTACAAAAATAACCAGAAAGGCCAGGCAGGAGGCAGACAAAGACTGTGCTCCACCATTGCTGTGTACTGTCCCCAACCTTCAGGTCCAGGGGCTGAGAGGATGGTGGAAGGGGACACTGAGAGGGAGGACTGAGCATTTCTTGGATGGGGAGATTGTAACTAATCTAACTGGCTAATCTAACTGGAAAAAAGTAGCACATCCTAGAGTCTTGACCCTGCCTGACAGTCCCTGTCTCATGTCAGGCTGAAGGACCAGGAAAACTCTTAAATTCACCACATAGGCATCTGGAAGGCTACTCATGCAGCAAGGATATGTTGAAGATCTAAGTACGCATCTATCACCATACTAGGGACAGAATTAAATACAAGATAAGAAGAAAACAAACAGAACTGTCCATGAAAGGCTGTGGGATGCACTCACACTCGCTCATTGCAGCCCAAACAACAGAGGCTCATCGCATTGCCTGGGTCTGTGTCCCAAGAGTCCATTGCTTTTGGTTACGTACCAACTGAACAGTCTTCACAAGTGTCCTAGCTTGTTTTCCTGTTGTTGTGACCAAAACCACGATCAAAACCAACTTGGAGAGAACAGTTTTCTGAGTGTTGCATGACAAAACTTTTCCTGGGCAGATGTCATACCTACATGACGACTCACCCCAGATAGGGCGCCCAATACATACCAAAGTATGGATAACACCTAAGTTCAACTTGGTGAACCAGAGGTTACTTACAGGAGTCTGGGTGAGGGGTCACTTATAGGAGCAAAAACGACTCAAAGACAGCCACATCACCAAGGTTCACCCCAACATGGGTGACAGCTCACAAAACTGGTAAACTGGAGCACACTTCACAGCCTGTAGGCAGACCAACGGTCTGAAGGGGGTCCTTTCCAACTGACTCAGTTGGTCTAAACTTCCTCACGGCAGCAGGTCTGGTTTCAGAGTCTTCTTTGAAGGCAGGCTTGCCTGCAAATCTTCTTTGCAGCTTAGATTATCAGATAGGTACTTTTTACCTGGCAGCTCTGCCCAGTTAGTCTTGGAGGGACTGTCAGCTTCTACTGCTTACTCTGGTAGGGAGGGGCCTAGTGAATCTGGTCAGTTTCATGGACTTTCTAAAGCTATTTTGAATTGTTTATCTTCCTGCTTAAGGTGCTTCCCTGCAGGATAGAATGTTTCTATCTCAGAGGAAACTGTTACACAACACCTAGTTTCTACATTCCTACCACACAGTTGATCACGGAAGGAAGCCCATGCCGGAACTCCAGCTGGGCAGGAACCTGGAGGTAGGAACTGAAGCAGAGGTGGTAGAGGTTTGCTGCACAGTGATGTGCTTTTCATGGCTGGTTCAAACTGCTTTCTTATACAGCCCAGGGCCGCCTGCCTGGGGGCAGCACTGCCTACAGAGGGCTGGGCCCTCGTGCACCAATCGTTAATCAATAAGGTTCCCCACAGATTTGGCACAGGTCAATCTGATGGAGGCATTGCTTTTCAGTCAAGGTTCCCCTTCCCAGATATCCCTGGATTATATCACGTTGACAAAAAAAACCTGAAGAGTACTGCCAGTAACAAGAATCTGTCTGCTGACCAATTCCACAATATATGTTCAAGATAAGATTGATGGAAATAGAATTGTTGGAGCATAGAGCAAAAACGAATACATAACAATTTTGAAAGCCACGGTCTGTCCACAGTCTGGGTTGCATGGACAGATTACACAGAGCCCATGTTTTTCAGACCCTGCAGGACATCTTCTCATCTATAAAGGGAGCAAACATCATGAACGAGACCATTAAGTAAATCAGAGAGCTAAGCCACAGGCACTGAACAAAGCATTTTATGAATAAGTGCTTAGCAGTGATGCATGATGTGTTTAGATTCTCTGAAACCTCCCAAACTTGAAAATACTCCTTATAAAATGCTATTCCTATCTTTAAAAAATAAATCAGTAAGATACAATGGAAAAGCACAACGATGTCATTTAAAATTTAAAATTTGTAAGCACATAACTAAACACCGAATGATTGTTATCCTCAGCTTTTTTGTCCCTGAGAGAAAATACCTGACAAAAGCAATTTAAGGAAGGAGGGGTTTGTTTTGGCTGAGTCACAGTTCAAGGGTACAGTCCTTAGTGGGGGCAAGAGCATGGGAGTAGTAGCGGGAGGCAGCTGGTCACATTGTATCTGCTGTGGGGAAGCTTAGCCAGAGGCCGCAGGAGTGGGAAGCAGTTGGTCACATTGTATCTGCTGTGGGGAAGCACAAGGCAGGCAGCCGGGGAGGCAATTGTAACATTGTATCTGCTGTGGGGAAAGCTTAGCCAGAGGCAGCAGGAGTGAGAGGCAGCTGGTCACATTGTGTCTGCTGTGGGGAAGCTGATGGAGAAGATTGCTGGTGCTCAGCCTGCTTAGGAAGATTCTCCATCTCAGTTAACCTCATCCAAAAAGCCATTCCCAGAGATGCCCCGAGGTTTGTCTCCAACATGGCTCTAGATCTTCCAGATCTCAAAGATGAAGAATAAATTGAACATTCCATAAGAGGTCATTTATACACAAACTGCAGCTAAACGCACAGCTGAAGGACAATAATCGGCACTGTGATTTAAAAACCAACCAAGAGTAGGACCAAAGGGAGGAAGGCATTTAAAGGTACAGAAGGGCTTGGGATATAGTTCATTTGATAGAGCGCTAGCACAAAGACCTGGCCTAGATCACTATCACCGCATAAACCACACCTGTAATCCCAGCACTCAGGAGGTGGAGGAAGGGATTCAAAGTCATCTTTGGCATCAGGGAGTTTGAGACAGCATGGACTGTCTATCTCAGAAGCTAGCAAAAGCACAAACTAAATAACATATAAACTAACAGCACATTAAAAGTTAAGACTATTCTGCAGGGAGCAATGACTGCAATAGATATTTAAAGAGATTATAACAGCAAATTTGATTAAGAGATAAAACCATTTTTTTTTTTACTATGAAGTCATTTTAAAAAATCTAAAAATCCAAGAAAGACACACTGGGAAAGAAGAGGGTGTCACTCTTCTGAGATCTGCGGAGCCACAGACCTGGTGTCATGCACAAGAGAAGCACTTAAAAGCATAAAGGATAAGATATACATTTAGAAACTTTACCAGCTAGCTGGGTGTGGGAACACGTGCCTGTATGCCCGGTTTGGGGGAAGCAGAATTGGAAAGATGCACTCAAGTCCAAAGTTAGTCTGGGCTGCAGAGCTAGTTCTAGGCTAGCCAGAGCTAAGAGTGAGACTCTGTTTCAAAACCAGAACATCCACAACAACAAACAAAATGAAACAAAAACTCTACCCCTCAAAAAAAATATTAAAGGCTGCTACTAAAAAATGGAGGCACAACCGACAGTTACCAAAACAGTAATGGAACAAGGATGCTTTCAAACACAGAAACAATGTGCAGAAGCACTCCACCACAGCATGTCTGGTGCACAGGGAAACTCGGAGAGAGTGGGAGTTACAAAGATAGAAATCAGGCTGAACGTAAGGTTAATGCGGTTAGCGTGAAGAACTATGTACCTACTGGAGAGGCTATTTGATTGCATAGCACTAAAAAAGTCTAGGTATATGTTCATTCAAAGAGGCAATTTAAAGACAGATAAGAAAATGAAGGGCAGGGGTCACAGATTTGGCTGAGAGGAAGAATACTCACAGAGCACGTGCAAGGTTCTGCCTTCAGTGCCTAACATTGCACAGACAAAACAACTGAAGATGAAGTAGAGCAAAGAGATACACAAAATATTTCCTTACAGGGATTTGGATAGACAGTGTTAGCCGTGTAAGTTAGAACCTATGACAGAAACAACATGGGGCAAAGTATGACGCTGAACACTACTTAATACATGGGGTGTGAAAAGCGGTGCACCAGCACACTGCAGACAACTGATGGGATCCCCACATAACTCACCACAAAGTGGCCTGGCTTTAAAAAGCAGGAGGATGTTAGAAATGTTGTAGCATGGCCATGTCACAGGTAGAGGGCTGACACAGAGCACTTGACAAATCAAAGACCAGTAGTTCTCTGCACAGGAGGACAGGAAGAGTGGTCAGTGGCCAGCAGGCAGAGTGTCCAGCATACTGAGGTTCTTAGTTGTTGTTTGTTTGCTTGCTTTTGTGAGGCAAGGTCTCCTGTGTAGCCCAGCCCTCAGACTCTCCGGGACTGGGATCTCGTGGTTCTAGTTTCATTCTGCTGCTGTAACAAACCCCAGGACTCAAAGCAGTTTAGGGGAGGAAAGGGTTTATGTGGCTTATACGTCCAGGCTACAGTTCCTCATTGAGAGAACAGGGAAGCAGAAACCAGGGATGAAGGAACACTCTCCCAATGGGCTCACTCGGGGTCACACTGAACTGTGACCTATGAGTGAATCCCCTATGCGGGGATGGGGTGACCCACAGTGAACTGAGTCATCCTGCATCTACTAATAATCAAGATAATTCCCCACAGACATCTCCACAGTACCATTGGAGCTGGCCAGTTTCTCCGACAGGCCTAGGTCGGTGGTTCTCATCCTTCCTAATGCTGTGACCCTTTCATGTAGTTCCTCATGTGGTGGTGACCCCCAAACATAAGATTATTTTTGTTGCTACTTCGTAACTGTCATTTTGCTACTGTTATAAGGAGTGGAGACCCACAGGTTGAGAACCACTGCCCTAATTGTGTCATTGTGACTAGGTGATAAGGACACAGGTGTACACTACCCGCTGCTGACTCTGGTTCTGATTGAGTTTGAGATAATGCACGGCTCATTGTCAGTCTGATATGGGAAACCGTGTAGTCTCCCTGTCTGTCTTGCTGTCTTCTCTTGGCCTGTGGTCCTCTCATGCTCTGGGAAAACAGGTTCTCATCTACTCTCACATACAGACGTAGAAGTGTAAAGATGGACCAGGAGAGAAAACGGCCAGTTCCCACAGCCCATGGCTTCCCAGAACATTCTGGCATCTGTACGGGTAAACATAGAGCGTAGCTCAAGCTCTTGATGGAGTTGGTGCTGTGTACGTCTACTGTGAAATCATCATCAGAGAATTTAAAAAATTTGTTCTAAATCCATTTTTGTTATGCAGTTGGCTATTTTCAGTCTCTCTGTCCAGCCCAGAAGTGGCACTGTTGCGGAATATTTAACTATGTAAAGATGTGTTACATTTGTTTGTGCTGCATTTGTTTAATTATGTAAAAAGCTGTTGCATTTTTTTTAACCTTGGCTTTACTGGTTGGTCTTAATAAAAAGCTGGACAGTCAAGAGCTAGGCGTGAGAGGGATAGGCAGTGCTAGTATAGAGAGAGAATAAATAGGAAAGGATATGTAGGCACAAGAGGAGGAAGAACAATAGAGAAAAGAGGGGAGAATGAGGAACACCCCAGGACAAGAAGCCAGGCAGCTGCCAGCCAGCAGACACAAAAAGTAGTGAAAGTAAGATATACAGAAAGGAGGTGAAAAGGCCCGAGGCAGATGGTAGAGAAAGAGAAACTGATTAACAGCTAGCCAGAAATGAGCATAAGCTAGGCTGAGCATTTATAGCTAACAGTCAGTGTCACGATTTGGAAGCTGATTTGTGGACTAACAGAAGCCCGGTACACGATATTTTAGATGGATGAGACATGCTGCGCCCCTAGAAGTCTGGTCATGCTAGTGGCCTCCTACACCTCTGCGTACTTTCTGCCTTCCTACGAATCAGGGAGGAGCATGAGCCTCGTCTGGGTGGATCTTTACAGCGAAGATCAAGAGCAGCTGTAACAATCCCAGAACCATGTGAGGAGTGAAAGAGAAGACTGCAAAGGGGTCCGTGGAGGTAGTCTGGACCCTGGGAAGAAAGTTCTGAAAGTGTGCTGACACCAACATGATGGAGAACGGTGCTAGGATTAGGATGAACCTCCCATCCCCAGAGACTTCATGAGAGAGTAGCTACTGTTGGGCTCCAGGCAGGAAGGAGGGAGAAGACCTAGGAAGCATGGGAACCAATTGGCTTCAGAGGTTGGAGGGTCGGTTGCAGGCAGAAGGGAAGTGTTCACTGCTCAGGGGAGAATCTGGGTGGGAGGGAAGAGAACACGGAGGCTCAATGGGGAGTGAGAGGGCCAGTCTGGAGGTGGCTGAGGGCGGTTCTGTCACCAGGAGGAAGCTCATTCTCAGGGACAGTGGCTGCCCACACTGGCATGCTGCGAGTGGGAACTTGGTCGTGACTCACCAGCATTTCAGTTGTGATTCAGACTCCACAGTTGAGAGAAGATGAAATAAACATTGGACATGGGGCAGCTTCTGCCTCACTCAGAGGCTGAGGTGGCGGATGACTTGGCAGCCCCCTGGTAAGTGGGCTGAGGAGAGGAGCAGAGTGCAGCTGGGTGAGCCTTCCTACTGAAGGTGTGACATGGTTGCAGAAGCAGCTCCCCCTCCCCCCACGCTACGGATTACCGAAAGGATGTGGGGGCAGAACCAGGAATGTGAATGACACCAGCCACAGCTTTCAGCTAAACCACTTAGGGAAAGTCAAGTGTCCCCATAGGCAGGTGCAGGCTGTGTACCTACACCTTTTGATTTGGGGGAACACCTTGGCTATTTCCTCAGACTCCTATGGAACTTTGTAACCCAAAGGGCAGGAAAGCTGTATCTGAGTAAGAAGAGAGCAGACACACAAGGAAGGGGCTGGAGACAAGAAGCCACTGAGAGGGGCTTTGCTGGGACAAAGCTCCCCTCCAGCGGGACTTTCAGGTTCCAGACAGGATGTGCTCTCCAATGATTCCACAAGAGGTGGCCCGGTGGAGAAAGCACTTGTCTAGCAAGCACAAGGATGAGTTTGATCTCCAGAGTCCGCAGAAAAAGCACAGGCGTGGTAGGCCATAGTTACCTAGTAGTGGTGGTGCACCTGGGGCAAAGGGTGAGGAGGGGGTTAGAGACAAGAAGGTCCCTGAGGCTCACTGGCCAGCTAGCCTAACTTACATGGTGAGCTCCATGGCATTGAGAGATCAGATCCTGTCTCAAAAACAACAACAACAAAAGGTGAACAGTGTTTGATGAATAACACCCAAGGCTGTCCTCTGATCTCCACACACCTAAGAACATACAAAGACATACAACTGTCACCCAGGAAGTCTCAGGGATTCCTACCATCTGCAGGAAATATAATGCTCTTTCTGAAAATGATTGTGTCTGATTTAGGTAACATGTGAAAGCGTAAAGCTAAGGCTCGCCTCAGGAGCTAGCTCTGCTCCCATGGCAAGGATTACCTTTCTCTTCTTGGTTCAGGCAGGATCTGCAGGAGCATCACAGCAAATCCTGAAATTCTTCACTCACAGAGCACCAGCATTACACTAAGCATGGTTCTAGAAGGCTGGGGACAGCAAAGACTGTTAGCTGTATAGAGGTAGGCATGATTTAAATGGACTCAAAGAGGTGGGCAAGAGATCCACTTGCCAGACAGAAGCTGAGGATGGAGCTGGTCCACAAGATTCAGAGCCACTGTAGGAGTTCACCTGCACAGAGGCTGAAGATTCAGAGCCACTGTAGGAGTTCACCTGCACAGAGGCTGAAGAGAGGAAGGAGAGACATGCCTGTGTGAACAGCATCATCACTGTGAGCTGCACCACAGCTAAGTCCTCGGTGGAGGGTGGACTCAAAGGAAGAGTGGGGGAACATGGTGCACATCTGGATGCCCCTTCTCGAACATTCCAATGCCCGAAGGCCTAGGACTTCTCAGAAACAGAAATAATTGTGGCCAGAAAACCCAGATTCTACTGGAACCTTCTTCACATTGGGTAGGGTGTAGAGAACAGAGTGCAGATCATCCTTGCTAGAAGTGGCTCCAAACGTCAGCTCTGACTTCTGTGCAAAGCAAGGGCTCATAGATGAATATAGGGTGGATGGACACCTCAATTGTCCAGAGGGAGACTTAAAGAGTACACCACCATGTCCTGGGGGGGGGGGCAGAGGAAGAGCTCATTTTAGTGACAGGTGACATTCTACATCTTGAGTGGCTCCTGATACAGAAGGAAACTACGATACATTTCTACTGATAATAAATTGATACAAGAAAGATGCTTATAAAGGATGGATGAAGCAAATCTCATAGAAAAAGTGGAGATGATGCCAGTGTAAATGTCATCCATGCAGCCAGTGTGCACGAGGCAATATCGGAGTAGCAGTAAAGTGACTTGCTGTGCACTTGATAGTAATGTTGTGACTTCTTGGGCATTTTCTTTAGCAGCACAAGCATTGACATTATGTTTACACACACACACACACACACACACACACACACACACACACACACGTATGCCCAAGCTTAGACACACACAGGCACACACACCCACTGGCATGCAGATACACCCACATGCTGGCACACAGACACATAGATACACAAACACACAGAGACACTGGCACACACAGGGAGATGCACAAAAGAGCACAGAGATGCAGTGGCACACATGTGCAGGAGCACAGTTATGCACAGACTCACAGACATATGCACACATGTGCACACAGGCACACACAGCTGCTACAGCACAGGCTAAAGTAAGCAAATGTCTTTATTAGACTGCTCTGTGCTGACGGTCTCATTTACTTTTGAGTAACCATAAAGAGTGGCCTCTCCAATAAGGTCAATTTTGCTTACACTCAAAGGCAAATGAAGAATGAGAACAGCATAAGGTTCTATAATAAGACTGTGGTGATGAGACTTGGAGCTGCAGAAAGCAGCTCCGGGAGCAGCAGTGAAGCTTCCAGAATGGCACATGGGAGACTCCAAACTGTACAGCAGAAGAAAGTGTGCTAGCAGGGGTTGAACCAGCTCAGCAGAACAGAGCAGAGTTCTGAGTAAGGACTTCTGAAAACTAGGAGATGTCTTCTGTCCACAGGGGTTTGTGGAATGGGTTTGTGATACCCACTCCAGAATGAGCACAGTGCTGGATGGTCAGAAGCATGGAGTCTAATGAGGGAAAAGAGCACATAAGATGAATACATGTGCCTTTGCACTGCCAGTGGGGGCCAGAACACCCAGCACACTGAGTGCAAAACCAATAAAAGCACCTGACAGAAAAAGGCATCTCTCTTCAGAGCTGTGTTGGTGTGCAGGTTGCTATGAAAGCTTGTTCATACAAATAAAAATCAGATGGATACATATTATAGATAATGCACTTTGTAACAGATGCTATTAGCATTCTAGTATCAGTTGGGTTTAAAGGAAATAATGGGCTGAATTTCTTACATTCATTAGCTAATTTAGCTGGCTGCAGATTCCGGGGGAAAATCAGGAATCTTCAAGTCCACAATAAGACACAGCAGCTAAAGGGGAGGTAGAGAGGCATCCAAAAAATTGTGAAGCCCTACCTAGATGACTGAATGGGAAGAGGGGTGGCAAAGGTAGGTGTTTCTCAAGCACAGATGAAGAAGGTGGTACAGGTTGGTCCACATTAGTTTTCTTGCTGCTGTGACCAAGCATGCTGCAAAAACAACATTAAGGAGAAAGAATTGGTTCAGAGTTTGAGGACTATGGTCCACCACAAAGTGAAGGCATGGGACCTGCAGAACCACAATAGCAAGACTGGAACTCCTGAAGTTTTTACAACTCTTCCAAGTGAGAGCCACCTCTTGGGGGACTTTTCACATTCAAACCTCAAAGTGTTTAACATGAACTTAACACAATATAATAGTAAAAGATTTGAAGTACAATTATTAAAAACTCAGGGTCAGAAATTGGGGTTCAAACTGAAGATCTAAAACACAAAACAGCCAGTCCCCGGCTCTTACCTCAACTTCAATATGAAATGGCAATCCTGCCTCCCAGAATCTCAGAATGAGGCTGTGTGTTGAAAGCTGTCTCCCTACCATTTTATATTCCTCTAGGGCTGGGATTAAAGGCATGCACTTCCTGGTTTCTATAGCAACTAGTGTGTCTACTAGGATTGAAGGTGTGTGTCATTGTGGTTACTGAGATTAAAGTTGTGTGTTACCTTAACCTGGTCGGTAAGTCTGACCAGTGGGACAGTTTTACTCTCAAATCTTCAGGCAGTCTTTATTTATTAAGATACAATTGAAATGCCACTACACTTCCCCCTTTGTCTAAAATAAAAAAGAAGACTAAAACTAATATAAGAAAACTATATATAATAAGTACAATGACTATATACAATATATACAGGCAATAAATACATCAACAATGTCTAGTCCACTTGCATTTGACAAATTCAGAGAAATATTTCATATCTATGCTATCTGAGTGAGTCCAAAGTCTTATATGTGATTTACTTTCTATCATAACTTGCTTTCTGTGTCTGGTAAACTCTAACTATAGCCATCTAATCTTCAACTCCCTCGGAGACCCAAGAAGGAAATAATATTTACTGAGTAAGCAGGAAGTGCAAGCAAGTGACTTCAAAAAAAAATGCGAATAACAACAGAAACAGCTGACTGCCTGAACAGTCACCCAAAGTTCCTCTGCAATATTGGGACATCCATTTTCAGCCTATAGACCTAGCATGTTCGACAGACTTATCTGTGAAGCAGGATATTTTGTGTCCTGCTTGTCTAATTAGGTCAGCATAATATCATGAGTTGAAGCAGAGGCATTTTCTTGCCCAGTGGCTTACTTTTGCCACAAAGAAAGTAAACTCCATGTGCAATTTCTCTGAAGTATATTAGTGCTACCAGAAGAAGACATATCTCATTGTCATTAAAAAAAGGAAGAACCTAGGTTATTAAAACATCTTAAAATGCCATATTTTGTAGATCTATGAAGTGCTTGAAGATGACCTGTTTATCTAAATGTTATCTTTGACCTTGAAAACATACCTAATATGACTACAAGTTTGATTACACTGGGTGATTAACTACTAACCTATATTTCTTTATTAACCTAAACTGTTGGTAATAATAATTTTCAAGGCCTAGAAATTTGCATTACATTGTTAAATGAGTTGTATAGGTACAATCCCTTGAACAAGAATAGAAATATATGTACAGTATGTTTTAACAAAATTAATCTCAAATTTATATCAAGATACAAAAGTAAAACCAATGTAAAACATTTAAAACTAATAGTTGCTTTTTAAAAGTACATTCAATAATCTACCTTTTCATCTTATCATGTCTATAGCCTCCCTTTTTCTTTTCAGAGTAGATTCAATAATCTGCCTTTCTATCTTATCATATTTATATTCCCTTTTTCTTTTCCTTTTCCCTTTTCTTTCTCCCTTTCCCTCCCCCCTTTTCTTTTCCTTCCTTCCTTCCTTCCTTTCTTCTTTCTTTCTTTCTTTCTTTCTTTCTTTCTTTCTTTCTTTCTTTCTTTCTTTTGGTTTTTAGAGACAGGGTTTCTCAGTAGCTATGGACCCCATCCTGGAACTTGCTCTGTAGACCAGGCTGACCTTGAACTCACAAAGATTTGCCTGCTTCACCTCCTGAGATTAAAGGTGCATGCCACAACCACCTGCCCCCCTGCTCAAAACAAGATCCTTGAATCTAATCTCCTTTGTTTAGCTTTTTTGAACTGACCATTATCCATAACAACTTGTAACCAACACATTAAACAAAAATAAACAGCCATAATCCATTTTTTTGGGGAATGTGGGCATAGTTTTGTAGGCTACTTTCTGCTGATTTGGTGTGCTGATGATCTTATGGGAACCCAAAAAAATTTAGGATTATGGCCAAGTCTTTACTGGAGTATTCTGTGAGGCATGATCATTTCAACCAGCAGTTTTGAGGCTGTTCTTAGAGCTCAGAGGTAACGGCAACAAATATACTCTGAAACATTGGATGATCTGAGCCATCTGTTCCCATTAGAGATTTTTCTCCCTCGATCAACCCTTATTTTTCTTAACCATGAATGAATCCACAGATTCTCATTTCCTGTGGAAACAAAGAAATACCTCTCCTCCAAAGTAACATATCTTTGACTTAAACTTTGAAGTCAAGGCATTTTCAAAATATATATGTTGAATTAATCCAGCAGCATTAATAATCAAATGGCTTTTAGCAGCTATTGCTCCTTCCTCAGCAGTCAAACAGTTCAAAGACAACACAATAGCATACAGTATGCAGTTTCTCTGTGTATTTTCCTTCTGTACATGGAAGCTAAGCCAGGGCAGATGGAAGCTGGGAGCCTTAGTTTTTCTCCCAAACCCAGGTAGTTAGGTTTGGGTTCCGGTTCCTAGAACTGGAATTCCAATCTCAGCCCTGGCCTGGGATGGTGGCTAAAAAGCCTCAGGTAAATGGCTTTTTCATAAATTCGTGCCACAAAAGTTGGGTGCCAAATGAAGCATGAGTAATAAAAACTCAGGGTCAGAAATTAGGGTTCAACCTGAAGATCCAAAAAGCAAAACAGCCAGGCACTGGCTCTTACTTTGACCTCAGTCTGAAATGGTGATCCTGCCTCTCGGAATCTCAGAATGGGGCTATGTGTTGAGAGCTGTCTCCCCTCACCCCCACCCCCATTTTATATTTCTCTCTAAGGCTGGGATTAAAGGTGCACACCACTGGGATTTAAAGGCATGCACCACCCGATTTCTATGGCAACTAGTGTGGCTATTAGAATTAAAGATGCCTGTCATTGTGGCTTCCGGGATTAAAGGTGTGTGTTACCATAATCTGGTCTGTAAGGCTGAGCAGTGGGACTGTTTTACTCTCAGATCTTCATGCAGTCTTTATTTATTAAAATACAATTGAAATGCTACTACAGAGGCTGAGAAAAAAAATAAAATGAAAATGAGCTAGAAAGGAAATTCGTTGGCAAACCGGGAATAATAGACCAGAATGAGGGAAAGGAGCTCACTGTATAGCCACAGGGAGTCTAAGATTTCCAGAGCGCCGGGGTCCAGTTCCCATTTAAGAAGGAGAATCTCACACCCCCAGGCCCCAGCCAGCCCCTCTCCCTCTTCTCACGGCCGCTCCAGACCCCATGTCCACGGCCGCTCCAGACCCCATGTCCACAGCGATACGGGCGAGCACGTCTCCACAGCCAGTGTCAGCATACTTCACTCTCACCACATGGAGAAATGAAATGCACTTGTAATTGGCTTTCTAATAACACTAATTAGCTCAGGCCTTTGTGATCCATGAAGAGAAGAGGGAGCTTCTATCTTCCCATCACACTGCTGGGGCCACCGTGGCAGAGCCACACGCTGCTGACTGCTGTCTTAGAGGAGACGTGAAATTACCGCAGTAAAAAATCTCACTTCATTCTGCTACTACATATTCAAATCCAAGGGATCCTACAGTGAAAGGGACTGCAGCGGAGTACTCAGGGGCCCCCCAGAAAGAAGGGCTAGGGGTTTATCAGGATTGGCACTCTCTAGAAGGACATGGAGCTGTGATAGTTGGACAGCCTTGGCCATTTTTGTCTTTGTACTAATGGCACCAGAGAGAAAGCCAATGAGTCTACATTTGTCTGAATCCGGAATATCTCTAAGAGTCCCGTGGCTGGATCACGCCTTGAGAGATGGTGGGAAAAGAAGATACCTAGCTTCTAGCTGTTGGGGGTGCACTCTTAAAGGGCACAGGGGACCTCAGCCCCTTTTCTTGTTCATTTCCTGTTGCTCATACAGGAAGCTCCTTTGCTCTCCACACTTTCCAGGCCAGTGCTGGAGCATGGAGACAAAGTGGTGAGGAATAGAAACTACAAAACTCCTGGAGTCACAAGGAGTCAACCCTGAGCACAATGCCAATAAGAAAAAGCCCTTCCACAGTGTCACAGAGATGATTAAAGAGAAGGGAGTTTTGACCAGAGGAATCAGGGACTTCCGTGGAACCCAGAAGGATCTCCCACCAGAACCACTACTACACACATCACAGAGGAGGGACCAAGACACAAGGAAGAGAATTCAAAGAGCAGGCTGCAAGGCTCACTGTTCTTAAGGCAGGCAGCCAGCCAGCTCCCTAAACATTAGCCAGATCAGTTTCCAGGTCTCAGGTCCTGTCGTAAAATAAACAGAAAGACCCTTCACAGTTTCCACGGCATGAAGACACCCTGTGAAGCAGCGGAGATAGGTTTTCTCTGCTCCTGCCTTTACCTGAGTTAGGAAATGGACCATGTTATCCCCTCAGCAGTTCCCAGAACACAGCATTTCCTTAAGGCTATTCTCGGGCGTCCCACTTCCCATTTCCTGTCTAAGGTCAGGAAATGTTCTTAAAGAAATAGCAGCAATCACATCTCATGACTTGTATTTCAAAACAACCCATGTTTAGAAATCATTCGCTATGCAGCAGGAAAATAAATCTTTGTTGTGTATAAGGAAACCATTCCTGAAGAGGAGAAGATGGTGTATGTGTGTGTGTATGTGTATATATATAGTGTAATATTAATTTTTATATTAAAAGAAGGTCCTGTAAATATTGTTAGATGATTGAGAAGGCAGAAGCCAATCTGGAAATCTAAAGGAAGAATAACCCCCATGGATAAGAGACATCTGTGGTTTGGGAGCACGAGAAACTGAGAAAATAAGACATTTTGTTAGTCAAGACTTAGGCTCCCAGGAGCGAAGAGATAAGCAAGGGAACTGGGAGTGGAGGTAAGGTTCTCCCCAGCTTCAGCAGGAAATGACTCCAGGCTAAACCAGAGACACTGTGGGAAGTGAGAAAGAAAAACGCTCGATTTGTGCTATCGCCATTCAGGAAGTGGTGTGGGAGCCCCTTGGGAATGAGCAGGGACTAAGGAGGAAATGGAATAATGGTTGATTGCTGCTCCTGAGTCTGGGAAGAGGGGAGGTGTTACTGACAGCTGAGAAGGGATAGGAGGTGGCTTACAGAGGAAGTAAACAGGGTTCACGTTTAGGTTGTTTGATATAGGCTTGGGTTGTTTGTTTGAAGATAAATAATTAAAAGTGAGGCTTTGATGGGGCTGCCTCTAGGAAACAGGAGGAGGAGGGGAAGCTACGGGAGGAGTGAGTCCTTTTACTCCTCAGCCCAGAAGAAACCCCTTTAGCGCATCCTCCACACTGGGTCTTCTATCTGCGTGATGTTCAGTGCAGTTGGCTGGTTCATCAGCTTGGAGCATCTGCTGATTCTAAATTTACAGAATGAGGGGCTGGGAGTGTGGCTCAGTGGGTAGAGTGTGTGCAGGAAGCCCTGGGCTCCACCCCAGCAACCCAGCAAAGTGCCAGCATGGTGGCGAATGCTTGTGATTGCCACACTCAGAAGGCAGAGGCTGCATGATCACACTTTCAGTTACTGTTGGCTACATGCTGAGTTCTAGGCCACCTGGGGCATGTGAAACCCAGTCTAAAAATTGTTTTGGGTTTTGAAAGAAGAAATCTTTGTAATTCGCGAGAAGACGAGGAGGGAAGAGAGGCGAAGGGCAAATGGCAGAATCCTGTGTTAAAGGAAACACGGCTTCATGAAAACACCTTTCTAGCTTTCCTGGCTGGCAGAGTGGACAAGAATGGTTCTGAATGTACAGAGGAAGGGGGAGATGTAGATAGAGCAAAGTCTCAGCTGAGGAGAGCCAGTAAACACATGCTATAGAAGATGCTAGAAGCTTCTGGGGAAAAGGCAAGGTCTCCTCCAGTAAAACCTGAAGAAGGGGCAGCCCACACTTCCCCAGGGAAACAGAAGCAGCTAAAACCGGAAGCACCACTTGAAGGAGCCCCGCGGTGTGGGGGGGGGGGGGGGACATGCGTGGGGGGAGGGGGGAGGGCCTGTGGAGTGGGGCAGGTGAATTGCATTACAGCTAAGAGACAGGCAACCTGGAAGACAATGTGCTGGATGGCTTCAAGACTGGTGCTAAGGTGGTGTGCGATTTTGTGAGTCAAGACAATCAATTTGCGGGACGAGGAGATTGCCCAGTTGGTTAAGCAGCTTGCCTTGCAAGCCTGAGGATCTTAATTTGATCTTCAGCACCCACGTACAAAGCTGGCCGTGGTGGCACAAGCTTTTCACAACAGCAGTTGGGAGGCAGAGGCAGATGGGCACCTGAGTCTATCCTGCCTGGTGAATCCTAGGTCAGTGAGAGACCTATCTTAAAAACCCAGGGTGGGCAGTGTGTATGGAACAGCATCTGAGGTTGACTTCTGGCCTACACACACACACACACACACACACACACACACACACACACACACA
>NC_022011.1:35700281-35749087 GCF_000317375.1 Microtus ochrogaster | reverse complement strand
ACACACACACACACACACACACACACACACACACACACACACACACAGAGGCATACATGGAGAAAAACGTGAAGGAGATTGTCTGTAGGTGCCAATTTCTCAAGTAGCATCCACGTTCTACTTTGAAGCTTTTATAATTACTTAAAATTTTCATTCCTCTATAATGGAAAAAAAAACCCTTCACTTTTAATTCTTTGAAGGAGCCAGATAACCTTGAAAATTAAGTCAAATGAAAGTGTAAGCCCTCTTAATACACAAATATTTAAGAAGCTAATCCTTTAAAAATCTTTTTAATGCAGTTCCAGGAGAGGTGTGGTGTGCCAGGATGGAAGGACTTTAAGATATTACAATCTGGACATACTAAAGCCCAGTGTGTTTTGATGTTCAGTGTCCCTCCCCCCCCCCACACTATACTTAAGCATGGGTCTGGGGCAGAGAAAGTATTTGGCAGGGGCCTGTTGGCTGGTGTGGAATCACAAGTGGGGTTAAAGTGTGCAGGCGTGTCCTGGGTGGTGAGAAAAGTCAGGAAAACACTGAAAACCCCAGTGAGTGCTCAGGGGACCTGTCTCCATGACAACATCCTGCCCAAGGTCTCTGTGTGGGACCTTTTTGGGTACAAGAACCTTCTGTCTTTTCTGGGGGCTTACTCAATTTTAAACTGCGTTATCTAGATGGGCCATAAGCCATCAGAATGATCCAGAAAATTTAGTGTTGTGTGTGTGTGTGCGCGAGCATGCATGCCTAAGTGTGAGCAAGCGTGCCTGCATAAGTGTGCGTATGGAAGTCTCAGGGCAGATCCAGATGCTGGGACTCACCAGTGAGTCACTTTGGTTTTGTTTTGCTTTTTCAGGCATAATCTTATATTGGCTAAGATCTCACCGAGTAGGCTGGGCTGGCTGTCCAGCAAGCCCCAGCATCTCCTGTCACTGCCTCTCCAGGAGCAGGATTGCAGGAGCAAACCACTGTGCTCAGCTTTTTAGTTTTCTGTGTGACAAGGAATGAAACTGGGGGTCACTGTCCTTCTTCAACAGCACTTTACTGACTGAGCCACCTCTCCACTGCCATGTTCAGTTTGTTTTTGTTTGTTCTTTGAGATGATGAGGTAAGGCATTGCTGTGGAACCCAAGCTGGCCTGGAACTTACTATGTGTTCCAGGGTGGGTCAGACCACAGACATGGGTCTACCTGCCTCTCTCTCCCAAGAGCTGGCATGAAAGACATGCACCACCATGCTGAAGTGATCAACATTTTAAACCAGAGCTCTGTGAGCGACTCAGCTCACTTTGAGATTTTGGATAAACACCTAAGTCCTTTATGGAGTGGGTGTCTGGAGTTCTGTAGAACATGTGGCTGTCTTCTTTAGGGTTTCTATTGCTGTGAAGAAAAACCATGACCATGGCAACTCTTATAAGGGAAAACATTTAACTGGAGCTGGCCTATAGTTCGGAGGTTTAGTTCATGATTGTCGTGGTAGGAAACATGATGGCATGCAGGTAGGCAGGGTGCTGGAGAGGTAGCTGAGCGGTCTATGTCCCAATCCTCAGGCAGCAGGCAGAGAGAGACATGGCTTGGCTTGAGCATTTGAAACCTCAAAGCCCACCCCCAGTGACACACTTTCTCCAACAAAATCACACCTCCTAATAGTGCCACTCCCTAGGGACTAAACATTTTAAACATGACTTTATGGAGGGAGCATTTGTATTCAAATCACCACAGCGGCTTTACTTACAGCTGCGTGTCTGTGTTGTCTTGGTTGGCCAGCCTCCCATCACTCTCCCTGGACTCAGGCCACAGTAGAATGGGGCCCTCCGATGGTTTGGATTGGGGTGTGTGGAAACTGGAGTCAGAAGTCATCTGGGTAGGTACCCTTTCTAGTTGGCGATCATCACGTCACACTACTTCAGAGTGGGAAAGAAGTCACAGGACGTGGCGCAGAGGCAGATGTGGAGAATGTTCTCTTCCCCTATAGAATTCAAAAGGGACCTTTTGCCCATCCCTACCTCTCTGGCTGGGATCCTTTGAGTTGAAGCCAATGGGACAGCACTGTCTCCTGTTGGTGGGGGGCGGGGAGGCATGCTCCACATATCACGGCACTAGAGAAAGGTGGACTTTGATCTCCGAGCCAGAGTTAGAGTTTCCTTTCTGGATGTTTTCTCTGCGTTTGGGTGTGTGGTTTGTCCTGCTCATTTCCACAGCACTAATGTTCCTTTTGGCTGTGTGGGTGCTCTTCCTGATCCATTCCCAGCCTGGCCTCTCTCTGGAAGAGTTTCTTCTTTTGCTTACAATAGCCAACACCTGCCTTGGAGTTGCGCTAATGGGGAACGGAAGTGCACTTGGCCAGGTTTCCATGGCTTTCTGAGAATCCCCATCACTCCCTTACAAACAGCCCACATTTTCAGTCCGTTTCTCTTGGTTTTGTTTATGCCTCGCCAAGCTAGAAAATTTCATATGCCACTCCGTTCCTCAGAAGAGCCGATACTAGGGTGGACTTTAAACAACCCATACAGGGAATTGAGGAGCCTGGGGTCCCCGAGCTCAGTTGGTCTTTTGCCATCGCCAGAACAAAAGCATGGCATCTGCTCGCCTTGCCTCACGAGGTGTGATCCTGACCTCGTTGTGAGCCTTATTATGGGCTGGGTTTTCATTCAACGCTGTACACGCACAATAGAGCGAATCTATTTAAGAGTCCCGGTCCCTCTGGAGGCACGGCTCTCCTCTGACATGCACAAAAAGGGCTTGCAGGCAGCAGACCGACAGGTAGTAATTTTAATAGCCACTAATGTGAATTAATAATTCTAATAACCTTCTTTCAGACGCACTATCAGGACGTGGGAGAGGGTTGCCATGGCTTCTGTGTTTTATTGCCTACAGCTGTGCAAACTCATCTTGGCCCACACAGCTCCTCCGTAGCCTCTCCTTTCACTGGCTTCCCTGAGCTCAGGCCCGTGTGGATTTAACAACAGCAACAACAAAGAAAACTTAGAAGCTGGGTTTTTTTGGACTCGAGCAAGCAGCGTTTTTAGTGACAGCCAGGAAGGGACATTTAGAATGAGGGAGCTATATCGTTGAGCTCCGGGTCCAGTTTACAATCTGTCCGTAGTCCCGAAGCACCTTCTTCTCCTAATGAACTATTAGGGATATTGTTCCCCACAGAACTCCAGAGAGCACACTTGTGAAGTATTCACTCCAGAAGACAGGGGTTTAAGTTCTAGAAAGTCTTTATTAGCTGACTGGGTGTTTGGGACCAAGCACAGTTCTGAGCCCTTCTCAGGGTGAGCTTTGAAACACAAAAACCATATCCTGGGTTGATGCACCTTAGTTAACAAGAACAGTTAGCCAGAAGTGTAGCTACAGAAGCCCACGAGCAAGGTCAGTACATTTAAGGACTTTCCTAGAACCGTGGCCTTTGATGGACCAAGTCTTTGGTTCCATTTTTGCAGCTGTTGCTGTCTAGGTCCTGGGTTCCAAGGCCTGGCGGCACTTCCATCATGACATCGCTTTTGCTAAGATCTGGGGGTCTGTGACACACTAACGTACCATCCATCTCAGGCCCATAGCTCACCACAGCAGTGACTGTGGGGCTAGGTGAGCCTCCCACGCTTCCTGGTATCATTCACACACATTGAAACCCTTTAAACCTCCTCGAATTCCTATGTGGTCCTATTAGTGGCTATTCCTCCTAGGAGAGGTTGGGGGTGGTTCTTGCCTCTGGGCAAGGCCATAGCGGAAGTATTCCCAGGTAACTCCGTAGGTGTCTTAAAAGGCTGTGCATCCAGACCACCAGAACGCTTGCTACAGGAGCTGTGAGCACTGGCCCACCACTGAGCTTGCAAACCTGGAGGCTCCTGACAGTTAATCCTGTCAGCTTGCTATGATTTAGAGTCACCGAGGACACAAGTCTCTGGGCATGCCTGTGAGGGATAGTGTAGATTAATTGTGTGGGAAGAAGCGTGCTGAATACGGGCCATCCCACTCCCTGGGCTAGAGTTCCAACGTGCTGAGCCCAGGCATGCTTTCTGACTGGGATATAACACGCCTTTCCTTGCCATGATGAACTGGATCCCCGAACTGAGCCAAAACAAACCTTCCTTTTCTTACGATGCTCTCATCAGGTGTCCCGTCACACTAACAAGGACAGGAATGGATACAGCTCTACCGAACACTGCGGAGACCAAACACTGCAGGGCCGGGACTCCAGTCAGTCACTCTTTCCTTTTGTCACCCTTGAAGCTCATGCCAAGCGGTGCTACGCTGGCGAGAGGCTCCCCATGCCTCAGCTCGGGTGATGGAGAAGCAGAAGCAAGACGAGCTCTGTCTGAACTCCTCATCCTAATTCACAATGTGATTACATGGAGATGGCTTTACAGTGTTTTATCACCTGCTGATAGACATAAAACCAGACCACAGAATTTGATATTAACCAGCGTCGCACTGTGGGTAGAGGCTTATGATTCCAGACCAGACCTCGGTGACACCAGATTGTAAGATCAACTTGCCACAAAATTATAAGCGCCAGAAGCGAAGTCTATAAATAGTGTTATAAAAACACGAGGAACAAGTATTTTTCATTCCATCCGTGGCCACTGATGTGGACTTATTGGGACTGCCAATCCCAAACACAGAAAAGCTGTGGACAGCATGCGGTGATCTTTAATTAAAGTATATTTTCTAAGCCCACCCCTGTGTTCCCACCAAATTGTCATGTGTCTGATTTGAAAAGTAGCCAGCTCATTGACTTTAACTTTCATCTGAACCCATATGGCAATCTGGAGCTCGCTGCAGAAGCACCGAGTTCTGTTCGGGGCTGAGTTGCTCCATTCGAAGCCAATCGTGGGAACGGCTTACGAGCTTCCTGCCTGGGTTGCCATTTAAATGTTACCTCCTGGATCCTGAGCAATAAGAAAGTTTGGGGCTTTTGAGAAGTCTCTAAACTTCTACCGTTGCCCACGTAGGTCTTAGACCAGTAGAAGACATAGGTCTGAAGGGTGGGCATCCTGCCACGTCTCACAAAGCTGTCCCTGTGATCACATTCATGCAGAAGGCTGCTATCCAGTGACTGCCAGTCCTCACCCTCCCATGTGTTCTCCTTTCTGTGCTGCATAGGCCTGTTAAGAAAAGGAGATCTGGGCTGGGGACGACTCTGTCAGTAAAGCACTTACTTAGCAAGTGGAGGACCTGGATTCCGACGGGCGCCATGTTCGTTTGGTAGGATGTATGTGTAATCCCAGCAATGGTGGGTCTGGAGATGGAGACTAGGGATGCCTGGAGGGTATGTAGCCGTTCATCTAGCCTACTTGGTGGAGTTCCAGGCCAATGAGAGAACTTTGGTTCAGACAGAAAAGGGTGGAAGGTGCCTGAGGACTGATACCCAAGGCCATCCTTTCCTCTGACCACCACACTCAAGAGCACACAAGCTTGTGTGCACTTCCATATGTGTGTGTCCATTTCACACGCAAGCACAACCCCTCTCCCCCCCCCAAAAGAAAGACAAAAGAAAGAGCTCTACCGTCACGTTCTTGCATCAGTTTGGAGAAATTTTGGATGAAATGTAGGTAATTCAATAAACCCCTGAAACTTCATTGGACCCGAACTCTAGGCAATGTGTCCCTGCACTGTGATAATTCTTATAGGCAGAATGAGAATTTTACATGAATGCCATTTTCTAGGAACAAATTGACTAACTTTGGGAAGCTTTCTTTATAATGAGAGGTCTCGCTGCAAGGTCACAGGTGACCGAATCGCGTATGCAATTAGCCACTAACTGCATCATGAAGCCTTGGGGAATAAAGGCCTTTCCTCGAGAAGCAGTCTTATTTATTAATAGTTAATTATAATTTCTCTTATCAGCTTCTCAGTGGATTTGCTATCTACAAAGAAAGACTGGGGAGAATTTTTTTTGAAGGCTATCTGAAAAGCAGACAGCCCACCAGGTAACCCAGCCCTATTAGCAGGAGCATCCCCGAGTGTCAGCTGGGGTCACGGAGCAGATGCGTTTTTTTCTACTGTATTTGCATAGTGCTTCAGTTGGAGGACACCCAGGTGAATTGCACAGCAGTTCAGAGCTGCCACTCAAGCTGAGTCCCATGGAAACTGCAGATGGGAGCTTTGTGTCACCTCTTGGCTTTAACACACCAGCCAGCTTCCTGGAATCCCCAAGTCCTGCACTCTGCCTTCAAGGAGGTCAGTTCTATTTGATCTAAGGAGAGTAACTGGTGATACACGCACACACAGGTTTCTCTCCAGCATGGCGGGTCTGTGACAGCAGCAAGTGATGCACCATTGGGACGGAACCTGGTTGTAGAGATCTAAAGCCATGGTCTGCATCTAGGGAATCTGACAGACTGGCTGCCTTTATACGGTTAGGAGCTATGTGTAAATACTTTCTCACAGACCCTTCTGGATTGCATGGTGCATGATCTTCACATAAGAAAAAAAACCCTATAATATGTGTGTATGTATATATGCATGTATATGTATGTATGCATGTATATGTGTATATGCATGCATGTATGTATGTGTATGTATGTATATGTGTGTATGTGTGTATGCATGTGTATGTATGTATATATTATTTAGGGCTGAGGAGACGTTTCAGTTGGAACAGTACTTACCTTGCAAGCATAAGGATGTGAGTTCAATTCCTGCAGAATCCAAAGCAAAAGCCAAGTATGATATCATATGCCTATAACCTCAGCTCTTGGGATGTGGACACAGGTAGATCCTTGTGACTCACTAAGCAGCCAGTGCTAGAGTCCTTGGTGAGCCCCAGATTAGTGAGAGACCTGCCATAAGCAGATAGAAACATGGACAGTGGCTGATGAATGGCAGCCCGTCCTCTGGTCTCCACATGAATGCACACATGTACACCACGCAAGCATCCACGCACACACACATGCATGGTTCAAAAGAAAAATATAGAGCATGACATTAAATATCACCACCCTAATTTTTATCTGTCTTCTCCGTGGAATCTGTATAATTTTGTGTGGGGTATAAAAGTATATAATCGCTTTTGACAAATACAGATACACACATTTCCCCACCAGCAATAAGTGGATTAGATGATATTTCAGATCGAGACAAGCCTAATTGAATTACTCCTGACGTGACTGGCCTCTGTGGCTGGTCTCTCTTTGACCTTCACAGCCCGTCAGAGCCAACGAGAGCAAAGCGTGCTGATGTTTCCTCACGTCAGAACTTCTCCTGAGCCCTCCCATCCCTGCGCGAATGCGCCTGCATCAGCCATGGCCAGCAGAGCTTGGTGTTTTCTGTGTGTAGCTTTCATGTCTCTCCTGGTTCAAATGAACATCGAGTCCAGGAACTACATCAGATCACCGCAAGGAATGATTTCTCAAATTACATTTGAAGGTTTCCACATTTACTTTATAAGAAAAAAAATTAAAGCCAAAGCCTCTTTTAAGATAAGAATGGAATTGCAGACTCCTGTCTTCCTAAAGTTTGTCCAGCCCAAGGAGCGCATTTCCTTTTAGGAGACACACAGTGTGTCTTTGCACATCACTTTTTACAAGTCATCCTTGATCTTCATGAGATGTCTCTGGCAAACACTGAAGGGAGACTTTTTTTTTTTTGCCATTTGTGAAAAGGCAATGTTTATGTTACACATTTTTTAAAAAAGGTTGAATATATTATGCTGGTTTTTTAAAATGATATTTTACAGAATGATAGCAGATGTGTCTTCGTTTGAGGAAGTATAAAGTGGAAAAGTTGTAAGTCACGTGGACAGCTAGAACAAAAGGTTTTCTTCTTTGTCTTTTCTTCACCCCTTAGAAGACACTTTCAGTAAAATGTATAAAACTTCTCTCTCCTACCTCCTCTCTTTCTTTCTCTCCCCTCTCTCCTCTGGCTCTCTCTTTATCTCCTCCCTCTCTCTATCTCCTCCCTTTCTCTGTCCTCCCTCTATCTCTCTCTTCTCTGTCCTCCCTCCTGCTCTCTCTTCTCCCTCTCTCTCCTCATCTTTATTTATCTCCTCCCTCTTTCTCTCTCTCCTCTCTCTCTCCTTCTATTTCTCCCCCTCTCTCCTCCCTCCCACTCTCTCATCTCCCTCTCCTCTCCTTCTCTCTCTACTCTCCCTCTCTCCCTCTCCTCCCCTATCATCTCTCTCCTTTTTCTTTCTCCTGCCCCCCAATATGTAGCTGAAGATGACTTTGAACATCTTCCTTTTCCTCCTCTGGAGGGCTGGGATCACAGGGTTACATGCACCGTCTGTGTAGCACTGGGTACTGAACCCAGATCATTGTGTGTGGCAAACAAGAACTCTTGAGCTGCACCTTGACTCAAAGCTTCCATCTTTTGTATACTCTAAAGAAGCCCTTTGGTGAAAATACTGACTTGATATTCTTATTCAGCGAGACATCCACATTCAGTGCAGTGGTTGGTTAGCACAGGTGGTGGTGCTGTTTTATACTTTTGGCTTTTGGGGGGACCCACTACCCAGCTCCCAAGTAAATCACACATGGAGGCTTATTCTTAGTTATGAATGTTCGGCCTTAGCTTGGCTTGTTTCTAGCCAGCGTTCGTTAGCTTAAATTAGCCCATTGACCTTTTGCCTCTGGGCTTTTTCCTTTTCTTCTCTGTATTTTACTTTCACTTGTACTCTGTGGATGGCTGGCTGGGTGACTAGGTGGCTGATTAGGTGGCTGGGTGCTGAGTGGCTGGGTGGCTGGCTAGGTGGCTGAGTGCTGAGTGGCTGGGTGGCTGGCTGGGTGGCTGGGTGGTTAGGTGTCTGGGTGGCTGGCCCCTGACATCCTCCTCTCCTTGGTCTCTCTCTTGTTCCTCTTCTTGGGTTCTCCTTCTATTTACTCTCTCTGCCTGCCAGCCCTGCCTGGCCATGCTCCTGCCATGTTATTGGCTATTCAGCTCTTTATTAGGACCATCAGGTGTTTAAAAGAGGCAAAGAATCCCAGCTTCATAAAGTTAAACAAATGCAGCATAAACAAAAGTCACACACCTTAAAATAATATTACCAACGCACAAAAGATCTCAATAAATACCTGAATTAATTTGTGTGGTCTACGAATTAGTGGGCTGGGGTATTTGGCACTCTTTTGATTATAATAACAAACACAAAGTAAAAGCTTCTAAGATAGTCTTTTGATTTTGTAGATTTAGCTCAATATCTGGTTAAATGCATACCATCAGCTTTTGTATGCAGCATGCAGTTATTCCAATCACCCATATCACTTGGAATCCATGAGTGTTGATGGGTTTGGCCACATTATTAGGTGTGAGGTCTCCTACGGTCCTGCTTCTCTAATGCCATGTTTTCCTATTGCCTTGAAAAGGTCTTTTCACCACACACACACACACGCACGCACGCACGCACGCACGTGCCTTTCATGAGACTATCTAGTTTTTATTTCAGTTCTCAAATCCAAAATCAAGGCATCTAATACAGGATAAAGGCTGGCTTGGGAAAGGCGGGCTTCTTTTGATTTTGGGATGTTTCTTGGTGTTATTCTGTCTGTTCATCTTAAAGAAGTGGCACATTCTCTGAGTTAAGTTGCAGGAAAGTAATTCCCTCTGTCTCTGTGGCTCTTTGGGGCTTGTGGTCTCAGAAACCCACAATTCTTTGCATTGCTGTGGTGGCCAGGATAAATAACAGTTGTTATGATGTGGTGGAGTTGAGTCAACATGTTTAAATGTTTTTGTTTTTTTCAATAGCTTCGTGTTCATCCATGAATAAAGTGGATTTTATAGCAGAAGTAATTACTCTTTCTTGTTCTAATTAAAACCTTGACAAATGAGCAAAACTGCAGCCATTCTACCTCTCAAAATATTGTTCTGTCTTTACGAGAAACAAAACTTCAATTAATTACCTTTGTATTATACACTTTCCAAAAATCTGTGTCTTCAATATTCCTTTCCCCATCACGTTATTTCTGTAAGCTTAAATTCCATCACTCCTCAGCTCTTCTCTCTCTGTCTCTCTCTCTGTCTCTCTCTGTCTCTGTCTCTCTGTCTCTGTCTCTCTCTGTCTCTCTCTGTCTCTCTCTGTCTCTCTGTCTCTCTCTGTCTCTCTGTCTCTGTCTCTCTCTGTCTCTCTCTGTCTCTCTCTGTCTCTCTCTGTCTCTCTCTCTCTCTCTCTCTCGTCTCACATGCTCCCGGTTGTTAATTCATTGCTCCATTTTTCCTCTCATCCAGGGAGGAGCCTGATCTGGCTGTACCTCCTTCCTCTCTCCTTCCAAAAAGCAACCAAAAACATCTTTGTTCATTGCATCAGTCCCTGCAGGAATCCCCCTAGAAGGAAACAGAAAAGCCGCCCTGTGGTGTCTAAAGGGTAACTGTCAATCAAGGTTGTGAGCACAAGAGTTTGAGAAAAAACAGCTAGTTTTTGTGCATTACCCATACTGGGGCAGGGGGTATCTGAGAGCCATGTGCATACACCTTCTGGAACCTTCTCATGTGCGTCTGTGCATGTGTGTGTTCATGTGCACTTGTGTGCATGTACGGAGGCCAGAACTCAACCTCAGGTGTTATTGCTTGGGATCATCTACTTTTTCCTTGAGATGGGATCTCTCAGTAGCCCAGAACTCCCATGAAGACTAGACTAGCTGTCCAGTGAGCTCTAATGTGCCTCCTGTCTTTATTCTCCCTTGCACTAGGATTACAAACACACACAGCCATGCCTGGTTTCTTATGTGGGTGGTGCAGATGGCTCTCAGGTCCTCATTCCTGGGAACTTGATCAACTAAATTGTGTCTCCAGCTTTAGAATATATTGGCTTGCTTTCCTTTGCTCTTTTTCTCCCCTGTTCACCGGTGTGATCAGTAACAGCTGCCTCCTAGCCCACTCTGCCTTGGGTGTCCTCAGATCACAGGGTGAGGGACACAAGAGTTCCTTCTGTGAACCCAGGGACTTCCTAACCACAAACTCTCACCAGAGGAGATCCTTGGGCAAAAGCCAGGTGCTTATGAAGTCAGCTTTGGTCTCACCTCTGTGGCTGTCCCCTGCCTTTCTCTGCTTTGTTTCATACGCCAACACAACAGGAGCTGGCTTCACCCAAACGTACCTCTGGGACATTCACACCATATGGCAGTTCTGAGAATGTTACCCTACGCTTTAGGGTATTTTTTTCTCCCACCGCTTACACAAATTGTAAATTATTATCCATAAAATAATGGTAAAGAGAGACAAGGGCAGGGAGAGGCTCCGCTGTAAAGCCTCCATTAGCAAATGAGATTGGCTTTCCCATTCATGTGAAAAGTTCAAGGAGGCAATCTTGTTAAACAGCCATTTTGCATAAAGAAATAATATGCCGTAATGGACCTTTTCAAATGACTTTGATGTTTTTCAGAACAATTTATTAATGGCCGTTCTTTGGAGAAATAAGAGATGAAGTCTCACTAGAGAATAAAACTGTGGTTTGGGGCAGTTGGTGGTCATGGCTCAGCAGATTCCAGAGCTGCATGCCAGGCTCTCCCCTGCCCACTCCCAGGGTATCTCAGGAGCACAGTTCCAATCTAGCTTCTGCTCCGCGTGCACACAACAGGTGTGCGAGAGGCAGCCTTGTCGCTACAGTCTGGGCCCTTCCTCATTCCACACCACTTGCTTCCAAAGCCTGAAAATATGGGAGACAGAGGATGGGAGGAGAGGGACAGAGAGTAGTGCCCCAAGTTTGCAAGACGATTTCATATGCTCGCCTATCGGAAGTAAGTAGTTTGGTTTTCTGTCTGGTCCTGTCCGCGTCTCTCCGCGTGTATTGAACCCATCTGGACAAAGTCTACCTCACTCTATCTTGGTGTTAGCAGACAGATGCCTGGTTCAGATTATCTGCTCTCCCGCCCATCTCTCCTTTCCATGAAGTAAGATGGCATCCCCACACTGCTGGTTCTCTGTGTTTTAAGGAGGCTCCTAGGATGTTAGCTTTATGGGTCATCACGGGAAGGCTGCTTTTCTTTCCAAACAAAATTAGGAAACCCCCCCAAAATAAAGCTAAACAGTTTGGTCACCTATTGAGTAGTCTTGCAATGTATCTATTCATCTGTGAGTCTTCTCTAGCATTGTGTGACATGCTTCCCTTCCCAAGCTTACGTCCCTTCTGGAAAGCCATGTCCTTCCCTGGCATACTTGCGTACTGAAAGTACATAATTAAAGCCTTAGGAATTACAGAGCCATTTCCCCCTCTCTGGCTGCAGTAGTTGGTGCAATCCAAGGTGGTCTGAGAACCAGGAAACAGACAGGACCATGAAGTTTGCAGATGATTCTAGAAGCTTTTTTCTTAGTAGCTTGGACAAAGCTGCTGCTACGGCAAGAATGAAGATATTCTAAGGAGACATTTGTGCCCTACCCCCTTGGTTGTCTATTGAGACAATGGATCCCAAGTGGTTGGAATTTCCCCAGAAACCTCACACTGGGAGAAGGAAAAGACCCATCTAGGGGGGAATTGTCTCCTAAAAGAGATGTCACTCAGTTCTGACAACTTGTCAGACCCCAGTGCAGGACAGACTGGAGCTGAGACAGGTCAGTGATGGGCAGGACCACAGCTTGACCAGGATTCTTTAGCTTTGCACACCTATTGGCCGTCTATTGAAGCCCTATATACCCCATCTCAGTACCCTAAGGATGGGTTTGGGGGTGGGGTTGGGCTTCTTTGTTCATTTATCAGTGTGATCACATTAAATTCATTTCCCTTTTCATTTAGTTATTACTCAAAAACAGATTGGCCTATTGAGGATGGGCAGCTAAGCCTTGTTTGTCAGGGCCACCGGGCTCAAGCTCTGGCACTAATAACTCCCCAAATGCTATTGGAAAGGTACACGGAGAAGACACCAGAGAGTTTCCCACCAGCATCCAGCATGAGTTGGAATTTCAGAGTCAGCAAGCATCCATGCAATGACTAGCTGAGATCAACGGTGGTGTAGATGAACCTTCCCCAAGCTGCAAGCAAATCTGAGGACCCAGGCTGCAGCTCATTGCCGCCAGTGAGAGACCAAGTGCATGCCAGTTACTGTAGGAGTAAGAGTTTTAGGCTACCCATTACTAAAAAAGATTGGTTAATTTTTCTTCATTTTAATCAGTTTGCATATGACCTTCCACCAAATTTTCAAAATGGGAAGCCCTGAATATTCTTGAAAAACCAAAACCCGCCCTTGGGCATGGACACCTCCAGCTTCTAGAATGATCCGTTACACCGCCATAATCATTCACACAGATTTTGGTCTCTACTTAACAATGAGAACAGCATCTCTGTGGGATTTGATAATATAATTTCAACTGAGAATAGAAATTCTACACAGTTTGAAGAGCAGCAGGTTATCTGTCTCAGGATAAGAGAACACAATCTGGTTATAAAGAAAAGAATGTGCTGAGTATGGCAGCACATACTTGTAACTCCAGCGCTCGGGAGGTGGACGCGGGAAGTTCCGAGCTGGCCTTCATCACAGAGTTGAGTACAGGCTAGCGTGGGCTTTGTAAGGGTTTGTCTATAAAAAGAAAAAGAAAACAAGAAGAGAAAAGAAAAAAGGAAGGGAAAAAGGAAGGAAAAGGGGAGGAAGAAAAGAAGGAAGAAAGGAAGGAAGAAAGGAAGGAAGAAAGGAAGGAAGAAAGGAAGGAAGAAAGGAAGGAAGAAAGGAAAGAAACAGAGAAAAATAGAAAGAGAAAGGATGTCCAAAGGATAAACGGCGTTTCTTGCAGAAATGTTTCTGGGGAATGAGATAGAGAACGTGTTGTAGTGTGGGAAGAAGTAAAACACATAGCCTCCCTGGTCCTTTATCCCCAGGTGATAAGAAGAATAAATAGTGAGGTATCTGTTTTCAACAGCAGAAGCCAAGTAAGGATACAGATTGCTACAGAAGCTGCATTCCCGTGTGCCCACATGGGGGATATTAGTTCCAATAGAGCGGAAGGAGAAAATTAAGAAAGTTAGCTTGAAGAAAATGCCAACCCAATTGGCCCCCAGGAATAGGAAATAAAATAGGGTTTTTAATAGGTGGAGAGAGTGAATAAGAGCATTCGAGAAAAGACCATAAAATAGGTTTGGGCTTAAGAAAAGAGGGAATGGATTCAGGGTACAGTAACCCACTTGTGGAACATCCAATAGAGCATGCCCAGTTGGAACTGAAACCCAAATTGAATATCCAAATGATTTTTGCTTGTACTGAGCAGAGTTTGGTTTTGATAACTCATATCAAATATAGCATAATTAGGCTACAAGACTAAAAGAGCAGAATCTCCACTTCTCCTCTTTGTTCTCAGCAGCAAGCCTGACACAGAAGGAATGTTCCCTCTAGGATAAGCCTGATCACCTCTCCTATAAACAACCTCGAGAACTCCAGGAGTCTAAGCCCAGGACTCCAGATAACAGAAGATGAAAAGCAGCCAGGCAGAGAGCAACCAGACCTCCAATCCCTCCGATAAGATCCCGCAGCCCCTCTGAAGCGCCTACTGATGTTTACAGTCTGAACAGCTGGCCACATTCTCCTTGAGTTTGTTAGTGACTTTGTGTTAATTATTCTCTTTCAAATCACAATGATCTTAAGTCTTTCTCGAAACCTCCCAAGTACCCTTAATTTTTTTTTTTATAGGTCCTTTCTCTTTGTCATTCTTGTCTTGCTTTTCTGGACATGGTCTAGAGTTTTCTGTGTCTCTCTAGAAGCAGAGACCCTGTTTTGACAGAGTGCATTCATGCAGGATCTAAGCCAGGATGGGTAGGTTAAAGATGTAGCTTTCACATCCCATACTCTGGGAACACAGGGAGGTGGGATGTTTGCTATCTGATGCTAGGACCACATCTGTCTTGCCTGTCGTGATGTCCCGAGTGGAGATGTCTTACTTGGATGGATAGCTCCCTAAACCTCCTGCTAAGTCCTAGAATTTTGGAGCTATTGTTTTTCACTAGGGTTGCACTGGGACAAATATCCAATACAATATATCCAATAGAGTTTTCACATTTGAACGACACAACAGATGCAGGCTTGAGGCTCGCTTCTTTTGATGGAGCAGCAAGAGGCGCCTGCACGTTGTCGTGGAGAGCCTCAGAAAAGTCTGCACAGCAGCTCCTAACTCTGCCATCCTTTCTCTACTGTGCAAATGGAAGGCTTGGACGTGGGGATTTGTTTACCGGGTGAATTGTGTATGATAAACTCAGCAAATCTAATCTAAATGTAAGCAAATACTGATGGGACTTGTCTCTCAAACAAATGCTTTGCCTCCAGGTTACTGAAATAACAAAAGAAAAATAATGCAATTTAATTATATTGTAGTAGCTGAAACTTAGCCACAGCCACTACATTTGAATTAGGAGGCTATGACCCAGAGGACTGGGGGAGATGTTTGTCCTTGTTTTGTGGGGGTGTTCACCGGCTAATAGGAGGTGCCTGGTGGACCGCTTGCCCAGCCTCTGCCACACAATTGGAAGGGTCATCTTCCCACCCTCATGAGCCCAGTCAGTCTCTTTGGGTCCCCAGATAGAGATGCCCAACCCTCTCTTTCTCCCTTCCTGCCTCTTTCCTTCCCTCCCATCCTCTCCTTTCTTCTTACTGTTCCTTTGACTGAGGTTCTCACAGCTTCAGACTCCTCCTCTTCCTGCCTCTGGTGCACAAGGACTGGGATGTGAAGCACTGCATAGTATGCCTGGCAAGATGCTCCCTCTTAGGTCCTGACACCGTGCGCTTTGACCACAGAGACCTGCCTGGACACTGCTCGGCTTCCCCGCTCCCTCCTCTCTCCTCAGCAGGCCCAGTGTTCCGAAGTTCATGACAATGGACCTTGCTACCCATGCATTTCCTTTGTTCTTTGTGGAAGATTCTATTTTGCTAGCAAAATCTGGTTTTATTGGAAGCTGAAAAAAGAAGTAACTTGGACATGATGGCAGCATAAACCTATAATCCCCATACTAAGGAGGTGGAGGCAGGAGGATCAGAAATTGGAAGGTCATTCCTGATACATAGCAAATTTGAGGCTACTTAAGACCCTGTTTCAAAAAATAAGAAAACAAACAATATATATATATGTATATGTATATATATGTATATATATACATACACATACAAGAGCTAAACAATCAAGATTGAGTAATTGTCTACTAGCTGAGGAGGACCTAGTGGATGTGTGCCTCTTCTATTAGCTCTCACAACTGACTATAGGAATTAACTGGAAACACCCATGCTTGGGGATGGTGATGTTACAGGAGTGGACTGCTGTGCCAGTATAAGCCTCCAGCTCGTGGAGTGGTAGGAATCAGAGATTGCACTGAGCCAGTCAGCAAATTATATTCCAAGTATTCCCTTTGGAATCAATTAGGGGCTATCTTTAACAAATTAATCCTTTTGTTTCATCATTAGAAAGGAATACATAAACAGGATATTTAGGCAATGAAATATTTTTCATTCAAATTAATTACAGCAAATTAGGCGGAGAATCTGTAATAAATGGCAAAGTTGGATACCTTGTGAACCTATTAAAATGAAAGCTTCCTCGTCGCCTTTTAATTATTCATTTTCATTGCCTAAAATCGTAACTTAATAGTTTATCGGCATGTGATAATTTTAAGTGTAGCGGGCTGCCACTCTGTGATCCGCACAACTGGAAACCGCCCACTGCACTTCAGCAAAGCAATGCTGTGATAACTCTGTTTTTGCCAGTTCTTATGAAAAACAAAGACAAAACTTTGTTCTTGAGTTAAACCGCTAATTATAAGAACTTCTAGGTCAGGAGCATCCTTCTAAAAGGCTCTATAAATAGGGATTATTACACTAAATAAACCAGTCAATTATACCTAAGCTTTCCATTTAAGCAAAGCAAGTAATTTATTACTGTCATCTGACTTGGTGAGATTTTCCCTTGTTTCTTTCCCTGGAAGCAAATCTTGATTTTTCCCCCCCACGACAAAAGGAGAAAACATGGAGATCGGCGTCCTGCATGATTTCTCGGCTGCCTCCTCCACAGCGAGACCTCTGTGGGGGCTCCACTCTCGCCTCATCTTCCCCTTGGCCTTCTCCAATCAGCCCTCTCTTTCTGTCGTCCTTTGAAACTGCTCTTCAGAGTGTTCACCTCGCCTTTTCTTACCTGACAGTCATTTCCAAAACACTTGAACTTCCAGAGCTTCGCACAATACCATCTGCTCCTCTTCCTGCCTCCTGCCCGTCCCTTTGCTGTACCAGTTGCTTCCTTTCTCCTTGATTCTGTTCAGTAACCAGCTCATCATTCCAGGGTCCTTCTCCTCCACACCTGGGCTCCCTCCCCAGGTAATTGTACAAGTCCCTTTGCTGCTGATATCATCTATATGATAATGAATCCCAAATCCATTACTTCTGTCCTGACCTCCACTGGCTGCTTGACTTCCACATTTACATCACTCATAGACCCTCAACCTGGTATAGAATGTGTGTGTGTGTGTGTGCATGTGTGTGTGCATGTGTGTGTACATGTGTGTGTGCATGTGTGTGTGGGCATGGGTGTGTGTGTGTGTATGTATGTGTGTGTGTGCGCATACGTGTGCGTGCGTGTGTTTGCCAAAGAACCCAGATACTGTTACCTAGATACCATCCACCTTGGTTGCCTTTATAGATAAGATCTCTCACTGGCCTAAAACACAGCAAGCAGGCAAGGCTAGTGTCCAGCCAGCCAGTCTCAGGAATCCACTTGTTCCCACCTCCCTGGCTCTGGGATTAAAAACTCAGGCCTTAGTGGTCCTTGGATTCTGCTTCTGTTTCCTGCAGCTCATCATTTTCACAGAAAACACTAAACCAGAGTTTCAGCAGTGTTCCAAAATCTCCCTAGATTCCTTCGTAGAGAGAGTAAAACCCAAAATCGACCTTGTTTTTGAAGGTCATATGGCCATGCCCACTTACTGAACTCATTTAGACATCAGCCATCTTCTCAGACATCAACTTGCATGCCCAGGGCTCCCTTAACCCCCTCTTGTGAGTGAGGGTGGTATGGGGCTAACAAGCCTCAGGGCTCTGTGACAAACACCTCTTACGTGACTGAGATATGAGACTTTATTTCTACAGCACACATAACCTAAGTGGGTCCTGGGGTCATCCATAAAATGCGTGTTTCTTGGGGATGTTGTATACCTCAGACACGACTTTGGGGATAGCTAATGTGAGTGAGGGTTTTCAGAGTCTCCTCTTTCATGGAGTTTGCATTCTAATAAAAGAGAACAAAGTAAGAAAAAGAAAGCAAATATAAGACACATTTAGACAGCAGAGAGAAACAGGGCCTGTGCTATCCTAGCACACTCTCCAAGCTCAAGAAGAGACAGGCCGGAGGTTAAGAGATGTTTCCAGGATGTGTATGAAGTTCAAGTCCTTTGCAAGAGAGGTGATAAATGGAATAACAGGCAGCCAAGTCATGTTTTCTAAATGGGCTTACCTGAGTGTACAAACGTGTGCAGGTAAGTGGATGTAAGTAAGCATGCAGGTATACATATACACACATGTATGAGCTTACACACGGAGGTCATGTACCTTGTTTTCTGAGGCAGGGTCTCTCAGTGGGACTTGGAGCTTGGGACTAGGCAGGTCAGGAAGTCCAAGGGATCTGCTTATCTCTGTCTTCCCAGTGCTTGCTACCATGCCCAGCTGTGGTTTTGTTTTCTTGTGGATCTCACAGAGATTGAACTCTGTGTCCTCATGCTACACAGCAAGTACTTTGCCAGGGGACCCATCTCCATGACCCCTAATGAGTATTTTTGATATGGTGGATTTTATTCACAAAATGTATACCATTCAAATACCATTTAGAATTAGGAAACAGTTTCATTTATTTCTAGAATCACGAGTCAATATTATAACAGTAATGAAGGAGACTCCCACACACACACATACACAGCTGGGCTTCCCTCCTGGACCCCAGATTAGGCACAAGCCACATACAAACACCTGTTTTTACAGAAAGATTTTTATTAAATGGGAAAGAAAAGTTAAAGTGGTTGCTTTCTGACTTAAGCAGAAAAACAGCAGCAAATGACCTTGTTGACATGGATTTCTGTCCCACCCAGTCTTGCAGCCCTTCAGTCCCAAAGAAATACTCAGAGGTCTGCATTAATCATAAACTGGTTGGCCTATCAGCTCAGGCTTTCTTATTAACTCTTACATCTTACAGTAACCCATAATTCTTGTCTGTGTTAGCCATGTGGCTTGGTACATTTTATCAGCAAGGCATCCTCATCTTGCTTCCTCTGTGTCTGGATGACAACTACAGACAGAATCCTTCCTCTTCCCAGAATTCTCCTGTTCTTGATGCCCCACCTATACTTCCTGCCTGGTCACCCCACCTATAGTTCCTACCTGGCTACTGGCCAATCAGCATTTTATTAAACTAATACAAGATCATTGTCCCACATGACCTTGCAGGTGTAATTTTTAAGAAGAGAAAAAAATGGAGGTCTGTGTTAGAATTGGCTAGGAAGTGGTGGTATGTTTTCATGAGGCATGCTAATGCTGGACTTTAATACTTTGATAGCTGGACTTTAGTCAGCCTCAGGAGGAGGAGGTGGCCAAATAAGGGAACAGGCCTTGGTGGCTAGCTTTAGGAATGTAATCTAACAATTTTCAGCAAGGCAGAGGGAATGGGGGAGAAGGGCAAGGCCTGCCAGAGCCTGAGTTACCACACTCGAGCCAGCCAGAATCCCTTCAAGCAGACCTTCAGAGCTACACATTGGTCACTCCACAGAAGGGCAAGTGCAGTATATGGTGGCCCCAATCTGTGCTCTATGCACTAGACCCCAGTTAGCAAGCTTTGGACAAGGGGCTGGAGTTTGAGAATATACACGCAGAGACAGACTGACACACAGACCTTAAAATACTGGTACCAAAAGCTCCTCTTTAACAGCACCATGTAGGCTTAAATACCCTGCAATCAATGGCCAACAGGTGAAAATCCCATCCTCTGATCCTCTAAGCTAGGCACAGCTTCTAGCTTTAATTAGAAGGTTCTAGGAGGGAAGAGCAGCTGAAGGCCAGGACTCATTAGTCCCAACAGCCAAGGAGACCTCTGTGGCCATCTAATAAAGGCCCATAGCACACGCTGGGCTGGACACCCTTCTTCTGTCCACCTGTCAGGACTAGACTTGTGTCCAGGAATTCCTTCCCCCTCTTCTCCTGGGCTGGGTCTGGCAATAACCTGCCCACAGAACCTCTGTTGTGTTTCCCTCTGCAGAGGTGGCTTGCCTGGTGGCTAGGAAGGGAAGACACTGTGTTTCTGCCTGGTTCCATGCAGGGTATGTGGTGGGGGCATGTTCACTTTTGCTAGTGTCTGGGGTCACGATGGAACTGGGCTGACTCACTGGCACCAGGCAAACTGCAGAACCAGGGGCTATTTCTCCGTCTTTGAGTTTTCTAAGAGATGATAGCTAAACATTCTCACAGATAAAGAAAAGTATGAAAACTCACTCAGAGGATAATAAGTGTATTTGGGTGGGAGAGGGCAATGGGAGAAAATCTATACATTAAATAATAATATACTCTGAGGAAACTCAAGCCAAAGAAAACACCTGAGCTTCAAATATAAAGTTTTTAGAATTCATGGACTGGTAATATGGGTCAATGGGTGAATACACTTGTCATGAGGAGAGCCTGGTGACCTGAGCTCAGCCCATGGAACCCATGTGGAAAGAAAGCACCAGCTCCCAAAAGCTGTCCTCTGGTCTCCTGCCCACGGGTACCATGGCACACGTGTACCCATGCTCAAATGCATCATACACACGGCAAAATGATAACAAAACAAGACGTAAATAAACCAAATCTGCACTGGGGTAGGAGTGCAGCTCGCTTGGCACAGTGTTTGCCTCAGCTGAAAAAAAGCCCTGGGTTGACTTCTAAACCTTATAGAACAGGGCATGGTGACACACACTTGTAATCACAGCATCTGGGAGGTGGCAGCAGGATATAAAAAGTGTAAAAATCATCCTTAGCTATATAGTGAGTTCAAGACTGGCTTGGGCTACATGAGACACTGTCCTAAAGGAATGAAAACTGCATAAAGCTGAAGAGTATTCCCAGAAGAAAGACCCACACAGGTCACACTCTCACAGATATTAAGATGCATGTCAAATTCATCATGTCAAAGTGACTTGTGCTGGGAAATGAGCAGACAATTTGAACAACGGCTCAGAAAAAGCCATATATCTAGAAGCCTGATATTTGCCAGTAGAGTGATATTAAATCAGTAGGAAATATCAAGTTGGAAACCAATTGTGCTGGGAAATTATTTCAGCATTTGTACAAACATCAGATTTGTTCCTTGCCTCATACCGTATGTGCCCCCTGCCAGACAACTAAGCAAATTCCACACGATTAAAAGTTTAAGCACAAAGACCAAACATGTATGTCTCTTAGAGAACAGTGTATGGTTATCTCGTGGCACTATGTGGAGGATAAGGTTCACTAACATGAAAAATTATAAGTAAATATGAAAAAAACTCTATTACATCAAAGTCACGGATAACAGATCATTAGAAGAGGATACCCATGAATATCACTGCCAAAGGGTAAACATATTTAAGAGCATTTCCTTATAACAATTAAAAAAAAAAAAAAAAGACAGGCCGGGCGGTGGTGGCACACGCCTTTAATTCCAGCACTTGGGAGGCAGAGGCAGGCGGATCTCTGGGAGTTCGAGGCCAGCCTGGTCTACAGAGCTAGTTCCGGGATAGGCACCAAAGCTACAGAGAAACCCTGTCTCGAAAAAAAAGAGAAGAAGACAGGTGAATCAAACCGGAGTGGGGAAGTTAATGGCTGGGGTTGGGATGAAGCAGAGAAGCAGATGGCACACATGAGACCGAGGGAAATGTAGACGCCTCCAAACAGAGTTCAAGAGCTACAGCAAAGCGGACTTCGGCCAAGGTATGGGGGTGGTGTTCAAAGTCTGTATCACTTTGGAGAACAACTGGAAGATGCTTTGTTAATTTGAAGGAGCCAGTGAGTTGCACCTTAGAGAGTTCGTCCTAAGTGTGGACCCCCTCAGTCCAGAGCTTTTCACCAGATGTTGCTGTAATGTTGCTGAAGGTTATATGGGTGTGGGAGGAGAGTTCTTTTATTAATAACTGTTGATAGTTACGTGAGTTAATTTCCATTCTGTTGTAGCAAAACACCCGACAAAAATCCATTTAAGGAAGGCCAGGCTTATTTTGACTCACAGTTTGAGGGTGGAGTCCATTGCGGGGAGGAGTTTGTGGGAGCCTGAGAGAGGCAGCTGGACACATGACCTCCAGTCAGGAAGCGGAGAGAAACGGGGGCTACAGCTCAGTTCACTTCCTCTCTTGTATGCAGTCCCAGACTCTAGTCAGTGTGATGGTACTGCCTACGTTCAGGGCGGGTCTTCTCACCACAGCTAACCTAAGCCAGATAAGTTCTCAAGACACATCCAGAGGTTGGTCTCTTCGGTGACTCTAGACCCTGTCAAGTTGACAGTCAATATTCATCATCACAATGTATCAATTTTATGAATAGACACAGGAGACCTGAAAATGATGTAATATGGTATAGGAAAAAGGAGTGTATCACCAAGGATAAAGTTTAGAAGATACAAAATTAAGTAACGTGCTAATACACACATATGCCAATGCACACATGTTAATATATGGATATATGTTAATACACAAGTGGGCTAACACATGTATGGTAATGCACATATATGTTAATGTGCACACAAATAGTGGAAAGTGGGGGATGAGAGGAGTTGAATGAGGCCATAGTGCAGCTGGAAAGGCAGTGACATGGGATGCCTCTGAGGACACAGAGCACTGATGGAGGAAGGTCATTGGTTAAAAAAAAATAAAGAAACTGCCTTGGCCCATTGTATTGGTTAGAACATAGGTGGGTGGAGTAAACAGAACAGAATGCTGGGAGGAAGAGGAAGTGAGCTCAGAGACACCATGCTCCATGTACTATAATAGATCAATGAACATGAGCTGCAGGAGGAATAACACCAGCCTGGAGCGACCTTGAGGATATGAGATCTGTGGATGACTGAGACCCACAACAGAAACAGGTTGACATGTGATACTTGAAGAAGGGTGGCCTGGGAGTGGCAGTAGGCACTGACAGACTGGTGATTAACATTGGACAGACAGATCTAGGAAGTCTTGAGAGGCTGTGACAACCGCTTTGGGTGTTTCGGAATCTGTTTGAGATAAAATACCGCAAGACGTGGTATTGGGATTTGAAGCAGAAATTAGTGATTTGTGTCCTCAAAAGGTCATTCCAGCTTATGTCTGAGGCAGGGTCACAGGGAACCCAGACTAGCTTCAGACTCACTACAAAGCCAAGATGACCTTGAATTCCCCATCCTCCTGCCTCTCACCTCGGAACTGCTAAGATTACAGATGTGCATCATCACTTCTGGTTTTGAGGAACTAGGGGTCAAACACACAACCTTACACATGCTAGGCAGACACTCTCGTAACTGAGCCATATCCCCAACCTCTCAGGTCAGGTTTAGAGGAGACAATGCACAGTGAGTTTCGGGAGCAAAATCAGGGAGAGATACAGCTCAAACATAGGTAGGTAAATCACTTGGAGCACTTAATCATAGGCAGAAACTCTCCGTGGAAGCAGAGACTGGAACAAGAAGAAGCAGGCACTCTGAAGGGAAGGAAGTCTGACCCAGGAACAAATGCCCCTCCACCATAAACAAGAGCCCACATTCAGGTTAGCTGTTCTGTGCAAAGATGGACTCTAGCCAAGAGATATCATGGGCAGAGAAACAGAGAATAGACCCTCAGAAAAGAGGCAGAAACAAACCCAAATGGAAGTCAAAATCCTCTGGATATCAACGTCAGCCTGCCATACACACGGACTCTTTATCTTTTGAAACAATTATTCAAATTTTATTGTAACTTTTTTGAAACATTTGATCTCGATATCTCTATCTCTCTCTCTCTCTCTCTCTCTCTCTCTCTCTCTCTCTCTCTCTCTCTCTCTCTTTTGGTTTAGTTTGAGACAGGGTCTGATGCATCCCAGACTGGCCTGCTGAAACTTCTTATGAATATGAGGACGATTTTGAACTTCAAATCTTCCCAGTTTAACCTTCTGGGGGCAGGGATTACAGGTGTGAGCCATTACATCTGGCTTAAACACTAATATTTACCTTGAGTAAGAAATGTGATCCAAAGGTCGCTGATCTTTAGGTTCTTTTTTCTTCAATTTTTGGTTCTGCAAGTCTTAATCTAACTTAATAGATGTCAGTGTTTTTCTTGTTGTTGCACTAAGTTTGACAAAAGCATTAGGGAAGAATAGGTATTGTTTGAGCTCAGTTTAAGGCACAGGACATCACGGCGGCGAAGTCAAGACAGCAGGAGTGTTAGGTGGCTGGTCACAGAATGTGCACTCTATGTGCACAGAATGTGCACAGTCAGAGGAAGAGAACAACGGAAGCTTGTGTGTCAGTGCTCCTCTTATCTTCTCCACTCATACAGTTCAGAGTCCTACAACGGGTCTCCCTACGTTAGTTCATCAAGATAACCCCCCACAGCAATACCCAGAGTTCTCTCTCTCAGATGATTCTGGATTCTGCCGATTTGGCAATCCATGCTGACCATCGCAGCGGTATACATAGCTACTCGTTTTCTTTAGGAGTGCGTGTGTTACACACGGGGCTATGCACGCGTATCACCTTGTCTACTGATTGTCTCAATTCTTGTATGTCTAGAATGGCATTGGCCAGCCTGGTTCTGTACCATAGATTGCTTAATTTTCCCTCCGCTATGTCCTACTTATATTTTCTTCATTTGCAAATAGCAGTTATGTGTCAAATCTACTAAGTCAGCTGATGCCACAAGAAAAAAAAACCGAAAGTGAGCAAAGCATCACATTCCAGTGTTGGTGTGCGCTCCACTAACCTCCTAGGCTCTCCAACCACTTATGCAACTTGAATTACAGATAGAAACAAGCTTACCAAGTCTTTCCTCTAGCTTTTTGCTAGATTCAAAGTACTTGCAAACACAATTTTATCTTTTGAACAATCTTAAAACAGATGAGAAATGATCTGCTTCTTATTATTTATAAGAATATGAGTTTAGGTGGCTTATTGGTAACAACAAACAAAAAAGAAATAAAGTCAAAGTTAAATTGTAGTAAAAAAAATAATTGTGTAGGGCTAGGGCCTTGGGATGTGACTCAGTAAGTGGAGGCCCCCCTTCCAACCCCAGCACTGCATAAAATGGTTATAGTGCCACATGCCTGGAATCCCTGCACCCTGGAGCGGAGGCAGGAAGACTGGGACTCCAAGACCATTTCCGGATATTTAGTAACTTGGAAGCTAGCAGTGGTTTATTACCTAGTGTTATTGTTTTCTTTGTGTCTTGCTGTACAATGTTTAAAGCAGTTAAATAACTGTCTAAAAGTCATTAATTTCTGTCAACAGGTGTGGCAGAGGCCCCACTATGAAAGGATAAAGAATTGGATGGCTTATACCATGTAGTCTGAGGAGCACACACTCGTTCCTGCCATCTGACAGAACACTGGCTGGGTGAAGATGGCCACTCTTCCCTACCCCTTTAAGTCATCCCTCTGTATGCAGGTCCCATAACTTTGAATGATAGCTTCGTGTTCATTTATGGGTAGGATTATGATTAAAACACAATTAATCTCTGATAATGCCTTGTCTACACTGCTTACTAAATCAGAACTTCCGAGAGTGCCGTAAATCCACATGAGTCACCGCCGTGACGCTGGCTTGACTTTTTCTTCATAAGACTTTGAGTCATTGTGTGGCTCTGATACAGATCCTGCCCAGTGTTTCAGTGCTCAGCTCCACCTTGATCAATGGTGGGGCCATACTCAACATATTTGGAGCATACTTAAAAGACAACTTTCACACAACGTGGGCAGCTCCTTACCCTGAAACCTGTGGACCAGGCACTTCTCTTTCTCTCATTCAAATTATCTTCAAAATATTCACCAAAGTTTTTTTCTTTCATATAAATTCATGAGAATCCATCTATGTGTGCGTGTGTGTGTGTGGTGTGTATATATATATATATATATATATATATATATATATATATCACCTTATCTTTCAGGGACAGATGGTTAAGTCATTGAGATTCCCTTCAGAAGATCTCCTGAATTGTAGGTGAGTTTACTCCAGTGTTCCAAATGATAGAAATCACATATAAATTGACCTAGAGTTATTTTGAGTATTAAGGTGCATTTGATCACTAGCGAGTCTGGAAATACTAAATTGACCACGTCAGAGGTTGGGCTTACACTGCACGCACGGTCTTGCTACAGTTTCTATGCAGACAATTTTACCATCACTGGGTGGCCTTGATCAAAATGAGAGAAGTGCTTCAGGACATTCAGAATCAATAAGATACTCACTCGACTTGAGTTAAATAAAGTCATCAATGAGGATGGTTAAGAAGCCCCATCCTAGCAGTCTGAACATCTTCCGGGTGGAGTTCTTAACAGTGGATGTGAGTATCCAGCGAATTACCCTTTCTGCTGCCGCAGCTTGAGTTAAGTCAGGAGCGACTTACTCCCTGTTTGGCTGTTGTGGTGTTGCTGCTGCTGCACTGATCCATAGCGAGCCATGAAAGGCAGGCATGATTCCCACTACACCCAGAAGGGCCTCCCACATGCACATGCTCTACATATGACCACACAGCTCACACTGGGCCACAGAAAGCTGTTGGCCACAGCTGCCTTCATCTGGTGTGTGCAGCCTTCTTGCTAATCAATGGGCAGTGTGTGGATCAGTGGTTAATGGCTAAGTTTGATCAGCAGTTTGTCCAAATGTTCCCAGTGGCAAGCCCAGTTTGCAGGCAATAGTGAAATTTTAGCTAAGTTCTTAAACTAACTCATTCAACACAGCTGTGTGGAATGAATTTACACAAGCTCAGCAGTGCTAGTGATCAGAGAGGAGCTCCAAGTTCAGAAGTGAGTGCCGTGTTGTGCACGTATGTCACTAACATGTAACCATGCTCTTCCCACCACTGTACAACGTGCTTTAGTATGAAGTTCAGAGTGACACTGGAACAAATTTCAGGCAGAGTTATAGAAATTTTTCTATGGCCTTGTTCTATAAGAAAAAGTTTTCACGAGGAAGAAGTTTTATGTTATTCACATACATGTCTATCTGTCTATCAATAGTTCTATCTTTGTGTGTCATCTCTGTCTATCATCTGTTTATTTATCACTTATCTATTATATATTTATCATCTACTCATCTATCATCCATATATATCTACCTATTATCTATTAATCTATTCCTCATCTATCTAGCAAATTGTCTGTCTGTCTTTGTATGTAATTGGTACTCCTCAGACCCATTCATTTTCTTTACCACTCTTCTGCAGACTGACAGACAAAGAAATGTAAATATTAAAATATACACTACCGTGCAGCTCACGCCTTTAATCCCAGCACGTGGGAGGCAGAGGCAGGCGGGTCGCTGTGAGTTTGAGGCCAGCCTGGTCTACAAGAACTAGTTCTAGGACAGGCTCCAAAACCACAGAGAAACCCTATCTTGAAAAGCCTAAATAAATAATAAAATAAAATATACACTAAAGAATGCATATAAAACATAATTAGATAAAAACTATGTTGGAATGCAAAACTTTTAAAGAATCTTAGGATATTTAGACATCTAAAGTATAGGAAGATCAGCAACAAAACAAATTGTGAAATGATTAATTAATTACCAAATACTATCTGCATGCTTTCCCAGACCGTGGAACATTTAACCCAACAAAAGGGTCATTTCACTCTTAAAGCAGAACACCTTTTTGACATCTAAAGATGAATATCTACCAAGAGCATTTGCCATTTATGAAGTCAGTTGACACACAGATTCTAACCTGTAGCTGGAAATTAGCATCCTATGAAATGCACCGTCCCTGACACACTGTGGACGTATGTTGCTATCAGTTCAATTATTTTAATGATAAATTTCCCTTAGAAACTGAAAGGATCTGTTGACAGACAAAACCAGGAGCTCACAATGGACTGTTTAGACTTGCAAATGATAGAACATTTAATTATTCCGAAGTAGCATCCCCCAGTTAGGGTATGATCGTTGAATCCATCATCCTTCAGTTTATACATGGGATGCATTTATCACGTCTCTCTCAGACAGGAGCCAGTCAGCTAAATATAGATTTGGGGACCATCCATTTCAGCTGCAGGTTCCATCGAAGGATTGGAATTTCATTTCTTTCCCGCAACAGAGATAAAGTGTTGGTAAATGGTGTGATAAGGCTGTAGGAGAAAGCAGAGTGAGGTAAACAGGCCCTGCTCTTACAGGAGAAAAGCGAGAGACAATATGTCAGCAATGCCATTCCAGGGGACACTCTGGGCTCTTTGCATGTGGCTTTCAAAGACCAGTGGGAGTTGGGGGTGTGGTTTCAGAGTACAGCTCATCCTTCATATGTTCAAACCCTAGCACCAAGTCAACTATAGCAGCCATGCAAGGGTGTTTGTACGCTGCATTCGTATGCAAATTAGTGTTCCTCTGGACTCAAGACAGAGCTAGGAAGATCAGGAAATACTTGAATTTTTCCTGAAGGTCTTCATATACTACAGAAATGTGTAACTCATTTAATTATTTGCAGGTCTCATGTGTCCCAGGCTGGCTTTCAACTCCATACAAAGATGAGGATGACCTTGAACTTCTGGTCATTTCTTGAGAGCTGAAAATTTAGGTGTGTGCCTTCACACCTGAATTATATTAGGGGTGGAATCCGAGGGCTTTGTGCATACTAGGCGAGCACTCTTCCGTCTGTCTGTCTGCCTGGCTATCTGTCTGTCTACTTACCTACCTGTCCACTCAGCTGCTTACTTAAAAGATGCAACCAATTATTTGCTAAGAAGGTGTACTCCCCATTCTGATCCTTTAAAACCAGAAAGACTAACTTGTTTTTATGGACTCTGGTCCCCTCCAGCCCTCTTGGAGTCTTGTCTCTTTCACGTCTGAAGGCTGCTAAATCTGAGCAATACTTGAAGAGGATGCTCAAGATGTGCAGTAGAGGAGCTGGCAATAGAGATGTCAGTGTGTTTTCTTCTAGCGACAGTGTAGAGATGGGCCAATCACAGGCCTGCGGAACTTTCTTCTGGGTTGATGTGATTGACAGGTGTCCTTGCTGATGGATGGTTGTCTTCCTGGCTTGTCCTTGTCATCCTAGCAGAAGAGCCTTAGTTCATTATTTTTGATAGAATTAAAAAAATGTAAGTGGCTCATTATTGTCATGGAATAATGAAAAATGTAGCTTTGTTCTTACAAAGGAAATGAAATTAACATAAGATAGATGACATTTTGTGGTGATTCAACTACCTGATTCCTAAAGAAAGGACATAGGAGCAGTCAGTGACACAGTAACCCACCCATTTCCTCATCGAGGATCTGGCAAAGTAGGGATGTAGGGAGCTGGTCAGAGTGAAAGTAGGGTACCAAAGAAATGCTTCACAAACACAGCTATTCATGCCTCCTCTCTATGAGAACCTCTGGAGTCCATGCCTGCGACAGCCAAACTTCGTCTCTTTGATGGCTGTTTTACACAGATATGAAGTACAAAATCAACCTCCGTAGCCACGATTTCCTATGGCTGCCAGTGCACAATCTTCCCTTGGTAGGCACACAGCGCTCCATGGAAGCGGTGGCTCTAGGACTCTGAGTTCCCTGGAAGAGTACAATGTATCTGCTTCCCGTAAAGCTTGTTGTCCGTATTCTCTCGCTGCCACGTTAAAACGTAAGCACAGGCACCCATGCTTACCCTTTACCCCCTCACCTCCCAACACACACAGAAATGTGGGGCACTTGAGCAGTCAAGGCAACGAATGGGCGAGCTGGAAAATGATAAGGCACGTTAGAAAAAGAGAAAGGAAATGATGCAGGATGCTATCCTGGGTGCCACAGCCACCAAAGGTCAAGCTTGTCCCAGGCAACACGCTGTTTCTTTCTGTGGAAATATCTGGAGGTAGCAACTTTCTTTTTCTTTCTTAATTATGTACCATCCTTTATTTCCTGCCAGTTCCCAGCCACCCCGTCCATCAGCCTGGCTTCTCAAGCATCTAGAATTCTTTCCTGTGACTGCTTTCAAACCACCTCCCCTTCCTCACGCTGCTCTTCTACCCCACTGATCCTAGACCACAGAGATGACGACACTGACCTCGAGGAGGCAGATGCTATCTGAAGGCACTTTGATATTTTCTGGTTTCATTTCCCCTCCAACTCTTTGGCCTTTTCCTTCCAATTCTTCTTCATCTTTGGCTCTCCCAAAGTGAGGTGGCGAAAGGCAGACGTAAAACGGGCCCAGTCTCATGCACCAGCACCCTCCGCCATGAGTAGGAAGAGGGCAATTGGAAATAAATTAGGTGGAGGATTCCGGAAACGGAGGAACAAATTGTTGTAGTGATTTACCACCTCGGTGTCAGCACATAGAGGAAGGTCACGACGGAAACCCGGGCCTCTGGCCACAGATGGTTTCAGAAGCTGAAAGTGAGGAGCGTGGTCAAGACCTAGAATGGCTGGCCCTGGAAGGCATCAGAGGCAGAGACCCTGAGGTTCCCGAGGTCAGTGAGGGGTTGTAAATTGAAGCCAAAAAGACCAATCTGAGGGTCTCTGCTCTACTCAGGTTTTCAAACAACAGCCAGGAGACAGTGATTTATGAAGGGCCCCATCTTTGTCACCTAGGACATTACTTGTGGCTTCAAAGGGACAGAAAGAATTTAACATCTGATAAATGTGTATGTGTTCCCTTCTTCTACTAAGTAAGGATACCTTTCTGAATCAAAGATGGTGTTTTTCCTCTTCTTAAACACACACCATACACGCACATGCGTGCACACACACACACACACACACACACACACACACACACACACACACTTTAAAAATGAATGTAAAAAGTTTCCAAAATAGAAAACAGAGCTTGGCCTTGTTTATGTCAGATGCTCTGAAAAACGAAGAAGAGAATAGAAAAACAGCTGATGAGCAAGAGAAAATATGCCTTAAAAAAAGACATACAGAAATCGTGCAAATACCAATGTACTCTCCCAATTCATTAGTATTGGAGTATTTTCAGATGCGGACGGTGTATGTTTGCTGATGACAACTCATGGTTGAAAGGGACTCTGTGCTTGCACCTTCCAGGAATTGGGATGAACATGGAGCTCCAGTCTAACTGTGAAGTAGGCAGCATGGAAAGAAACTTTTGTTTATGGATTAAGATCAAATCAAAAGAGAGTGAGGAGTTGTTGACCTGCAATGAGCCAGCAAGTACTGCCTTTCCCTCAGCCCTCAGACACAGGCCTCATCGGTGTCGGCATGGACTGTTAAACAAGAACAAGAATGTTGAAAGAAAACAGTTAACTATTTGATCTGGATTTACTTTTGGCCAGTGTTTTAATGATGCTATAAATTTTTAGTTAATAAACATAAGTCCTGGCCATAAATATTTTAGAGCTATTCACAAAATAGTCTTCAGATTCATATTTTAAAACATTTCTCATTTTCATCAGACTAACTCATAATTACACCCAGAATCACATCTGGCTAGGATAAAATGGAAGGAATTAGATTTTCCCTCTTTTCTAAAACAATGTCTACTCCGTTCAGGCTGTTATAGCAAAAACAATTTAAGTTCGGCGGTTTATAAACAGCAGAAATATACGCCTCTCATTTCCGGAAGTTGGGAAATCCGAGATCGGATACCAGGAGACTTGGCGTCAGCTGAGCACCCGAGCCCTAACAACAGTGTTTCCTATGTGTTCTCGGGCAGGGAAAGGGTGAACAAACACACTTAGATAACACTATAAAAGCACGACTCGCTTTCAAAAGGGATGTTCTCTTATGACCTAACCAGCTTCAAGAACTCTCCAGCTCTTGATATTATTGCAGTGGAGTGTAAGTTTCAGTTTTCATAATGCATTTCAGGGGATACACGCATCCCAGCCGCGGTAAATCCAAACCCCAGTCAAATGAACAAAACACATGAAGAAGCAGCTGGATATCAGGTGACAAAGGACAACAATGCTTGGAAGACATCAGACACATGAGATGGTCCCGTGATGATCCCGCTGGTGCCCAACTGAGGGGCCCACAGAGGGTCCTGCTGCCATCCCAAAGAAGGCAGACAATTAAGGTAGCACCATGATTTCTTCTTCTGCCACCCTTGCCTGTTTGGAGGAGGAACCCAGATGGAGCTTGGAAGACCCACTGAATTAAGATAGAGCCATAAGGTCAGGACAACGGGAGGAACTAGAGTCCACAGCAGGACAACCCACAGAGGGGAAGCTGTGTAGATGAGATACCTGACCCTGGAGCTGTGCAGAATGTCTCCTCCACTGTTAACCAAGTTACTGAACCCAGCATGGGTACGTTCCTTTAAAATTTCAGTGGTTCAAAAAAAAAAAAAAAGAAAGGAAGGAAGGAAGAGCAGTCAAAGAGTACGCAGGAGAAATGAAAAGAAACAAAATGAAGGACGTATATGCTTCCATACTGATAGTTATATTAAATGCAAGTGATTCAACTATCCATTGGAAACATGATCTGTTGGGTTGGACAAGACTATTACATACAGCTAACTCAACTACATGCTGCCTACAGGAAATACACTGTATATCTTACAAGTGATTTAAAAACTGATATTGTAAAATACCACGTTGAAACTAATTGTTGAAAAGCCGGAGTTATTATATTAACATTAAAAAAAGACAGTTTCAAGGCAAATGCCATTAATGGGGAGTTTTAAAGGGCCATTCTGTAGTGATAAAGGGGACTGTTAGGAGCAACCCCCAAAACTTAAGAATGGAATAAAAAGACTTAAAAACTCGTGAAAGAAAAGCCGGAAGAGGGACAAGCAGAAGTGGAGAACTGGCTAGTGGTGCAGAGGCTTTGATAGAGCTCTCAATCTGAAAAGAGGCCCGGGACAGTGGCTGCCAACCTTTGGGTCACGACCCCCACAGGGTCACCTATCAGATATTTACATTACGATTCATAACAATAGCAAAATTCCAGTTGTGAAGCAGCAATGAAAATTTTATGGGTGGGGCTCATCACAACACAAGGAACTGTTTTAAAGGGTTGCAGCACCAGGCAGGTGGAGACCACTGAGTTAGAAGATGTGCACAACAGTAAAACCAATTCAACTAACTGACGCTTACATAGCATTCTAGTCAATCACGGAATAAACTATCGATATTCACCAAGACAAACTATACTCTGCCACAGAATGTCTCAATCAAGGATATAAGAAACAGGACTCACATTTCATGATTACAATAAAATCAGAAATTAACCACAAAAGCATTTAAGGGCTTCCTCCTTTTTATGCACCGGGGCTCCAGTCCGTGGAATAGTGCTGCCTACATTTATGGTGAGTATTCCCACCTGATTTAACCCAATCTAAATACCACCCCCACGTTCATAAATGCTTGTTTCCATGGTGATTCTAAATCTCAACACATTGACAATGTGTCTTGGGGTTTATATTGCTATGAAGAGACACCATGACCACAGCAAAGCATTTAGTTGGGCCTGGCTTACAGCTCACAGGTTTAGTCCATTATCAACCTAACAGGAAGTGTGGCAGCACACAGGCGGACGTGGTGCTGGAGAAGCAGCTGAGAGTTCTACATCTGGATCAACCAGTAGCAGGATGACAGTGACACTGGGCCTGGCTTTAGCTTCTAAGATCCTCAAAGGCCACCTACCCCTGATTTGGGATTACCATCTGTATGCTCTGAATATGTTTTATTGGTTGATGAAGAAACTGCTTTGGCCTATGGCAGGGCAGAATAGAGCTAGGTGGGAAAACTAAACTGAATGCAAGAGGGGAAAAGGCAGAGTCAAGGAGATGCCATGTAGCTGCCAAAGGAGAAAGATGCTAAAACCTTACCAGTAGGTCACAGCCTCGTGGTGATACACAGATTAATAGAAATGGGTTAATTTAAAATGTAAGAGCTAGCTAGGAATATGCCTCAGCTACTAGCCAAGCAGTGAAGCAGTGTTGTAAATAATAAAGTTTCTGTGTGATTATTTGGGTCCGGGTGGCTGGGAAATGAAGTACAGTCTCTGTTTACACACCCCATGCCACCCTTCCTTCAACAGGGTCACACCTCCAATAATGCCATTCCCTGTAGGACTATGGGTACCATTCTTATTCAAGCCACCACAGAAAGTGAACTATCACACATACTTATCTTCTTTCCTCGGGAAGGAGCAGTAGGAATGTGGCCAAATACAGTTTTGTCTTACAAGTTACTGAAGATGTGCATCAGCCATCCCCTTCTGGCTGAAGAATTACTTAAAGACCTTGAGTTCTGCTTGTTGACATTAACCTTGTTTGTTAGAGAGGCTTACACGAAAGCAAGAGTGCAAGCGCACAGGGCACAGCTGTGTCAGAGAGTAGAAGCATCAAGATAAGTGCCTGCAGCTGCCCTGTTGTAGAACTTGCTCCTCTCTTTGGACCCCGTCATCTGCACTATGAAGAAGCAGAATGCCAGATTCTGCTGAAGGCCCATTCATTCTTCAAGACAGATTTAACCTTTCCACAATTCCAAATGATATCCTACGCCCCACCTGGAACCTCCTTTACATTGCTATTTGCTCTAGGAACTAACCTAACGATCACAAGGGAAAGCTGTTACCACGCCTATCCCTGTGTGAAAATTCACAAATAATACCTTAATTGTCAGCAGCAAGTGTGTGCTAACTCTTCATTCCTGAGCTCATGGGCTAACTCGGCAGGGAACCTGGTAACCTATTGTAATAATTTGCCTACTTTTATAGCCGTGGCCACTATGGCACCAAGGTTATTGGGAGTGAAATGTCTTCTGATTCACATCCAAAGCAGCAGCATCTATCTGAATCTGACCTTGGACATACACAGTGCCCTCCTTCCACACTAGCTGTAAATTTCAGCACTTGTAACAGATGACCTTGAATGGCGCCCTTGTGGTAGACATAGCCTATTTTGTGTTGTGCAGCCAGATCCAAGACACACTGAAAATAGTGTTATGTAGCAAAACTTTCCCTGGGAGATGTTACACGCATGTCTACTCACCCCAGACAGGAAGCCCATGAAAGGCCAAAGTACAGGTACTACTAAAATCCAACTTGGTGAACAATGAGTTTAATTGGGGTTACTCACAGAAATGTGGGTGAGAGGTTACTCGCAGGAGCAGAAATGACCCAAGATAGCAGTGTCACCAAAGCTGACAGAGTGTTAGTGACGGGGCACAAAGCTAGGTCCCTGTATCTCACTGCACAGCCTGCAGATGGCTCAACGGGTTTGTGAACTCAGTCAATCTAAACCCCTGCAGGCAGCTCAGCCCGTTGCTGCTTCTTCTAGGTAGCAGGCCTGGTACCAGAGTCTTCTCTGCAGCATGGCAGTCCCAAGGCAGCTCTCAGCTTTTAAGGTTTACTCAGGCTGGTGAAGGGCTTAATGAATTTGATCAGTTTCAGGGACTTCCTCAAGTTATTTTGAGTTGTTTACCTTCCTGCTTGGAGAACTTTACTGCAGGATAAAATGTTTCAATTCCAGAGGAAATTGTTACACAACATACAGCTTCCTTTTGCCCTGCCTTTTCAAAGTGCTTGGTGAATACAAGGAATTCTTCTTAATGGCTCTAGAATACATCTAAGTGTGTGTGTGCGCGCGCGTGCCACATGTTTGGGTTCAGAGCAAAGCTGTTTGGGAAAACTGACTAATGCATCCTCAGAGGGTAAATTTATTTCCACCAAATCAGAATGTATTTCTAGTGGGTTTTTTTTTTTTTGTTTATATCTTCAATAGTTATCAAGCATTCTGTTGCTTGTTTTGAGACAGAGTCTCATGTTGTTCAGGTCAATGAGGAACTTTAATGGCATCTGAGGAATGACTTCAGAGATTGTCCTCTGGCTTCTACACGCACATGTTCATGCATATACACACCCTCCAAACATGTGGCGCACACACACACACACACACACACACACACCAATTACCTTTAAAGACGAGTTCAGACATGGTAGTTGGGAGTTCAAACCAGAGACCACACGTGTAATAATGGTGACAGGGGCCAGAGCAGCAAGGAAAGCAGTGGAGAGAAGAGGTGGATCTGAAGAAGATGTTGAACATAGCAGATGAGGGAGGCTGAAGAGACTAAATAAACAAACAAACAAACAAACAAACAAAACACTTCCACTGGCAACTTGGTTGATATTGGTTCCACATATGGATTTTAAGAGACAGGGAAAGAGGGTTGGGAGCAAGGGGTGAACATGTGGATGGGAATTTCATTTCTCCATTTAACTTGCCCTGACAGAAGCGTTAGTCACAGCGGAGCGTGTAGGATGCACTCTGAGGTGAGAATGGGGACCGGGCAGCCAGATTTCCAACTCACAGTCCAACAAGCGGTAGATGAACTGGAGAAGTCCTCAGTGGCAGTGTACAGAGGGAGAAAAGTGAACCTGGCTAAAACACAAAGATCACTATGCATCAGGGACAAAGAGGCGGCTACAAGACGGACCAAGTAAGAGGGGACGGAGAAGTGAGGGAACTCACAGGAGAAGAATGCCCAGAGATAGCTGTGCTTCCAGAAAATGGAGTGAGTCCACGAGTCTGTGTACAGGTTGGATTTAGGAGCAAGGTGCCAGCCTCCTTGGTGAGGATCTTTCACCAAAATGGTTATATATGTCACTGAGACATAGAGGGAGAAAACGGAGGCCGTATATGGAAACAAGAGGAGCAGAGCAAAGCTGAGAGGTGAGGCGGAATGGAGCTTCGCTACCTTCCTTGTCAGTTAGGGCAAAATGACCTAAGGAAGGAACCCAGGCTCCCAGTAGGAGGGGATGTAGTCTACCACAGAGAGAAAGGCACACAGGCAAGAGCCAGAGGCTGCTAATCACAGTGTATCTGCAGACAGGAAGAGGAGAGTGAGCAGGAAATGGGTGGGCTGTAAAACCTCAAGGCCTGCCCACTTCCCAGGCAAGGCCCTCCCTTCTAAAGCTTCTATAACCTTCCAAGGCAGCACCACCAGCAGGGGGCCAAGGATTCAGACAAATAGCCTCTGGAAGACCCTTCAAGTTTAAACCACAACAGATGGCTGTCCTGTGCTGATCATTTTTGATGATCTGAGACAAACTCAACTTATCTGGGAAGAAGGAACTGCCCCCATCAGATTGGCCTGGAGGCGAGCATTTTCTTGGTTAATAAAGACATGCAAGGATCCAGCCCAGTGTAGGCCCTGCTACCCTTGGGCAGGTGGTCCTGGGCTGTGTCAAAAAAGCAGACCGAGCAAGCTGTGGGGAGCAAGCCAGCAAACAGCATCCCTGCATAGTTTCTGCATCTGGTCCTGACTCAAGGTTCCTGTCTTGAGTCTCCTCCCTCCCCCGCTGCCCTGGCTTTTCTACATGGTGGACAATAAACTGTCAGATGGAAAAAACCCTTTCCTCACGGTGCTTTTGATCATGATGTTTATCACAGAAGGGGAAACGTAGCAAAGACTGATGGCAGTTTTAAAACGAGGCAGATCTGGCTGTGCTCATGGGTTTAGGATAGAGCTGGTGGGGAGAAAGCAGTCTGGGGAGGAGTGGGCAGGACTCAGCATCGATCGGCACTTCACATGTCCTGGAGGTTCCACCCACCGCATGTTTGACAACAGTGCACTCCAGCCCACACTGACTACATCTCTTTTCGCAATGAAGAGGACTTGTTAAATGATATTTTTGCTTTCAGAAATAGTTGGCAATGGATAAGTCACTTAATTTATAATTCAGTCTGATTTATCAGCAATCAGCATCCATACTCAGGAATTTGGGAAAATTGAGAACATCCACTCACAAATTGTTTTCAAATGCAGTGAAATGTTTATGAATGCTAAGTTTACAATGCTGAGATAATATTACATTTTACATACATTTTAGTATTTACTACATTCGAGTTTCATTATTTGTGATTGAGTCCAATGAATTTTTTTCTCCCCCCTGGGTGAAGAAATAAATGATTGTCATTACTTGGATAGTTTGCAAGTCCCAGGCAAGCTGATCCTTGGCTTAGTGGCTGGGATGGTCTAAAAAGCAGAGCTCCTAAGGTGGTAAGAGGACCCTGGGAGAATAAAGGCAGGGGACTGGTGGTGGGCCCCTTGCCCTTTGTCCAGGAGAAGAAGTCGGAGGGACAGATTAAGATGCCTATTAGAAAAGTTTCCCTCCAACTGTTTTCTCTCTGTATATTGAGATGGTGCCATCTCTCTGTGTGTTGTGACTTTGAGGGTGTGTGTCAGTGTGTATGAGCACAGGTACACCTGTGAGTGTGTGTGCATCTCTCTGTGTACTCACGTGAACACGCACTTGTGTCCATATAAGCGTGTACATGTTTCAGGGAAATGGCTGGCCACTGCTCTTCCTATGGAAACTTTTTTGGTGGCCAGTATGCTCAAGGTGGGGTCTGTGGATGCTGCTCAGAGCTCCTTGGTCCCTTGCCATTCCCCTCACCTGTGGCTCTTCCTCCCATTGGTGGGTAGAGTCTAGACAGACTCTGGGGAACTGCAGCTGTCCAGAAGAATGCTAGCACATGCTCACTTGCCTGAGTCTCCTCAAAGTGAATCTGCTTCCTCTGGTTCCCATGCTGGGGCCAAACATGACATTCTTACCCTGTAACAACCATAGTCCCCTCCATTTGAAATGCTATTTTAAGGAAACAGAAAAAAAGTATTTAAATATGAATTTTTGTATCCCCTTTCCATTTTATATAAAAAACACCACTAATTTCCCATATAAAAACTGGATGATTCAGTTATAAACGTTAAAGTACTTCTATTCCTATATCAACCATGAGAAGGTGTGCCTTTTCTATGGCATTAGCCTTCAGGGAAGCACAATTCAAACCACAATCACACATAATGTCACCATAGTTAAAACAGCAAAACAAACACACAACCATTGTGATGGGTTGAAAGAAAATGACTCCCATAGGAAGTGGCTCTGTTAGGAGGCATGGCTGTTTTGAAGTTGGTGTGGCCTTGCTGGAGGAAGTGTGTCTCTGTGGGGGTGGGTTTTGAGGTCTCCTATGCTCAAGCTACACTCATTGTGAAATGTAGTTCATTTCCTGTTGCCTGTGGATCAAGATGAAAACTCTCAGCTCCTTCTCCAACAGTGTGTCTGCCAACATGCTGCCATGCTTCCTGCCATGACAATAATGAATTAAACCTCTGAAACTGTAAGCTGTAGCTCAATTAATAAAAACCCAGAGACAGAAATTGGGGTTCAGCCTGAAGGTCAAAAAAGCAAAACAGCTAGTCACTGGCTCTTACCTCTGCCTCAGTCCAAAATGGTGATCCTGCCTACAGGAATCTCAAAATGAGATTGTGTCTGATAGCTGTCTCCTCCCATTTTATATTCCTCTCTAGTGCTGGGATTAAAGGTGTACACTACTACTGCCTGGTTTCTATGGAAAACTAATGTGGCTCCTAGGATTAAAGGTGTATATCACTACTGACTGGTCTGTAAACCTGATCAGCGTGACTGTTTTACTCTCTGATCTTCAGGCAAGCTCATTTATTAAAATGCCAATGAAGTATTTCTACAGTAAATAAGGCAACTACAATTAAATGTTTTTCTTTATAAGAGTTGCTGTGGTCATGGTGTCTCTTCACAGCAATAGAAACCCTAACTAAAACAAGTTGGTATCAGGGACTAGGGTATTGTGATAGACCTCACTATGTTTTTATTTGGAAAAAAATTAAGGAGTGTGGCGCTATGGATTAGAAAAGCAGTTGAATACTTTGAGTGGGGCTTAATGGGCCATCCTAGTAGAAACCTGGGAGACAGTGGTGCTGAAACTGATTTGGACTGTGGGGGCCTGGCTCAAGAGGTTTCAGAAGAGAATGATGTTACTATGTTGCCTATTGGTGAAGAATGTGGCTGCTTTTTACCCTTATTTTAAGAGTCTGCCTGAGGCTAAAGTAAACGGAGTAGTATTAACTCTGTTGTGTGGTTATTGGTGGTAACCCCAAGGAAGATTTATAATGAAAAGGAGCAAGTTGAGAAAGGAAAACACAAAATGTACAATTTGAGGAGAAAAGGAGCACCAAGAAGTGGAATAGACCCAAGTCCTGTGTTCAAGGAGATTAGGACTGAGAAATGAAACAAAGGGAGTGATGACTTCAGAGCAAGACTCCAACCTGTGAAAAGGAATGAAAAAAAAAAAAAGCTTAGAGTCTGCTGTGGTGATGCATGCCTTTAATCCCAATGCTCCAGAAGCAAAGGCAAGAGGTTGTCTGAATTTGGGGCCAGCCTGGTCTACAGATTCAGTTTCAGGACAGCCAATCTTTGGCAAAGAAGGAAACCATCAAAAGCAGAAAGCTGAAGATATAATTGAACGAGGGGGGCCATGTTCCAGCCCCAGCGAGCAGCAGAACTTGGGAGCTCCAGCCATGTGGTTCTGACTTTAGAGTCAAGGATGGAAGAAAGGGGCTATAGAATCTTCCTCTGTGACAAGGAAAGTCGCTGAGGCCAGGCATGCGTCAGGAATGTCTCTGAATGGAGACCTAGAAAGGCTATTGCATGAAGCTGTGAAGTTGAAACCTGGATTGTCTTGGAGACCCCAAGATGTTGGAGACGCCAGAGTTATGGTATCCCTGCCAAGTAAAGCTGCGAACAGGGAGTGGAACCGGCCAAAGAGAAAGAAGCATGCTGCAGTCAACAAAGCTGAAAGGAGGTGGAGATCTGAAGAGTGCTTTGACATCAGACATGGAAATGCAGAGTTTGGAGTTTGCCCAGCTGGCTTTTGGTCTTGCTTTGGTCCAGTATTTCCTTACTATCCTCCATTTTGGAATTTTAATGTATATCTTACGCCATTATATGTTGGCAGTATGTGAGCTGCTTTTTGATTTTGATTTTACAGGGGGTTACAGTTAAGATATTGCATGAATCTCAGAAGAGACATTGAACTTTAGACTTTTAAATAAGTTCGAAACTGTTATGGATGGTGTGGAACACAGTTCACTTCCTATTGCCTGTGGATTGAGATATAAAACCCTCAGCTCCTTCTCCAGCACCATGTTCCACTGTGATGATAATGGATTAAACCTCTAAAACTCTAAGCTAGCCCCAATGAAATGTCTTTCTTTATAAGAGTTGCCATGATCATGGTATCGCTTCACAGTAACAGAAACCCTAGTTAACATAGCCACCATAAACAACCAATGAGGATGTAATGAGTCATTACAAGAACTGTTCTGAGGTGTTAGAAATGGATGAAAACAAACCTATATTGGCCTCCAGCCACCCAATCCTGAGTATATGTCCAAAGAAACGGAAACCTGAACCCCAAAGAGAGCTGCCCATTTAGGTGTTCCTGTGGACAGTAGCCAAGATACAGAATCAGTCAAAGTGCCTGGAAATGGATGAATACACAATATACGGCATACAGACATAGTGGAATATTACTTAACTAGGAAAAAGAGAACCATCTGCATTTATAGCAAATGGATGGATGTAGAGATTACTATGTTAAATGAAATAAGCTTGGCATATAGACAAGTACTACACACTCAGCCATATGTAAGGTCAAAGGTGAAAACATCCACCTGAACACAGAGCAGAGATTACAGGAAATGTGGAAGGGGAGTGGTGAGAAGGAGCAGCTGAATGATTAGACAAGTGTATCACATGGAAATATCACTCGGACCCCCACACTCATGTGGCACTAATACATGCTCATCAAAAAACAAAAATATCAATGAATACAGAATATATGTAAGCCATTCCATAACCTTCCCCCTTTTATATCTAACTTTAAGTAAATATGGCCCCCTCACAGTGAGTATTTTTGTACCTACTGTGCACTTCATTGCTTTGCCATGTTCCTGGTGTTGAATATCTGCTTCCAAAGTTTGTTATTGTGAACAACACTTTGGTCATTGTCTTTGCCTTGCTGGCTGTATTTGTTGAGGGTGACTCTGTGGTCATAAAGCAACATGCTATAAGAATTTGTAGTTTTAAGGCTTTTGATATGTTTTCGTTTTGAAGTTACGTCATCATCAACTTCTTACTCCTGTTTCTGAAGGTCCCTGGCATCCTGACTTCCAATATAAAAATCAGAGATGACTCAGTGCACTTGGAGCCAGCTTGGGAAAGATCAAAGAGCCAAAAATTTAATTTTGTAAATCATCCCTGTCTCCTTCCAAGTTGGACTCACTCCTGTTCTTAGCCCCCATTCAATGTCTGACTTCCAGACTCAGTCACTGATGCCAAGGAACCCATCTCAATCACAGTGCGCTCTGGATGCTCACAGGGCCCCGATGAGTTGAAGGTCACCTGCGCTGAGCCCAGAACCGACTCTCTGAAGTCATCTGTGCCATTCCCCTCATCTTGAAAGTGTTGGGGTGCCTGTGGGTAACAACCAAACATTCTGATTAAAATCTAATTATTTAAAAAGACATCTGTGGCTTGGAAACAGGAGGGACAGAGGAGGGGATGGAAAAGTGAGAGGGTGGTACATGAGCCAAGCAGAGATATATCTCTATCATCTGTCTGTCTGTCTGTCTACCTATATGGAATAAACTTCGTTAAAGCATTTTCTAAAGGGCTTTGTCAGGAGACTTGATACATCTACTCTTGGTGCAGTAAGAAAAGGGTTCTACTTTATTTTGTAAATAAGACTTGAGTTAACTTTTGGATAACAACAACTCATTTGTTTCAAGTAAGTATGGGATGTTTCAGAATTTGTGCACTATATTGTGCATGGAGTGGTATATAAATGTTCACGGGCTGAGAGAAACTCAGTCTCCCAGCATGAGGACTGGAACTGGAGTCCCTAGAACCCACACAAAAAACCTAGACATAATAAAAAGTCTCTAAAACCCCATTTCTGGGGAGGTGGAAACCTGAAGATCCCTGGGACTGGTCCAAGAGGAGGCCTTATCTAAAAAACTAAGATGGACAGAAAATAGAGGAAGACACCCGACGACCATCTCTGGTCTTCACACAACCCTTCCCCCTCAAACATAAACACATAAAAGTTTAAAACGCTTTTTTAAACTTTTTTTATTTTTTTAAAACGCCTTTTTTTAATCTTAACATTTCTGTGTAATTATTTGCATGAAGTACATGCACGAGTACTTCATGTTTGTATGTGTACACATGTAAGGACAGATATATGCATGTGTGTGCAGATATGTGAAGGTCAGAGGTTAATATCAGCTCTTTCTTTCTATTGCTCTCATTTTGTGAGCAAACAATAGCGTAGTCTGTCTTGCCAGCAAGTTCTAGAGGTCAGCCTATCTCTGTCCCGCCCCTACTCCCAACACTATGGTTATAGCTACATAGGTACACGCAACAATGCCCAGTTTCTATGTGGTTGCTAGGGGTCCAAATTAGGTAATCATGATGGTATACCAGGAATTTTACCAACTGAGCATCTCTCCAGCTCCTACCCCACCCCCTGGTAAGAAAAAAAAAGTCAACATAGGATAATAACATAGCTTTCCTTTTGTTAGTGCCCTGAGCAGGGTGTATTAGGTTATAAAGTCTTAAACTCATTGCTTTTGGCCAGAGGCCATTGGAGCATTTCTAGGTGGGAGAAGAGAACCAGAGACATGTAAGCCTGTGGGTATAAGAAGGAAACTGCAGTTCTGAACGACCAACACACAGTGCTTTCTTGCGGCTTCTCTGAAGAGAGTGTTGGATCAATATATAACCACGTCCATTCGACAGTGCTGTCAAAATAACTTCAGCTCTGGCTTTAGAAAGACGGAGCAGGGAAGAGGAGCTACACATTGTGCAGTATTTGTTTAACTATTTTCTTTGGGCCATCAACCAGCTCCCTGCCTGGGAGTTCCACCAATAACTCTTCCCTTGCTATTGTTACGTTTGTTTAACTATGTAAAAAGGTGATACATTTGTTTACATTGCAGAATATTTGTTTAACTATGTAAAGATGCATTGCATTTATTTAATTATGTAAAGATGTGTTGCTGCTTTATCTTGCCTGCCGAAGGTACCTGATTGATCTAATAAAAAAAAAACCATGAATGGCCAATAGCAAGGGAGAAGTTATTGGTGGAACTTCCAGGCAGGGAGAGTAGGAGGAGGAATTTAGGCTGGAGAAAGAAAGAAAAAGGAGATGCCAGAGTCCAGCCAGCCAGACATGGAGGAAGCAGGAAACCAGGACATACAGAACAAAAGAAAGATAAAAAGCCCAAAGACAAAACATAGATAAATAGAAACAGATTAAATTAAGTTAAAAGAGCCAGTCTAATCTAAGGCCAAGCATTCATAATTAATAATCATCTCCATGTCTTTATTTGGGAACTGGCTGATGGCCCAAAGAAGATTCCAACTATAGTTAACACAAAGAAGCATTTTGGGCAATAAGGAATTTATTTTCCATGGAACAGGTCTTGATAACATATTTTAGATAATTCATTTACAGAAGCTTCTGGAATTAGTCAACATGCTTGTGACAGAAGTCTAGAATAACAAGAAAAGAGTGCATATCTCAATTCTGTGTAAGACATATCATTTTGAGGTCTGGGAAGATGATTCTCAGTAAAGATCTTGTCTTACAATACTAGAACCTGAATTTTATCTTGAGAACCCATCTCAAAATGTTGGATGCGGAGGCACATGTACTTGAAATCCTGGTGCTGAGGAGGCTGTGACGAGGGGAATTCCTGTGGCCTGCTGGCCAGGCAGCCTATTTGGTGTGTTCCAGGCCAGTGAAAGACCTTATCTCAAAAACTAAGGTTAATAGCACCAGGGGAAATCCAAGGATGACCTCAGGCCTCCATGTGTATGCAAAGAAATACACATGTACATCTGAACACATATGTACAACTCTCTCACACACACATACACACAAACTAACATCATTTGATGTAAGAGCTTTGAATTGAACGTGTTTTTATAAGCCATGCAAATGATTGCACCTTCATTTCCTACAATTTATATAGTGACTAGAGCACCATTAAAGACAATCTCTGAAGGTCATAACAATGTGACCAGCCTGGCTGTGTGCACTGTCAGCTGAATAAACCATGGGACTGATGGGATAGGCTTGGAATTCTTCCACAGAGCAGGCCTGGCAAATTCCCATGAAATTAGGTCACTAGGCAAGTGTCCCAGGGCTGGCAGCATACTTAGGATTCTTACTTAATCTTTTTCCTAAGTGGCTTTTTTTTTAAAGAGTCTTTAGCACTTAGAAATCTTGCTAAGGTGGTATCTGAAGTAGAAGAAAGGCCTGAAAGAACATCAGATGAATGCAAAGTCTGAAGACCACAGTTTAGAAAGCCCAGGGAAAGAAGAGGGAAGCTTAGACATACAGGCTCCAGGGTAAGGACCATGCCATTAACAAGCATTTACCACAGATGTGCAAAACATCCCATACCCAGGGTCTCCGTGGGACGGGCAGTAGAAGTCCTAGGTTTGGCCTTCCATTCATTTGGAAATTTGGTAACGACCTAAACAGGGAAATTACACCACCATAGCCCTTACTGCCCTCCTGCAACTCTTCAGAAAGATGACCTTGACTCTAGGTAGTAACTCTGGAAGCAGTGATCAGCAGACTGAGTTACAAGGCTTCCCCGTTTTTGATGTCTCAGAGCTCCAGTTCTGATTTTAGACTCCTGTTTTCTGGCTCTTTTTCTTTCAAACATCTCCGAACAAATAGACTCTCAGAATGCTCTTGGAGACCTAATAATGGCTCTTCATCATCAGAATGCTACTGTCAAGTGTTTGGAATGTAAGGACTTCTCCTTTATCTTAGTATGTGGTTATTCCTCACGTAGCCAGTAACAGTACAACTTCCTGGGGAACAGTAAAACCTTCCAGGTTCCCTGGCTCTCAGTAGTTCTTTAGGGTTAGAAGACAGTCCCCAGCTCCTCTGTGTTGGGTCACTGGAAAGGTGGCCTATGTGCATAGAAATGAGTAACAACTGTCACTCCCTCTTCCATCACTTCCTGTAGAGTCACTTCCTGTAACACCGTCACTTCCTATAGCCAAGAGGAAGTCACAGTAGCATAGGTGGCTCTGTTCTAAGCTTGTATCCGCCTTCTGGCCAATGTTAGGCTTGTTCAGCTGTACCGGGGCAGGTGCGTAGAACTTCCAAAATAGAGAACTCCTAAAAAGATAACACTTGGAATTGAAGCCTAACTGAGTGGGCTTTTTTGTATGCTTATTTTTGTTATTTGAATTTCACTGGCCACTCTCTGCTGAGAGGTTAAGGTATGTGTCGGAGGGAAGGCTGCTCCCTGATGGGGACCCCACCATGTCAGTGGTGCGCTCCTTTGGCTTTTGTTCACTGACAGCAGAGTTTTCTGTTTCTTCTGAGTTTTATTATTTTCTAACAGTGAGGAACTGCGCGCGTCACGTTGCAAACCTAATTATTTGAAGAAGGGTTTTATGTCACATGTGACTGCCTGCTTATCTGTAATGTGCAGAAATACTAATCTTATTTGGAAATAACCACAAGGATCTGCTAAATTATGGATAAAGTCTGAATCACTTTATGCCTAATTATAAAAATAATGAGTAAAATATCAAAGAAATTTGTTTGGGGAATTCTAGTGAGAAAAAGAAGCAGTAATAAGTTTCCTAATAGGACTTTGGAAATAACTATACTCCCACTTTTATAGGGAAATAGTTTCATTATTATTAATGTTTTTAATTCCCAAAAGTTAGTTGTGATTTTTTTTTGGTGTATGTAAGCTTGCTTGGAAAACAGACAAAATGATATCATTATTATGTGAATTTTATTGTCTCTCTATGAAAGCAAAAATAAACAGAAAGATTAATTTCAGATACAGATAAAGACATCTCTGCAACTAAACTGTCCTTGGCAAATGACTTTAATTTCCTGGGACTTGCTTTCTGCATCTATAAAATACAGAGACTGGGATTAGATCACTGCTGATGGCAATCCCGTGAGTGTGGTCCTCAGTCAAACGAAGCTGCAAGTCTCTGAGCCCGCTGCCCTCTGGGAGACTCGTGGGAAGGCCTTGCACTGGAGGGGCGCCTCTCAGCCACGGGATTGACCTCTGACTGCTTTATTTGACAATAATCAAAAGTGTCAGCCACAATTTGGGGATGTGCTGGCTGGAAGGATGACAGGGTGCTCTAGACCCCACGTTGTGGTGTTTTGTGCACTTCAGGGAAGACAGTGAAGAGATGAGCGGCTCTTCCTTTGATAGGAGATAGGGTCTTGTGTTCCCACTCAGCCTCACATTCACTAAACAGCCAAGGCTAATTTTAATCTCTGTACTGTCCTGCCTCTACCTCCTGAGCACTAGGGTTATGCATGTGTATCACCTGGTTTTAAGGCTTTGTGCATGCTGGCCAAGTGCTCTGAATCCCTAGTGATCATAACCCTTAAAAAGATATTAGCATCCCTTGGGCATGCAAATCCCGCTATTACTCCTCATACCATGTGACTCCCAGACTTTCAGCTTCCAGGAACATTGGAAGTCACAGATGTCAGGAGCCTACAGCAGACCATACGTTAAATCTGACTGTGACATCTGTGCCACTGTTAGGTTAAGCATTTCTTAATAACGAAACAAATTCTAGAGTGTGCCAAAGGGACAAATGACCAGAGCTTTAGTGCAGACTTTCTCATGCTTCAGTAACTGTCACAGATGGCTCCTCAAGCAGAGACCATCGTCACCTCAAACAGTGTGGCACACGTGGTCAAAGAAGAAAAGTTGTTGGAGGAAGGGCTGCTTGTTTGTTCCTGGATGCTCAGCCCCTAAATAACCATACAGAAACTGTATTAATTAAATCACTGGTTGTCCCATTAGCTCTAGCTTCTTACTGACTAGCTCTTATATCTTAATTTAACCAATTTCTATTTATCTGTGTATCACTATGAGGCTGTCGCTTACTGGGTAAAATTCTGGCATCTGTCTCCTGTGGGGCTACATGGCTTCTCTCTGACTCTGCCTTCTTTCTCCCAGCACTCAGTTTGTTTTCCCTGCCTACCTAAGTTCTGCCCTATCACAAAGGCCTAGCCAGCTTCTTTATTCATTAACCAATAAAACAACACATAGACAGAAGGACCTCCTATATCAGAAAATCAAAAAGTTACTCCTTTATGTTAAGAGTTGAGACACAGAGCATGTGAATGATGAAAACATTATATGTTATATTATAAAAACCATATCAACCATCCATTCCTCATTCCTATCTCAAAAAGATAACTCTAGGAATCAGGTGTAGACCTTGGGATATATTTTGCTTAAAATTCTGTTTGCTAAAATACACAAACACATACACACATGCATATATATATATATATATATATATATATATCTTCTGTTTTGCAAGCAATAATAATTTGTGACTCATTGAATAAACAACCCAGGAATCACAGATCCAGGTATCCAGATCAAGGCAGAATTAGTGTAGCTGTGATGTCCCTTTGTTTACGGATAGACTAGTTTGGAAATTCTGTACCACATTCTTCTTGTGTGTAAGAAGTTATTTGAAGCACCCGAATTTCACAGAATAATTTCACAACAGGTAATCGTGCTAATAAATTGTCAATTTAAAAAATAGATAATTTTGTATTAAAATGCATGACCAAATGAATAACAACTCTGAAATTTAAGGGTATATAAATGTATGTGTGTCATATATGCATGTGTATGCATTCATTTTCTTATGTGTATCTTGTAATTGTATCGATGTGAGAATGAGACAAAGATATAGTTAAAAATATGTCGACTGAAAAAATAGTGGATCCTTAAACATTCCGTTGGTAGACAGTCATCGTTGGGCTGACTGGACCACACACTGTAAGCCCCTTTTATATACCATATATGTGAATATATGGTATGGAAATATATAATATAATATAATATAATATAATATAATATAATATAATATAATATAATATAATTAATATAATATAATTAATATAATATA
>NC_022011.1:35688777-35700181 GCF_000317375.1 Microtus ochrogaster | reverse complement strand
ATATATATATATATATATATATATATATATATATATATATATAAAATCAAAAGATCATGACTAAAGTTTGTGACTTTCTGAGAAGAAGCATAAATGCTGATGTTTTTAGGTAAACTTAGATAGGTAGGTAGAACCTAAATAGCTTGTTGATTTCATTCAGGCTGGAACTTCCCTAAGAAAGCAAGGGAGGTCACCTACAAATGTGTACCGAGTCTGCAGGAGATGTTCTTAGACCCTCCTGAGATAAAGAAACAAGTCAGAGAGCTCCCTCTTCCCCACTTCTCATGGTGTTCTCTCATGCATGAGACGCTGTCACTTTGAAGTGATAACTTCTCAGCTCTGTGGGTAGCTATGAGAGTAGGCAGGTCCTCTATTTTGTGGTCAAGGAACCCCTGGAAGGCACAGTACCCCGAGTCCCCTGAAGAACATCAATTTGTATTATAATCCAAAAGGAAGAACAGATTTTATCACAGTCTCCCCCCAAACTTGGAGAGTCACCTCCCTTTTAAAAGGAGGACTTGTTCTGACTTCCCAATGCCTCTTTGCAGCTGTACTGGGCACAGATATTCCTAATGAAGCATCGGAGCTGGCAGGCTGCTGCCTGGAGTCACAGTGCTGTTTCTCCGTGAAGGATTGGGCAACAGCCTGCCTCAATTCATCATTACCCCTTCCACGTGTAGCCTTAGAACTTCATGGGACTTAAGCAAATTAAAGGATTAGATTCCACTACAACTCGAGGTAATGAAAACCTTTCTTCAGGGCATTGGCTGAGCTGCAGAAGGTAGAGACTAGACATGAGTTTCCGAAGTGCACATTATTTGATTAACACGGGCGGTTACGGAAAGGCATGCACATTGTTAGACCTCCACCCAGGTAGGCTATGGTTTGAAGCAGAGGGGGCTGCATTTTATGCTCAGATATGAGACTTATTTACCATATGGCTTCAGGCATTTAGAGAAATTGGGGTAAGCAGTATATTCTAAAAGTCCTTCTAAGCTGGGGGGGGGGGTGGTGCATGCCTGTCACCCCAGTCTATAGCTTCAGGATGAAAGAAAATTAAGTTGATCGGCTCACAGGCTGAGTCTGAGGCTTGGCGACATTCGAGCTACAGCGTATGCAGGAAGACAGTGAGTAGAGACAGGAGGATGAGGATGAGGTGTTCAAGGCCAGCCTTGGCTACACAGCAAGCTGGATGTCAACTGGTCTATGAGACCCTGTCTCAGGAACAAACCAACAAAAGCAAACCCCCAAAACAGAAAACAAAGATCTTTCTAGTTCGACGATTCTAGTGTGAGGCTGGAATATCATCAGGAGCAAGCCAGCTGTGCACATGCCTGTCTGTCTGCAAAGCACACATCTCATGACAGCGCCAGCCTCTCTGGATACTCAGTGATTACACAGGAAAGACGTTCATGTGGAAATTCATGAGCCAGGCATATTGTCCCTGCCTCTAATCACAGCACTCTGGAGGCTGCAGCAGAAAGACCTCCTCAAGGTAGAGGTCAGCTGGGGTTACAAAGCGCTCTTGACAAACATGGGCTACGTAGTGAGTTCTGGACCAGCCTGGGCTATGGAGCAAGTTCGAGATCAACTGGGCTACTGAGCAAGTTCCAGATCAGAATGGGATATGGCAGGAGTGAGATTTTTGTCTCACATATTGGTTAATAAATAAATCTAAGCAGTGCCCATTGCAACAGTTCTTTTGGTTTTAAACCCAGTTGTAGAAACTGACGATAGCCTACACACCGCAGTCGTCCGGGAGAAAAACGGAAGCTCTTAGATGTGTCCACACTGGCGTCCTGGCTGCAGCTCCTTCCACCCTGTCCTCCCCCTCTGCACCAGGAAAAAGCAAAGGAGATGTCCCACTTTAGGGAGGGCTGCGACTGGAGAGGGCTGTCAGTGTACCCAAGCACTTACAGGGTTACAGAATGAAGAATTTACCACATTAAAGAGAAGGGCTTCCTGGGGTTTTGCTGGGAGTTATTTTCTAAGTACCTTCCTGCTTACACTTCTCCTGCCTTCTGAGTGTGGAAGCCATTGTAATGCTGGCCTGAATTCAGGGATGAAGTAAGAAATCTCAGAGGGAAAGCAGAGCTGGCCGATTCACCCAGGGTTGGCCCTGTTAAATCTACACTGCACCCAGAGATAAAAATGGAGTCTGTCTCAGCTACCATCAACTTCCCAATCCCCACCTGACCTTCCTCAATGGTTAGGAATCTATTGTTTTCTTTCCTTGAGAAAAATTTTTACTGTTTTTCCCACAGGGGGAAGAAATGTCCAGATAAGACAGAGTCTGAGCTATGCAAGAAAGAAAAATGCCTTGTATCCGCTGCCACAGAATAGCTCCTGGGGCTGGAAGACGCCAACCGCTCACTGGATGTTACTGAAGTAATGAATTAGGGACAGAATGAGGGAACAGGACGCACAGCAGTGGACTTGCGAGTGCGTGGAGCTCCCTGTGCTCTAGCGATTTGTCCCTACCTCTGCTGTTGTGCTGGTTAAGCCTGGGCTGTTTTGTTCCATGCAGACCCTGGCTCCCAGCATGACTGACTTAGTAACTGCAAATTCCATGGTGTGCTTGAAGAAAGCCCTCTGCACAATTTCCCCGTCAATTCAGCCAGGTCTTGCCAGACCTGAAATTGTACGAAATCCCCAGTATTACAAATTCCCATCAAAGGCCAGTGAGACCAGAGCTAGAGAAAATTGTTTCTGCCAGGTTCACTGAAAATGAAGACAGCAGGTTTTCCTTTTAGTTCGGCAGATTATTTATTACAGGTCTACGGTGGGTCTCATCTCCCCTGGTCTTTTCTGAGGATATTCAAGCTCAGATTTCTCTCCCAGAACTTCCCAATAAGGTCTTCTGGAATCAATGCCGGGACTGCCTTCAAGTCCACTTCTCAAGGAATAAACACGCCACCAAGGAAAGCTACCTCCTTGCTTTCCCACTAACTAACACAGCCACAGCCCTGGCCATCCTGGCTTCAGTTAGAAGCAGCTGTGGCAGCAGCTTGACATGGAAGAGGGACAAAGATGATCTACTCAAATGCTCCCACTAGCTTTGTGCTCGGATTGCCTTGTCCCTGTGTCCCCAAGACTTCAGTGTCACCTCCTCCTCCCTTTCGCTTTGTCTTGTCAAATGTTAGAGACAGTTTTCGGGAGTGGAAGCACATCCCCCAAAGGGCTTCAGGTTATGGGGGCTGGGGGAAGGGCGTTGAGAAAACAGGAGCTCCCAGGTTGCAGTTGTGAACTGGGATGAATGTGGATGCTGGGATGTGAACCCAGGTCCTTTGCAAGAACGATACATGCTTAACATCTAGTTATGTCTCCAGTCCCAGAGCATCAAAGATTTTATGAATAAAAAAAAAACTGAAATGAAAAAAGTAAGAAGATGGAAGGGAGGAAGGAGAGAGAAGGATGACGAAGATGAGGTAAGAAAAAGGAACTCTGTAAGGGAGTGAAGTGAGGTATGGAAGGGGGTGCACACAGGAGGACGATTACGGCTCAGAGGGGAGGTGGTCATGTGGTGCCTATATCAGGTTGGACAAGCCTTCCATGTTCTCAGTTGGATAGAGGTTTGAGAAACACATGCAGACACACACACCCCACACAGTTTCATTGAACTTTATACTGATTTATCAAAATTTTGACACTAAAATCTAGACAGTATAGCCAGAAAGGGGATTTTTTTTTTTTTTGGTGGCATTACTGTGTGTTTGGCAGGATGGGAAATGTAACATGAACATCGAGATGTTGGAATTTCCAGAAAATGTTCTTGGCTTTATGCGGAGAAAAGAACAATATTGTTTAATTTGGAGCCATTCAAGAAAATAAAGGCTTCCCAGCAGACACTTGAGCTATTCTGCACTCCCCCTCACCAGCAGACACTTTTCTGGCATTTCGTGTCACCAGATACAGATGTCCTCTCAGGGGGGATGAAGGGAGGCGGCCTCATCTCGTTCTAAAACAGGGAAATGAGACGGAGATGCAGCAGAGGAGATGTAGCTCCCGAGGACACAGGTCCAGCTGGGGCCAGCAGACCTGCTCCCACACCCGCCTTCCTGAACCCGAATCTGGCCATGCAACAAGTGTCTGACCGCCGTCCAGTCCACTCTTCCCCTTGTTGCTGCACTTAGCACAGGAATGAAGTTTCCTGGCAGGGAAAGTGGAACAAATGTTTATTTTGGGAAAAACATTTTAAAGTCGTTTCTCTCTCTCTCTTCTTCTCATTCTTTCTCTCTCGTGCAAATCCTTCATCCCTAGAAGGAGGATATTTTTAAATTTACTGTTAATGTATTATTTAAAAACCACCTGAAGATCTGTTCTCATAGTTCTGAGAAGAATCAAGCAAATTAAGGCAGAAAAAAAGAGAGAGAGAGAGAATCTGGGGAGAAAGATATAAAGAGATTAAAAGCATCATGCCGAAGGACGGAAATGGAAAGTTCATTTGACAGTGATTTATAAGATTGGTGACTAGCTGCTACTGTGGCGTGTGACCAAATCTCTTCTCCAAAGCAGGGCATGGCTGGCCCGTTTCTAACTGGACATAAAAGAAGAGGATTTAAAGTCTGTTATTAGAATTCCTGCTTAGTTGTTACTGAGAATAGAACAATAATAGTTCAGTACTAGAGACCCGGTACTGACGGCTGAGTCCGGGGGTCCTCGGGACATTTCTGCACTGTTCTCCAGTCACTTTCTCATCAGACAGATTGTCCCAACACGTACAACAGGAGGGGTGTGTGTGTGTGTGTGTGTGTGTGTGTGTGTGTGTGTGTGTGTGTGTGTGATATGGGCTAAAACATGGAAACACTTAGGGGGACTTAGGTCTGGATAGAGCTTAGCCTTCCTTGGGTTTCTGAGTCATGGATGAGGCTTGGAAGCCAAAGGCTTCCTTTATTTTTCTGGTCATTGAATGCGTGTCATGATTTGCAAGCCCTCAGTTTAAGAGCAAGATTCTATTTATAGCAACAAGACGTATTTAAGAATATTGAAGCTTGGGGAATGGGAGATGGCCCGGTCAGTAAACTGCTTGCTGGGAAAGCATGGGGACCTGAGCTGGATCATCAAAAAGCATTAAAAACAAAACAAAACAAAAAGCCAAGCAAGCTGAACTTCCAGCACTGGGGAGGCAGAGAAAGGAGGGTCCCTGGCTTCATTAGCCAACCAGGTTGGCCTACTTGGTGATGGCCAGGTTAGTGAGGAAACATACCTCAGAAACCAAGGTGGCAGCAACTGAACACAACAGCTGAGGTTGTCCTCTGACAGCCATGTGTGCTTGCACACAAGTGCACAGCTGTGTCCTGTAGACATAAATGCATGCACATACATGTACACACACACACACACACACACACGAGAATTTACACTGGGCATGGTGCTATGCACTTGCAACCTCAGCACTCAAGGGTGAGGAAGAACAACAGGAAAAATGTAAAGCAAAGAATCTTAGTTCATGGGTTCTGCCTCCTTGTCCCTGGGGAATTGGAAGGCAGAGGGTTGGCGAAGTTACTGCTAAAGAACTTTCAGCTCTGAAAGAACTTGGGTTTTCCTTACATCCTTACCTGAGAAGACATTCAGGAAGAACAAAAAGGTATTTCCTGGGCCACATCTATTTTCTCTCCTGGATAGCTGTACCCTCCATTCTTACTTCAATTCCAAACTTTCAGACAAATAAGAAGACATAATCAACTCAGGGCCCAAACCTGCAAACTGTGCATATGTAGATTTATGCAAATATCCATGGAAATCAAGCAGAGCCATTGGGCTTCTGGGAAGTTGCAAATGGAGCCCTTGGCACAGCAGAGGTCAAATATCCTTGGTTTAGAGCTCAATTCTCCATGCAGATTTTGTAGGGCAGCGGCAGTCCCTAAGCCCAGCAGTCTTCAAGTGCTGCGATTATTCAATGCTTGAGTAGTTTTCAGTCATAATTAGGAGGAGGTGACCTGGCTCAGTGCAAACAACAAAGAGCGGAATGGTACTGAGCTCTTATGCCCTGTGCGTCCTGTGCGTCTACCTGGTTGCGCTATCTTCCTAGGGCTGCTTTCCTTATTTATTTATTCATTTACCCATTCATCTATTTTGAGACAGGGTCTAGAACTCATTCTGTGGCTGAGTGTTATTGAAAAGGGGGAGGGGTGAGGGCGCGAGTCAAAGATTCCCAAGCTAACTCCAAAAGATTCCAGTTGTATTTCTTTATTATAAGGGGCAAACTCATGGAACAGGAACAAGAAGTCCAACCTCAGATATGTAAAATGGGAACCACAGAGAGAGCACACGCCCTGGGAAGGCCAGTGGTTTCTCTCTGGGTACCCAAAAGGTCATGCCCTAACCTGGTCCAGCCTCTTAAAGATTATTAGCTCAAGGAGGTTCCTCATCGGTTGAGGGTGACCTTGAACTTCTGATCCTCCTACCTCCACCTAATATCACAGAAGTGTCCCACCATGCCCAGTTTCTGCAGTGTTGAGGGTCGAACTCAAGACTTTGTATGTGCTGGGCAAACCATCAGCCAACTGAGTCACATCTCCACCCCTTTCTCAGTTTTTCATTTGCTGTTTAAGGCCCTCAGCTGGCACAGAAATGTCAGCTTTGATCTGAACTCTGGATTTCCCCAAAGATGGGCTGCAACACCATCAGTGTTAGAAAGAGGTGGGCATTGAGGAGCCTCCAGTGTGGACCCCTGGGCACATTCCTTGAGAAGCCACACTAAGGTTGGCAACAGCCTCGTCAAAATCCGAGGTTAAAAGGGCTCTTCAACTTCCTTCCCTGCTGGCGTCCCTGGGAACCACAGCCCCTACCCTTGAGGGTAAACACCAGGTCATCCACAAAGACCACTAAACTAGGATGTCATTGGCAGAATATAGTAGGTACTCTTAGGATAGCAGGATGGCCTGCTGTCAGCCCCTTTTCCTTAGGCAGACTTCAGAATATGTGGTAAGAATCGGGAGGCAGAGGGTTATGTGAGCCCCAAGGTCTACAGTCATATTTGTGAACCTTGGGCACTGAGTTTACGTGCAAGGGTTTTTTGTTTTTGTTTTGTCTTCAACTAAATTATTCTGTTTGTGTTTTCATTTTTATGTGTTTGAGACAGGGTCTCCTGTAAGCTAGTGTGGCTTGGGATGAATGCATCATACAGCCAAGAAAAATCTTGCATTCCTGATCCCTTCGGCCTCCGTGTGCTGGGGTTGAGGGTTTCTACCAGCTCTTCTCATTTATGCAGTGCTAAGGACACGACAGAACCGAGGACTCTGCATGTGAGGTAAGCTCTCTCCCAACTGAGCGACAGTCCAGGCCCCCTCGTTAAGTACACTAATTGTACCAAGTGGTCACACCTTGAGCTTCATGAGCATCTTACTTAGTGATACGTCTCACCTGGGGAAGCTAACATTTCTCAGGGCCAGCTACATCCATCTCCTAGTGTCCACACAGCACCCTTGATTCCCTACGTACTCTGTGCGACAGCCTGACACAGTGATAGTGTCCCTGTTCCCATAACACATTTCCAGGACTGAAGCCAGCGACAGACACAGGTCATTAAACACACTCACGGCCAAATGACTAAAGAGAGGGCAACGTGGCTTTAATTAATTCTGGGCTGGGTAGAGATGGTAACTTCTGAGAGCCTCTGATCCCTGATCTGCAACGCTGACATCAAATGCCAATTTCCTCCAGCAAAACAGTCTGGGAAATAAGAGATAAAACACAGTGTTTACGTGTGTGTGTGTGTGTGTGTGTGTGTGTGTGTGTGTGTTCGTGTGTGTGTTTAAAGCTGAGGAAAGGAAATGGGTGACCTTAGACTTCACCAAATTCCAAGAAGAATTTCTTTAAAAAAATAAATCAGAATAAAATCTGTAGTTCTAATGATGAGTAGGCAATGGGAACATAACTAAAAGGGACAGACTACCTATAAAAATAAAAGTCGAATCTGGTAAGCCACATGTAACTCATTTATGATCCCGATACTGAATTGGGAGCTTGGTCTCCAGCTCAACGCCAGCCTAGGCTATCTAGCAAGACTCTGTTTCAAAACCAGGAATGTGGAAGGTGTAAATAAAACTTTTTTAAAAAATCATTTCTTTGGTTATCACAGAGGCTCAAGGATTTGGGGATGGAGATGATGGAGGTGAGGAGTTTTTATGAAGTAAGACAAGAAAAACTAAATTAATTTGACCATAGATAGGGGGAATGGAAATACACCTCTCGTCCAGCTTGCCACCTTCAGTAACTATTGGTGTTCTCAGTTATGGCTAGGCACCCTGCAGCACCATCGTTGGGAAGAGACAATTATTCTTGCTCCCAATTAGAAGGCACTGTGTTCTTAGTCAGCTCTGTGGTCCAAAACCCCATTCATCAGGGAGGCGCTACAGCACCTCGTACATTAATTCCATTACTGTATCACGTGAGTTATGTTCCAACATTTATTGCCCAATAATTTTCAGAGAAAAATGTAATGACTTGGGTGGAGACATCATTAACACAAAGAGAGATCTGGCACCGGAGTTAACGAAGCCATGAACTAAGCCCGAACCCCAGTTACAACAAACTTTCCCCGATTCCAAGTCTTGTAGGTCAGTTCCAAAGGCTGTAAACGAGATGTTGTACACATGGTAAGCATCAGTTTAGTCCCAGACTTTTGAAAAGATCACATTGAGTAAACAAAGTCAGGGACTTTTTTCTCATTTTCAAGAACAGCTGGGGCAGCTTCTTAAATGCCATTGGTATCTTTTAGCAACAACTTTCATTAAATCTTTACATTAAAAAAATTCTTGTATGAAAAAGAATTTGCTTTCTGAAACAGGCAGTAGATTGTTCCTCTTCAAAAAAAAAACCCTCATGTGATAAAACAATATCATTAGGGAAATAATTCTAACAAGACTTTATAGGTTACTGCAAGAGAATTTATCACGTATTGTCTTTTATCACAGTGCCTGTCAAACTGCAGAATTATGAGATAAACGGTAATGGTATTCCTGTAATATTTGCTGGAAGAACTGTGAGTAATTAGGACAAGACGCCAGATTTCCCACTCAGCAGCTGGATACAGACTCCTGAAACCCCAGAGGTCCGCTGCAAGTCAGAGAGAAAGCAAACAAATGAGCAAACAAACAAACAGCATTAGGATTTGGGTATTGTCAATCACAGCATATTTGTGTGTGTGTGTGTGTGTGTGTGTGTGTGTGTGTGTGTGTGTGTGTGTGTATGGGGAGGCCAGCAATTGATGTCAGGTATCTTTCTGAACCACTTTTCCACCTTATTCTTGAGATGGAGTCTCTCACTGCTCCTGGAACCCATTTAGTGAGCTAACTGACTGGTGAGCTCAGAAATCTGCCCCCGTCCCCCTCTCACACTGGGGTTCACGTGTGTGCCACCAAACCCAGAATTATACATGGCTTCTGGAGATTGAACTTGGGCCCTGGTGCTTGAATGACAAGCACTTTACCAACTATCTCCCCTCACTATCAAAATACTCCATGTTTGACGGGACCAGACAATTGCTCCTAAGCCAGAACTGGGTGGGGCTGGAGCAGAGAAACCAGTCATTCCAGGCAGAGCTGGTGAGGATCTGACAGAGGGAATCTGTGCGGCCCCAGGGATGAGATTTTATCTGCTAGCAACAGAAAATCTACACAATCTACACTGGGCAAAATATCCCGTGGAATCCCCAAAGACACAGTGTAGATGATGGAGATAAGTAAGCAGAAGGCAATGGGAAGTAAGGGCCCCATCCACGAGTCCTTACTGCCCAAATCCACCGATTTCTCCGTGGGGAGTTAGCAAACACTTGAGTGTCTGGGAAACTGCGTGAGAGTTAGGATTCCACCGGCTTCGGAGCCAGCAACTAATCCAAGTGAGAAGGCGATGAAATCATGGGGAGGACGCTAGGGCTTCAGCCTCCAAGGAGTGGGCAGCTGGGGTGGAGGAAGAGGCTGGACTGGGAGAGCGCTTCCCTCTCCTCCGTGTTGGACGTGTGCAGCACCACAGAACCAGACAAGCATGTCTGAGTCTTTTCACAGTGTCAGGATTTATTGAATAACAATACATTCCCAAGGTTTGGTGGTTCCGGTGTCAGCCGTTTGTCATATATAATCCTGCCTCCCTTAGTCGTCTTTCTGATGTGAGTGCGAGTCTTTTATCCAGTCTTAACAAGTCCTATCGACTCACACATCATACAGTACATATATCTACATGCGTATGTAGGGTTTACAGAAGGAATTCAAGTTAAAATGGCTATAGCAGAATTCAAAACATTTCTGAAGCATTGCTGGAGTGAGGTTTGAGAGCCAAGCTACAGCATTTGATTGCACAGTGAAAGGTCAAATTGGGTCCAGGGTAAATGCATGTTAGGGGTGCGAAACAGGGGATGTAAGTCCAGAGGGGTGAGCAGGCAGGGGCTCACCTCAGCATGGGAGACTGACTAGACACAGGGATGGTTGAGTGGTCTTCTGTTTGTTGGTCCATGACACTCACCACATACAGTTTGATACGCTGGTGAGGGACCATGACATCACAGCGTGAGCTGCCCTTTGTTTTATGTTACTTGCATCCTTTCCTTGCATGTCTGCTAAGTTCTTGGACCCGGTTTTCATGGTCTGACTTTACTGTAGTGTGTACACGTGACCTTAAAGTTCCAACCCACCCCAATAAGCTCATAGGGTGACTCCTTTTCTGCTCCTAGGAATAAGTCACTTATCAGGCGGTCTTCAGTCGGTTGTGCCTGACAGATAGATCACTTGACGAGTCTACCCAGGGCTGCATTCATCTTTCTTCCTCAGAATGGAGTGTTCTAGAGCAAGGCACGGCCTGAAATGCCATGGTTTTATACAATGTAGAGAAACTTAGAATAAAGCATAGCGTGACCACCCCACATGATCAGTCAGGGTCTCATGCAGCTTGAGCTGCCCTTGAATTTGCTATGTAGCCGAGGCTAGCTCTGAAATTTCAGCACACCAGACCCTTGCAGTGCTGGACCCTAAGGCTTCAGGTCTCCTCAATGGAAGATGGAAGAACTGAGGCACATACAAGCCCCAGGCTCTGTCTTCCTTTGAGCACACACATGTATCTTTCTCAGTTCCATGAGGATTCTTACTGGTCCAGCTTGGGCAGGGCCGAGCAACTAGATGAAGCAGGAGGATAGAGTAGGGAGAAGAGAGAGAGGTCATCGGTCATATAGCAGACACACAGCAGGCTGTAGTTGGGCTGGGTACCAGCCTCTAGAAGAAAAAGGACTGCTCAAGTCACCCAGCGGTTTAGAAAGTGCAGATACAGTTTTGCTGTTAAGTGGCTCACCCTCTGTCTTGGGTCGGGAAGTCGGGGAGCAGCTGAGCTGCAGGAAGTACAGCTGAGCTGCAGGAAGTACAGCTGAGCTGCAGGAAGTACAGCTGAGCTGCAGGAAGTACAGCTGAGCTGCAGG
>NC_022011.1:35675812-35688677 GCF_000317375.1 Microtus ochrogaster | reverse complement strand
GCAGGAAGTACAGCTGAGCTGCAGGAAGTACAGCTGAGCTGCAGGAAGTACAGCTGAGCTGCAGGAAGTACAGCTGAGCTGCAGGAAGTACAGCTAGGCAAGCCCATATCTGAGCACAGGTACTGAGAAGTGTGATCACGGGGACTGGCGCACCGAGGATCCTGGTTTTACCACCTGGAAGGCTCACAAAATTCCAATGCCAACCTGAGACAAAGCCAGAAGGTGGGGACTCAGTAGCTGAGAGCTTTGCAAACAGGTTCCCAGACTCTAACCACACCAAAGGTTGAATCTGAGCTCTAGGCAGCTTCTTGGGAGAGCTAGATACCATGAGAAGAACCTTGATGTACACAGCAGCCAAACAAGATGAACACCACTTCTTGACCTCACTGAGCAATAGATCAGCTGGGAAGAGGAACAGGACTGTGGAGATAGTGCGTCCCGTGAGCTATTAACAAGGAAGGGGGCCTCCACCCTCCTGCCAGTTCAGGAAACCCTGCAGATGAGGAGGTTGCAGCTAGAGAAGAGGTGATTGATGGGAAGAAAAATCTCTGAAGTTCTAGTACTATAATGCTTGTGTCCCAATAAAGAGAGATTCGGAAATGGGGTGTTCTCTGAAGATACACCATCACGATGGATAAGCCACTGGCTACCCTACCCTCTCATATGGCCTCTGGGTTTGAAATTCTAAAGGATCACAGGAGACCAAGATCTGTTCTGCATGTTACCTGGTGATATTTTCATGGGTGGAAGGAATAATTCATGCAGCCTGTCCCCATCTCATTATGGTACATGTTTTACTCATTAGCTTAATTTACTGAAGATTTTAATATCACATGGCTGCCAGAAGAAGGACATGGAACCATTTAGAAACAGGACTCAGGGCATTAACTTCAAACGCCCACTGCTGAACCTTCTGCCAAGAAATAACAAAATATTTGTCTCTGCGATAGTTAACCTCCCTTCCATGCGCAATCTACAACACATTGCCTTGGCAAGCTTTCCTCCGTCCCCCTTCCCCGCCACAGGGGATGGGAATCTTTTTCCTGAGGTCTCCAGCTTTTCCCACGAAGATGAGAAACACCAGGAACACACAGCATTTTCCAACAAATTAGCTTGTCCTGAGATCATTTTTCATCTAATTTAAGGGTAAATGTCACAGATGTATTTCACTGTATTGGAACTAAGGAAGTGAAGTTCCAACTGCAGTCTGTAGCCCCCACGGGCACAGACAGGGTCTCCACCTGCATAGGACCCTCCTCCTGCCCCTAAGAGACAACAGACTTGTCTGCGTGTAACCCTCCTCCAGAGATAGGATGTGGCATCTTTTTTGTTGTTGTTGTTGTGTTTTTCTTCATTCCAAGGACTCTGGATATATTAGGTTTAAATCCGACCATTGGCTTTCTGATACAGGTTGCCTGAGATGGAGTTCTAGAATGTGCCAGTCATCAGTGAGACTGATTCCTTACTTATTCCTTAGCAAGGTGCTTTGGAGAACCGTGGGGCGTGGCTCCAAGAAATGACACATTTTCTCTGTTCTTCAAATAATTCATGGAAAGTAGTGATGGGAAGTGCCAATTATTGTTCCCCTGAACAGGGCTGGAAGCCCTATTGTATGCTATAAAAGTCTCTTACAATTTGTTCACCCCTTTTTAATTCTGCAGCAAAAAGAGTGCATTTTTTCTTCCTCTAAAGACTCAAGTTCAGCTTGACTTTCTGTTTGGTACAAGGGACTCTCCAAGACATTGTATTCTCATATCCTCCCAGATATCATTACGAGTTGTAAACTGAGTGATTGATGTCTACCAGGAGGGCCTCCAGAGGCCGCATTCTAGCTATATAACAAGCCCTCCCTGTTCCTTGGATGTCTCTGGAAGAATATCCAGTGGCCATTGTTTCCCTGACTGGAGTGAGCCGCTGCCTTTAAGACAGCCCACTTTGGACTGCTCAGCTGATTCTCTTGCTAATGAAGCTGCTACCAGACTCCTTCTCCTTGTTTAATCTGAATGTTTGAATTAGACTGAGTTGCTGTCTGTCACATGCCAACGGAGGGCTATCAATTACAAAATAGTTCTCTGCTTATAGCTGGTCACAAATGCCAGGAATAAAAGAACTGCTGAATGCTCCAACCCTAAACGGGGAACCTCCATCACACCCTCCCAGGCTCAGGTAACACTGTGGAAGAGGAGGTAGAAAGAATGTAAAAGCAGACGGAAGGGGAAGAGCGCTGGTCTTCTGGGCAGAGCCTGGTTATTTCACTCTTGAACACATAGCTGTGATTAGCTGCCCAAGACTGGACCTGTCAACATTCAGTTGTGGAGGAGGGAGGGGCTCTCTGGATGTCTACTCAGGGGATGGTTGCTGAGGGATGGCGAGACATTTTGTACAGTGATGTAGCCATTGTTCCTGTTAGTAACCCGACGTTATTGAGTCACACACAAAGATATGAAAGCAGAAAGGGAAGTAGTTGGAAAGAAAAAGGAAGAGCAGGGGGACAAGAGAGGTTCACGGGAGAAATACGATAAATACACATAAAGAAAATGGCTCTCCAGGCTGCTCATGGGAAAAGGAAGGTGAGGAATTTGAGCAGGGTGGAAATGAGGTCCCATCAATGCCCTTTCCTTCTTACCACACTTCTCTGAGTGAGAGGCAAGCAGACAAGGCAGGAGGAGAGGGAAGGTGATGTTGTCCTGCGCTGCTTTTCCTAAAGCCGTAATAAAATGCCTCATTGAAACAACGTAAGGATGAAGGCTTGATTTTCTCACAGTTTAAGGGCATAGTCCACGCTGGCGGAGAAGCCACAGCGGCAGGAATTTTGAGACAGCTGGGCACACAGAGCAGTCAGGAAGCAGGGAGAGACCAATGCTGTGCTCCCCTCTTTCTGTTTTCTTTCTATCTAGGACCCCAGGGTATGGGACGATACCACTCACAGGTAGAGCTGGTCTTCCCACCTCAATTTCACCTAGTCTAGAAACCCCTTCACAGACGTGTCCAAAGGTGTATGCCCTAGGTGATTCTAGATCCTGTCGAGTTGAAAATCAGCATCAACAGATATAGAGAGAGTCTCAAACTTGGGTCAAGACTCTGGAGTCTGACTTCTTAGGTCCCAAGGTCAAATATTGAAAGCCAGAAATCTGTGAGAATCTAGAAGTCACAGGAAGACTCACAAGAAGCCTGCAATTCTGCCACAACCCAGAGTTTGTCCTGTAGTTTCTGCTGAGGGAGGAGCCACTCTCGTGATCATTGGGTTCAGAGCTGCCAAACATGGGCTGATGAGGATGAGTGCGCGCTAGCGTGTTAATGCTGCCCTATTGGATAAGCCTCCTTCTCATGATCTCCATTACCTAATATAGACCCCTTCCTGTTATGTGTTCACATTTTTTTGAATGCCCAGAATAGATTACTGCATGGTTTCCAACTTTTCAACTTTTCAGGCCATCTGGAGGCTTTGGATGAAAGGCATCTATAATCTTAGAGCACATTATCTGAATTATCATAGCAAGTGCTGGGAAATGACTACTCTCATGCAGAGATTTTCCCAGCAATGCCCAGCACCAGGACAGTCTGCCTGTCTAAAGGGAGGACTTGCAGAGGACAGAGGTTAGGCGTAGCTAATAGACAAGAGGCAGATGGTGAAAGGGTGGCAACATGAAGACAGAACAAAATTAAAGCAGCAGCAGTTGATATGTAGACCTGTTCAGATACTTGGGATGCGTTTATAACGATGGGACTCTTTGTATATTGGAGTTTGAGTGTGAAATATCTCCCACGGGCTCATGTGTTTCCAACCCCTGTCTCCGTTTCAGAAAGCTTAGAAACCTTTAGAGAAAGTGGAGTTTTGCTGGAGGGTGTGGGCCACTAGGTGTAGGCTTTATGGTTTGATAATCCTGACCCACTTCCTGCCTGGTCTCTACTTGACCATGGACACAATGTGACCAGTCACCTCATTTCAGGCTCCTGCCACCATTCCTTCCCAGTCATGATGGACTGTAGCCCTTCAGACTGTAAGCTAAAATAAACCTTTATCAAGTTGCTTCTTGTTGGGCATATGGTCTTGGCAATGAACAAAATAATTACTATACTATGTTACCAAAGGGACGATGGAGCAAGGACATGTTGGTTTCTCCATATCTGTCTGCAGGGAAGTGTTCTTGGAGACCAAGACAGGAAACTTTTGGACCACTTCCTTCAATTTGCTGGGGTCGACATCTTCATTTTAGGTTTATAATTTTATACAAATCATTGAATTCTTCTGGCTTTTAACTTACACCCATATCAGGTAAATGATGTGATTATCATATCTCTAAAAAAAAAAGGGCCCCGTGATCCTGTAGGCCATTGAGTGTGGCTGTAGATCTATGGACAAGCAGAGGAATAGGATGGAGTCAAAGGGGCTAGCTCTGGCTGCATGGGAGGTTGGAGCAGCCACACAAATCTTCATGCCGGTCTTTGAACCCTGAGCATAAATTCTTCGGATAAACAGAAATGGTGCAGTGAGTCTTCCTGGCAGAGAGCTGAGAAACCAGCATTTATTAGGATCCTGAAGAGTTCATTCTTTGAACAAACTTTTAATGAGAAGGCATTATTTATTTGTTTATATTATGAGACAAGTTCTCAGTCAGTCATGGGGTTTAAACTGTCCTCAATCTATATAATCCAGGAAGACCTTGAACTCCTGATCCTTTTTCCTCTACATCCTAAATGCAGGAATGACAGGTTTTTACCAACACATTGGATTTGCGTGGTGCTAGAGATAGACCACAGGGCTTCCTGCATGCTAAGTAACACTGCCAACTGAGCTACGAGAATGAATTATTAATAAAAGTAATTATCGGTTGATGTTAGTTAAACACTAACTATTGGTATTGGTAGCCAACACTGTTCTAGACCTGGAAATTTAGTAAGGAGGAAGAGGAGCAAGACCACTGTCCTTGATAGTGGTGAGAGTTGGTAGAGTAGGCATCACAGTAGCATCCTTAAGCTGTATTGTGATGTGATCAAATTCTCAATGATAGTTTGATGAGAACAGCCCAGCAATGCAAGCCAATGGATTGTGAGGATACAAGTACCAGCTCATTTAGATTGGGTAGTTAAAGAGTGCTCCATGGAGTGGAAAGATGTAGATGGAAAAAAGAGCCAGGAGGAGTCCCCAACAGATCAACACATGGGATGACTCTAAGTTGAGTCAACTACCCAGAAATATTCAGACCTGGGGAAAGACTAGATGGGGGCCAAGTCAGACAGCTGTCTGGGGACACATCCAATAGAGCCGTGTAGCTCTGGCCAGGAGTGTTGATTTTATTTCCACACACAGAGAGAGCCAACTCAATACTTAGCAGCTTGTGACAAGATCCAAGGGAAGAAGCTCTCACAGAGAGCAGGCTAGGTGTTGGAAGGATGGGGTAAGAAGTGTAAGAATGGCAGGAATAGAACCAATTAGAACCGAATTCTCATCTTGGAAATGAAGGGGACTATTTGGGTGTGATGCCATCACTCAGGAAGCTGAGTCAGGAAGATTCCAAGTTCCAGCCACCCTAGGCTATATAGAAAGTTTCAGGCAATGCATAGTAAACGACAGCTTAAGAAACAATGACCTTATTAGCTACCTCTTCTGCTGCAGTTATCAAATACCTGACGAAGTTCAAGGAAAGACTTGTTTGGGAAAAGCACAATGGCAGGAGCGTGAGAAAGCTGGTCACATGGCATCTACTCCTCACATTTAGGGTGGGTGGGTTGGTTTGAATGAGAAACGTCTTCCATAGGCATTGGTATTTGAAGGTGTAGTTCCCAATCAGTGATGCTGTTTGGGGACGCGTAGGTGGTATACGCTTGCTAGAGGAAGTCCATCCCTGGAAGCAGGCTTTGTGATATTATGTACAGAGCTTCAGCAGACTAGTGCTTGTAGCTGAGGGTATGAGCTCTCAGCTCCCTGCTCTGGTTGCCGTGCCTGCTGCTTGTTGCCCTTCCTGCCAGCCGTGGTAAACTCTGTTATCCCAATGAAACATAAACCAAAGCAAAGTCTTTCTTCCCTAAGCTGCTTTTAGTGAGGGTGTTTTTATCAAAGCAAAGCTGTGGGTCTTCCCACCTCGGTGAACCCCGGGCTAGGCACTCCCTCTCAGATGTGCCCAGAGCTTTGTCTTCTCCATCCCGTCAAGTTAACAATAGAATCATTACGGTGGCTTTAACTAGAATGTCAGTCGTGGGAATGGTGAGAAGTGGAAAGAATTATCTGAAAGAGGGGTCCATGAAATCTAAACTAGATTTGCCCCCTAATGTAATCACACACAACACAGAGAGAGAGAGAGAGAGAGAGAGAGAGAGAGAGAGAGAGAGAGAGAGAGAGAGAGAGGAGCCCATGAGTTTGTTCCAAAGAAAGGCTGGAAGTCCATGGCATATGACCCTGAACACACCTATCTCTTTAAAAGAAAGGTTAGTGCCTCGAAGAGAGGGAAGGGTCCAAAGAGAGCATACTGGAGGAAAGGAAGGGAAGAGCTGTCTTGAAAATACTAAGTCTGAAAACTTGGCAGACACTTCATCAATGACACCAAAAATGAAAGTAGGCACACTCCAGGCAAAGATACCAGGTGACCTAAAACAGAAGTGGGCACACTGCTGGCAAAGATGCCAGGTGAAGTGAAATAGAAGTGGGCACACTCTGGACTCTGTCACATTCACGTAGGGAACCTTGTAAGTCTGAGAAGAACTAGGCAAGGCCTTGGTCCTGGAGAACCTCCCGTGGCCTGTAATGCTACATTTTGTACTGTGGTAGAGGGGAATCAGCAAGACGCCCAGTAAGGCTCTGGTGGGGTTTGTTTGTTTGTTTTAGCTTTGTTTTTGTTTGTTTCATCAGTTTTCAGTTCGGGAACACCCACTGGAACACCAGTGTATCTGACTAAAACACTGTCAAACTCAAAACATCTAAAGAGGCAGCTTAACAGGAGAAAGGCAAAATGTGTTAGGACACTGGGGACTTGAGATGGCCTCTGTAAATGAGAGACCCCAGTAGCTCGTGATGCCACTGGGAAGATCACCAGCATCAGGTTAAAGACAAGACTACATGAGATTCTTTAATTTCGGATTTGGAGCAGGGTCTCAAGTAATCCAGGTTGGTCTTGAACTCTTATGTAGTCATAATGGGCCCATACCTCCCGAGTACTAGAAATATAGGCATGATGACCACATCAAGTTTGAGAGGTGTTTGGGCTGGAACTCAGGGCCTCTGCTCTTTAACCCCTTCCCAGCTGCCCCCACTTGACTGAAGGGTTGGATAAGCCTGCAGGATTAAAAGAGAACTAGGCAAGGAGGCAGCTCACCTCTCACCTAACAAAACCTGACTTTAGGGTATACAATTTGCCCTCCTCTTTAAAGCCCTACGCGTGGAATCTGGGCAGTGCATCCCTGTGACAAAGTGGTGTGGATAGGGGCTTTCTGGTTGTGGACACACATACTTGCCAAGCGCTTGGTGCTCCTGGTATTGTTCCCGCTTTGGGCCTGGGTATTTCCCTGGCAAGCAGAGAAGGTAAATGTTCTCACGTTGTTGCTTTGCAGAAGAGGGTGATGCTGAGGTATTTGAGTGATGCGCCTAGGGCATCTGCTAGGAAGGAGCAGGTCTGCCCCTGAACCCAGCTCTGATATCTCAGCTTCTTCTCATCCCTTACATCAGCTTCTCACATCAGACTGTGTAGAATGTGATGCATCGGGATTAAAAACAGCCAACCAAGCAAGCAAAGCAAAGTAAAACAAACCAAGCAAACAAATAAACAAAACCGGCTAGTTTAAAGTGTACCTCAGTTTGGAAAAATAACTGCCAATACAACAATACAACCGACCTGCAGGGTAATTTCCCAGTTGTTTGAAATATAACTCGGCATCCATTACCACCTACACACACACACACACACACACACACACACACACACACACACACTTGATGTAAAGAACTGCTTAAATGCCAGTGTTGGTGGGAAAACTTAGTGTCCACAGGCATCCATTCCCCGGGCTGTTATTTTTGAGGCTATTGCCCTTCGATGCTTTTTTATTTTGTTTATGGTACTGTGATCTCTCTGAGCTGTGTCCACCAACTCAAAAGAAAAACAAAAACATCTCTGCATTTGCTTTGGTAAAATATAAATCTTTATAAAAAAAATCAGATCTCAACTAGAGAAATCTGGTTTGGATCAAAGTAACTAAATCATTAATCTGGCTCTCACTCCATCCAAACTGGAACTAGCCCAGATCCAAGCCATGATGTATGTGGAAGAGGCTGGACACTTAGAGGGATATTAATTTTTCCTTGCTGTTGACGTGTTTGCACTGACAGGGGGAGGTGGAGACCAATGGTAAGTACCGAAGGGCTGGCTTTGGGTATTTTTAGCTTGATTAAAATAAGGAACGATTTAAAACTATTTCAAACAGTTCTTCCCACAGAATTCTGTAAGCTTGCAGCACGATTTCTGCAGGGAGGAACTTGGCCACAGGGTTTTCATATTAGGGAAGTTTCTTGCTTGAACTGAGCCTCCAGCATTCAGGGCCTGCACCCCAGTTCAAACAACATTGCTTTCTTGATGGAAACACAGGCTTATCTTTCAGTGTCTTGTAGGAAAAACCCTGGCAGTTCTCATGACCTGCTTCAGGGTGTTAAAGATCACACAGTAAGGGGCTGGAGAGATGGCTCAGGAGAAGTATTTGCCTTCCAAGCAAGAGGACCTGAGTTCTATCTCCAAAATTCTTATTAAAACAACAACAACAAAGCCCACAACTAGGTGTGACAGCACATTCTTGTAATATCAGCCCTGAGAGGCAGAGACAGACTGACCAGACAGACCCCTGGGGCTCACTGGTTGGGCTTGTCTAACCTGGCTGGGAGAGGGTCTGTCCCAAAGAGGCAAGGTGGACCGTGCCTGAAGTTATCCCTGACTTCCGCATGCATACATCCTTGTGCATGGACACATGGACACATACATGGCAGTATACACATGAACACACACACATACACAGTTTTACTTTAGTTGACGATACCCTGTTTATCTCTGAAAAACACTCCCAGGTGACAGCTACCACAGACAAGTTCTGAATTAGAGGCGATGACAGTAACCAAGTGTAACCGTGTGCCAAGCTGACACTCTTCCTCAAGCCAGCCTCATGATACAAAGAGATGCCTTGCTGGCTTTAAGAATGAGAGCCAGAAAAGGGCTGGAGGGGGGCCAGGTAAGGTGAGGGTGAGGATCCTTCCTGGGACCGAGCACCAACACTGCTATTCTTTTCCCCCCACTGCTTTTGTGAGAAAGCTTGCCTGGTGGTACCCAGAGGCAGAAACCGAGTCACCCATGCTGGGCTCTCATATTTTGCATGATGACTTGGACAGCCCATCCTATTTTGGTCCCTCTGCTTGTCTGAAACATTTTTCCCACTTGAAGAGGAAGCAAGGGCTGACTCTTGGACAAACGGTCACCTTTCATAGCCAACTGGGCAGCTCTGCCTTACACACTAAAATCTTCTCCCAGCGACACAACCCTTAGACCTGTTCTGCGGGACCGTTCTCTCACCTTCTCTTAGGCCCAAGCTTCATGCTGGGAATTTGAAGTTTTGAAGTTCAATATGTTAATAGTTATTTTTTTTTGTTGTTGTTGTTTTGGTTTTTCGAGACAGGGTTTCTCTGTGTAGCTTTGATGCCTGTCCTAGAACTCACTGAAACTCATTCTGCTGGCCTCAAACTCAAAGAGATCCACCTGTTCCTGCCTCCCGAATGCTTAGATTAAAGGCATGTGCCACAACCACCCAGCTTTAATGATTAATCTTAATTGTCAACTTGATGGGATTTAAACTCACAACAAACTTCTGGGCATGTCTGTGAGAGAGTCAGCAGATTTAGGTTCAGGGAACCAAAAAGACATACCGTAGATGTGGTGTGTACCATTTCACTACTGGGGTTCTGGGCTAAAAAGAAAGATCTGAGCACCCCCATTTACCATTCCTTGTGATTTGATCATTGCCTCAAGCTCCTACCGCCATGCCTTCCACACCACCATGGGCTGTACCCTCAGACTGTGTGCCAAAATTAGCCCACTTCCTGAGGTTGTGATAGCTGGAATTTGGTGCAGTAGCCAAGGCAAGAAGCTGACACAGCACCTTTCAAGGGAAAAATCAAAGTCATTTGATGGAGGAAGGTCATTGGTTAAAAAAATAAAGAAACCGCTTGGCTGGCCCTCATAGGTTAAAACATAGGTGGGAGGAGTAAACAGAACAGAATGCTGGGAGGAAGAGGAAGTGAGCTCAGACTCGACATCTCTCCTCTTGGGGGCAGACGCCTCAGAGAGACGCCATGCTCCCAGCTCCTGGGCAGACGCAGGGATAGCTCTGTTCTCCGAGGCACACGCGATGAAGCTCTGACCCAGGATGGACATAGGCTAGAATCTCCCTGATAAGCCACCTCGTGGGCTACACTAGAAATGGGCTAGTCCAGGTGCGAGAGTTAGCCGAGAAGAGGCTAGATAGAAATGGGCCAAGCAGTGTTTAAAAGAATACAGTGTCTGTGTAATTATTTTGGGGCATAAGCTAGCCAAGCGGCTGGGGTGCTGGGGACCCGCTCCTATCACTACAGTCATTTGAGCATACATGTACACGCATACACTGGCTCACATCTATGCACACATTTAACCAAGATCTCATATAATCTGGCTTTGCATGCTGTTCACTGACAGTGAGCAGGTAAAAGTCTACAGTTCTGTATGACTCTCAGTGTGTATTCAGACTTCAGGTGTGTGTGTGTGTGTGTGTGTGTGTGTGTGTGTGTGTATCTGTAGTCTAGAGGTCAACTTTAGATATCTTCTTCTGTCATGGTCCACATGTTGTTTTACTGGTGCAGGGTGTCTCACTGAACATGGAGTTTGTCATTTCTATTAGACTGCTAGCTTCTGTCTTTGCCCTCTACTCCCATAGAACACCATGTCAGCTTTTACAAGGGCATGGTGGATCCAAACTCAGTCCTGATGTCTGTGCAGCAAGAATGGCTCCCACCGAGCCATATTTCCATCCTCCAACTCATTTTATATAATTTATGGCTTTGCCAGTTCCTGTTTGCACACTGTCAAAGCGGATGAAATGGCCAAGTGGGATTCTACAGAAAGAAGCTCGATCCTTCCACTGTTGTGGCTTATCCTAGAGAAATGATGCCCAACCAGGCAGCCTCCTGCCCAGCCACTGGTCACCAGCATGTCTCAGAAGTGACATGGGCACATACAAGGTCCTTCAACAGCCAAACTTCTTTAACTGGATTCAGATATCTTCTTTAACAGAGGTTAATATCAACTCCAAGTAATGCGTTCAGTGAAGGATTCTTCTTTCTTGAAAATCTCCATGCCAGTTGCCCACATATACTGAACTCAAGAACTAGAAATAAACTGGATGGTGGCAGTGTATGCTTATGATCCCAGGACTGGGGAGACAGAGACAGGTAGATTTCTAGTAGTTTAAGGTCAACCTGAAGAACAAAGAGTGTTCCAGAATAGCCAAGGCTACACAGAGAAACACTTTCGAAAAGCCAAAACAACAAGGAAAAAAAATAAGGAAAAAGAATTGAAAACAAGAAATTTTCATATTCATCAGAGTGGACAACATCCCTTGGAGGCATGAAAACTTTGCCAAAGACTTCACTTAACCTTGCTAGACACCCTTAGAATATTCCTGCACTCTGCTTATGGCCTTTACAGGGATGGGAGCAAGCCTGGAGACTTAGAGAGGAGATTCCCATTTTATGCCTGCTTGCAGATGAGTCAAATGCCTTGAAATGAGATTCTCCATTTAAAACATAATTACAAAATAATGCTTGCTGTGGGGAGTCAGTGAGATCAACTCTATCAGATGGCTAACATTCTGTGCATTGCGTGAGATGAATTTGATTCAGTAACTATTAGCTATCATCTTTATATGTCATTATTTTATTATTATTGCTACTAATATTAACCACTTAATCTTCAGAGGATCTGTAAAACTTAACAACATTTCCAGGATTAAATCACATAATATAATATATACATATATACTATACACATGCATATATTGAGACAGGGTTTAATTTGGTCCTAACTTGATATGTAGCTGAGAACGGCCTTGAGTTAATCCTCCTGTTACCACCTCCTGAGTGCTAGGATTAGAGGCATGTGTCACCATGCCCAGTTTATGCCATGTTGGGGGTGGAGCCCAGGGCTTAGTGCATTTAAATCAGATTCTAAAAGGAAATTTCTCAGTCCTCATTTTGCCACTGAGAGTTCGTTCTCTGGAGTGCTGGGAAGATTTCCCAGTTTTCCTAACCATCGTTGTGTGCCCTCTTCCTGCCCTCAACACAGCTGGAGCATGACAGCTGGGGTTCTTTATTGTCTCAAGTCTGCTAGAGTGATATCTAGCCCGGAGTCCGAGTGTAGGAACCAGTCTGGACTCCTCACACCCACGGCCACCATTTATGTCCTGGACTCTTGTCTGCTCAGGGTCTGCTGGCTGCAAAGTTATGAGAGTTAGAGAGACCATAGGCCACATTGGTCTCACCTCCTCCTTCCACCTAGGGTTGTTACCCTTGGAGGATGATGAGCACTGTAGCTCTGTCTTGCAATTGTAACGGGTGCAGCTAGGCAGAAGGTGAGCTTTGATTGATTTTAGCCCAAGTTGTGGGAAGGATGAAGGAACAAGGATCATTTGAGAGAGGAGTAGAGGCTATCAGACTGAGATAAGAAATCTAAATAAAACAAGATTTCAGCTGGGGCATCTCTTAACAAAGCAACACATGAGATTAAATGGTGGATGTTGGAGCGGCTCAAAAGCAGACTCTCATTTTGTTATTGTCCTCTTCCTCTCAATTCTCTCCTTCTTAAAATAT
>NC_022011.1:35665779-35675712 GCF_000317375.1 Microtus ochrogaster | reverse complement strand
TATATATATATATATATATATATATATATAATTTATTTGGTGTGTGTGTGTGCGCACACCTGAATGGGTTTATGGGTACCACATACATGCAGGGACCCTCAGAAGAGGGTGTGGAATTCCCTGCAACTGGAATTGCATATAGCTGTGAGCTGCCATGTGGGTTCTTGACCATGGAGCCATCTCTCCAGTCCCCTCAGCTCTCATTTAGTATGTACAAAGATTATCCTGAGACCTGAGTCGGGCTTGCCAGTTTGTTTCTGTGAAACCCAATTCCTCTGTCCACACCATTCCTTCTCTTTAAAGTTTTTAACCAGAGGTATGTAATAGAAATTTTACTTAGAGAGTAATTGATTTATTTGTGCTGACATCATCAAATCCTCAGCATGAATTTGATTTCATGTCCAAGATGATTAAAAACTCCTCTGATCCTTAAAGACAGAAAGTCATGTTTTTCCTTTAGTGAAAGAAGTCATCCCTAAAAGACATGTACTCTATCTATAATTCCCACATGTGAGCTTGATGATCTCCTGAAAATATCTGTTCTCCCTTTTCACCAGAATTTTCCCACAGCAAATGCACTAAAGGTCTATGGCACTGGGTTAGGCAACTCTGGAAACCTGATTCATAATGATACAATGCATCTGAAGACATCTGAACCAGGCTTTGTCTTCCTGTCTCCTGGAGGAAGGAAGGAAGGAAGGAAGGAAGGAAGGAAGGAAGGAAGGAAGGAAGGAAGGAAGGAAGGAAGACAGGTAAGCAGGAAGGCAAAGGAAACTCATTTCCATCTTTACATCTTACACAAAATGAATTAATGGCTTTTAAACTCTTTACACTAAAAATGGAAAGTACTTCCCAGCTGACAACTTAAATGATAAGTTGCAGTCTGCTGTGTTTTGAAACAGACCAAGCATAAATCCTTCTTCAGTGGGAAGTTTAATTGGGAGTCACGCTGACCATTAATTCAGCGCTGCCACCACACTGCTCTTGATAATAAAGATGGACACATTGTTGTGGCTGGATGGAGCCCTTCTGTGACCTGCCCCTCCTGACTTGGACAAGCAGGCGTTAGGGAAGGTGTAAGTTTCCAGGTGAACAGGCTGCCAGAGAAGATCCTCTGCATGGTGAAGCAGGTGTCTGGGATGGGGCAGAGCAGCACCTGTCTAAGCAGAGGAAGCCCAGGAAACATGCCAGAGATGAGGGTGCTGGAGGAGGAAGAAATTGGGGGAGCAGGACAGCAGTTTTCTCATGGGGAATTTTCTCTGCTGGTGGCCTGTGTGGACAGTCAGATCTGGAAACTTCCAAGTTTCCTAAGACTCAGGTTGAGGGTTCTGAAACTCTCACACAGGGCTCTAAAGATTTCTTTCCCCTCAAGGAAAGCAAAGCAGCAAACAACAGGAGCCCGGAGCTCTGAGGATGCTGCTGAGCAGACACCGAGCTTGAGACCATTCCAGGAGAGGAAGTTTTAAGGCCAAAATTAAAATAGAACATTTGTTCCTTATGATTTGACTTCAGAATCTCCCAAGACTCCTTCCCTGAGAAGCCTTGGTTTTTATTTGAGAGATGTTGTATGCACCATATGGATTTTTTTTTTATGGTTTACATCTTAAATTTGCTAAGAATGTCTCCTGCAACACAGCACCTTACTTTCCGCGGCCTTCCTGAGGGGTGGGTGACAGGTACCTCTGAAGCACAGGGAGTTTGCTCTCTGAGATGTCAGCATACAGAGTAGGGTGCTAGTTAGCAAATGAGATGATACACAAGTAACATTTAAGCCTTGCAAATCATGATTACAGCAACAGCAGTAATTATTGGCAATAACATGTATTAGACCTTGCCTTGACATTCATCTATTGTGACTCCAGCCTCACCAGAGCATATACTTGTGTTTGAACATTTTGACTTGATGTACAGGAGAATTCAATCAAAGCACCACTCCCCTCTGAACTTCCAGGTTAACTAAATGGGTTGAACAAGCAGACCCATTGGGTTAGTCCTACAGAGATTCAGAGGTGGGACTTGCTTATGGGACACACATGGGAACAGATGGAGGGATCTAGAGTGCAAGAGGGTTTTGCTGTCCTTAGTGTATTCCTTCATGTTTGCTGCTGAGGCCTCTAAAGCTGCTCTCCTAAAACAGACTTCAAATGGAGCTGCTGGGGCATTGGAGGGGAGTGTGCCCCACCCTAGACTGGCTGACAAGCTCCTCTAGGACTTCTCTGGCAACCAGGGAGTCACAGACATCCCATGATCTCTCAGGGCCCCTCTTCAGGCATTTTGGCCCACTGAGAAGGAAACTTGAATCTGGGGAACTCTTTCTGGCAGGATTTGGTTGGCTAGAAAGCTAAAATTTCTTCTAATCAACCTTCAAGTTGAGAATGATTGCTCCCACTGTCACTTCATTTGTTGAGCCATGGAAATCTGACCCAGGGCTCCACAAGCGCCCTTAGTGACCAAACAGGAAGGAGGAAGGACCCCAGACTTGAAGACCTTGTAGTTTGCTTATGTAAGAGTCTTGTTTGGTTGGTTGATTCATAGTTGGAGTACTTTTGCCTGCATGTTTTTTGAAGGATGTTCTAGCCAATATTAAATATATATGTAAACATTCACAGGTATAAATGCATGTACATACAATAATAACCAGAGAAATTATGTCCAAAAGTTTGATAATATTCACATAAAAATGCTATTCAATAAATGATTGCATTTGTCATAAGAATTCAAAGTGAAGAAAACAAGAGAACACTTCACGACCACTGGTAGCTATGGCAGAGTCACAAGGACCACACTGGTCTGCAAAGCCTTCTGGGAGCTACCTTCCCATGCTGCATTGGGCCTACTTCTCTGAGCAGTCTGTGTCCGGTTCATGTTTGCTGGCTTTGGTATCAGACTGCTTCCATTAAGTTTAGAAAGGACAGCTGAATAGGCAGACCCCTAGAATCAGTCAATGGTAGCGTTCTATAATCCTAGTAACTGTCGCCTGGGCCGTGGAAATGGCCTCTGGCAGAGCTGCTTGCCTTCTAAACCCAGGAACTGAGTTTATTGCCAGAACTCATGCAAAATCCAGCATGGTAACCTACACTTGGAATCCTGGCACCAGAGAGGCTGAGCCAGGAATATCCCTTGTTGACGGCAGGCTTAGTTTAATCCAAGAGCTGTAGATCAACGAGAGATTCTGCTTCACAATAAGGCGTATGATGCCCAAGGATGGGCTCCTGATATTGGTCTTGGGTGTCCACATGCATAAGTACGTGTCTTCACGTGCCCTTGCACACACATTCAGACAGTAGCTGCTAACCTAATTAATGCACGTGGTGTAGGGTGTGCCGTAGAGAGCGCTCCTGTGGCTTCACCTTGGCTCCCTGTCACCGCAGGGCAGGCTGGGTAAGATGATGGCTTGTTAACTGGCCCTGTGAGTGGTGAATGTCCCTGACTCTCAGATTGACTCCTTCCACTTTGACAGATGCACAGTGTATGGCACCTGAAAGTGGCCAGACTCCTTTTTAGTGCTGTTTACTACTGGGCAAGCCTCAGCCTCACGATCCTTGACTTTCACCCAAATGTTCCCAGTTTCCCTTATCCTTCTTCACGAAGTTCATTTCCAAGACGCTGAATCATCTTCACTGTTCCTTCTGAATCGTGGCCAAATTGTCCATGACTCATTTTAGCTCTGTTCTAAGTGAAACACAGCTTTCTAATCGGGGCCTGTTTGAAGCTCAATCAAAGACAGGAACTAGCCTACGCCTCTTGCAAGTCATCTGCCTTGCTTTAATCCCTAACACGGCCCTGTAAAGCAGTTTTCCTTCCATTATGATGGAATAACTGAGGCACAGAGAAGCTAAAGACTTTGCTCTGGAGATACACAAAACCGGAAGCAGTTTAGCGTCTCCTTCTTTAATCTAGTTTTCATTAAGACGCCAATACTCCTATTGCCACTTACTTCTCTGGGAAACGAAAGCAGCTCATGCACTTTGGGAGAGCTGAGTGAGTAGGATGCTAGGACTTTGTCTTAGAAGGATGCAAATGCTGTCTGGCATTTTTTAAGTAGTTAGGGTTAATTCAGCCTTGGGCAGAGAGCTACATGTGTAATGATTCGGACCCCACGCTAGACCAATAAAGCACAAATAGTTTTTGATATGGACTGCTTTCTGGTGCTTTGGGGATCTTAGAACCAGTGTTATCAAAAGCAATTGCAAACCCAAGAAAAGGGAGTGAATTCCTCAGTCACATTACATGAATGAACACTCAGCTTAGCAAAGGACAAAATGTCGGGGTGTCTGGAGATACGCAGAGCGGGAGAGGGTCTGCCGTGCAAGCATGAGGACCCCAGTCGAATGCCTAGCACTCATGTAGGAAAGCTGGGCATGGCAGCACAAGCTTGTAATCCCAGACCTGGGGAGGCAGGGACAGGAGCATCTGCGGGGCTCTCTGCCCATGGCTGGCCTAGCCAAAAATGCAAATTCTCGGCCAGTAAAAGTTCGCAGCTCTAAAAATCAGCAAAGCAAAACCAAAGGTGGATGGTGCCTGTGAAATGACACCTGAGGGTGTCCTCTGCTCTCCACATGTACTATGCATATGTAATAATCACATACAAGGGCATGGGTGCACACACACATGCACACGGGGAAGGGCAGCATCTCTGGATGCAGTTCCTAAGCTCTTTGCTTCTCTCCCAATGCTGCATACATTGGAGAGTAAAGTCCACTGTGAACAGTTGTCCGGCAGCCTTCTGCTTCCCTCAGAGATCACGGGGACTGGGTAAAGTGAAAACCCAAGTCCTTGCCCTTCACCTACATCTAAGACAGCAGTGTCCTGGGGCTTTGTCTGGAGGAGCGACACACTCAGATAAGACTTGAAGCCTTACCACACCCAGCTCAATCCTAAGAGGCCGCTGCCTCTGGGACAGATGAAACTTTACAGGTCTGGCTTCGCCTGTCTTTCAACAGTCTTGCTCCTTGAAGGCTGTGACCTGCGGGCACCCTCTGTGAGAGCTGAGGAAGAAGTTTCTTATTTTAGAAGAGGCATTTTTAGGGTTTTGTCAAATCTGTCAAAGGCAAGGCCCCAGAGGAGGCTGAAGACTTCCCTCTACCACAAGCCAGTGAATGACTCCTGATCTCCGACATCCTGAATGTCTCTCAGAAGATAACACAGGGAAAGTCCGAGGAAAAGAGTCCTGTCCTCAGAGAAGCCCAGAGCACCTTCGGGGTCAGGAGCAAGGCTCAGAGTTCAGTCCGCTGTTCCTCTGAGTGCTTTGCCCTGTGTCTGGCCTAGCAGCGATGGTGACAGTTAACAGCCAGATTCTTGGGGCCCTGGAAACTTGATCTCCACATCAGTCCTCAGACCATCAAACCCGTGACCTTGGGGTGAAAGTCCCCATGTTTTGTTACCTCTGCTGGCTGGGCCTGCCCAGCAAAGTACGGCTTTTCAATCTCTATTCACACCCTCCACACAAGGCGCCTGACAACGGCAATAAATGTGGCCGTCCTCAGGACGGGGCTGTGACAGGCTCAATAAGGGGAGGACTGATTTGTTGCTTTGGGGTTGAAAGCTCAGACTTTCATGAAACAAAAATATTATATTCAGGGTAATGATTTATGGCCTCAACTTGCGTTTGATTGCAGGCCATAAATACCGACAAATGGTACTTAGGCATCTCTTGAGGACATTAGGGACACACTCAAGTTTATTTTATATGGCAATTATGAATTCAATGCAAGCACAGACATTGCTTGGAAGGCATTATTTCCCCCAAATTAGTCTGTGTCATTGACAAAGCTCGAGAGTTCTTTCTGCACCCCACAGCCTCACCTGGGATGCAAAGCATGCAAGCAAACCTAAGGAGGAGGATTTCTGACGGAGAATGTTCTGACGGAGATGCCATCCTTTCAAAAAAAATCTCCTGCTTAACTCTCATGGGCAGCCCGTGAACTGGCACTGCCTCTTCAAAGTTCGGAAACAGCCGAGTTGTACTGGGAATCTGTAGAGGCAGGGGCTGTGGCGTGAACTTTGTATGGAGCCATTTGGTTTCCTTGTGCCTGCTGTCATCAGCTTTAAAAGGGGGATCTCTTCTTCATGGGTATTTCAGACCTTATTCCCTCCCTTCTTCCATCCTTCCCTCCGTCTCTCCTTTCCTCCCTTGCTCCTTCCCTTCCTTCCTTTTTCCTTTAGTCTTTCTTTGATCCCTTCCTTCCTTGCTCTGTCCCTCCCTCTCCCCTTCCCCTCCACTTTCCCTCTCCTTCCTTTCTTCCTTCACCTACCTTCTTTCCTTCCTTTTCTCCTTTATTCTTTTATTCCTTCCTCACTCCCTTCTCTCCTTTCCCCCCTTTCTTCCCATTCCCTCCTTCTTTCTTCTCTTCTTCCTTCTGTCTCCCTCCCTCCCTCTCTCTCTTCCTCCCCATTTCCCTTTGCTATGGCTAGAACCCTCTTTTGTGCTTTTTTATTTATTTATATTTTTGAGAGAGGGTTTCTCTGTGTTGCTTTGGGGCCTGTCCTGGAACTAGCTCTGTAGACCAGGCTGGTCTCGAACTCACAGAGATCCGCCTGCCTCTGCCCCCTGAGTGCTGGGATTAAAGGCGTGTGCCACCACCGCCCGGCTTGTGCCCCATTTAAAATTTGTCTCTTTCTTACAGAACAGTCTTGCTGTAGCTCTTCCCCTGGACTCTTGCCATTTCTCTCGTTCATTTGGCTGTGTATGATGGATAAGCCGCCATCCCTTTAATCCAGCGCCTTAGACCGCTCGGCCACGCTACCCAGATCCACCATCCCTTTGTAACTGAAGCCTGAGCTAACCCAAAGGGAGGAGATGGGGACCTGGAGGACAGACACCTTCATATCTATCACAGAGACTTTTCAGTCCCCAGAGGAATTTATTTATACTCCCCAGTGCTTAACACTCACCTAGTTAATATATTTAAGGCAGCGAATACTATTGCTCCATGGTACTGACTTGATCTCTATGGAGATGGAAAAGCACTCTCTAAATGCTCCCGCGGAGGTGTATGAGCTGGAGCCAGCAGCTGTTTTGAACTTGCCATTGGAGGAGAGCCCCACTGCAGACTGGGGCAGCCCAGGTGGTCTGATGTACTCAGGGTTACCGTGCATCTCCACTTTCCCTCCCTGTCTGATTCAGGAGACTTCCCAGAAGATAGGAACCAATTGACTCTTTATTCTGGCAGCAATCATCCTAGGTATTCTTTTAATGGGCATTATTCCTCTTAAATTATAGATGAGATGAACAGCAAGGCGAGCGCCATTATCTGAGTTATTTATTCATGGGACATCGTCTGTAACATGCCCACACTAGGTTTCTCATCATTCGGTATCGATCGAGGGCTTTACACAGGGCACGAAGGAATCAGTGATGCCAGCATCCCGAGTTGGTGTCTCTCGCTGGGTCTCTGCCAGGCTGGGGCAAGCTGCAGCTCCTCTCCCTCTCTTTCTCTGTCATGTGTGGTGTGTGTGTATGTTCACCCGCGTGTTTTTGTATGTGTGAGCATCTGTGTATGTTCATTCATGTGAAGACGAGAGGACCACCTCAGATGGCTTTCCTGATACTAACCACTTGGTTTTATAAGGCAGGGACTCTCATGGTACCTGGAGCCCGTGGATTAAACTAGACTAGCTGGCCAGCTGGTTCCAGGGATGGCCCTGCCTCTGGGTGCTAGGCTTGCAGGTATGCTTGGCCAAACCCAGCTTTTTATGGGGATGCTGGATTTCTGAGCTGAGACTGTCATGCTTGCAAGACAAGCATTCTGCTGGTGAACCATCCTCAGTCCCTCGCAAGTATTTTCAAACATTCCTACCAAGGGCATGAAGCAGAGCTGGGGAATTCCTTCATCCACAGCATGGAAGTCCACCACCACTTTCCTGCTTCACACCCGAATGCATCACAGGGATGACGCCATTGTATTTTTCTAAAAGATCTGTTTTTATTTATGTGGCTGTGGCTGTCTGAGTACAGGCCTCATGTGTGCCCGTACCCTAGTCTGCAGAAGAGGGAGTTGGATCCCCTGGAGTTGGGATTACAGGCAGTTCTAAGAGGCCTGGGTGTGGGTGCTGGGAACAGAATGTGAGTTTTTGTGATACCTGGAAGTGCTTTTGATGGAGGAGCTGTCTCTCTAGCACCAGCATCCTTTCTGCTCAGACATTGCAACCCACCATCACGTGAGATGGAAGAACTGCAAACCTCTGGTTCCCACCCTGCGGTAATGACACCCACATATCTTTTCTGACTTTGCTTGCAAAGCAAGGGATGGCTCTGCCGGCTCCCCAGAAGCTCATGGCCAAGGCTTTGGTAGCTAATCAGCATTCTGCCTAGAAGCAATTAAAGATGATATAGCCAGGGCTCTATTTTTATTTATACTGCGTAATGAGGCTCCAAATTAAAAAAGTTACATCCTAATCTCCGCTAATGTAAAGTGCCGCTGTCTTGGGAGTGCAGTGGTCTAGATTAGGTGACAAATTTATCATTTTTACACTTCTTTCTGTGCCAAGATTCAGCATTTCCCAAGGAGAAGCGCTGATGCAAACAGTAGAGCTGTCTGCCCGGCTCTCCTGCTCTTCTCACCCTATGGGGAAGGGGTTTCATTTGAGCAATAAGACATGAGGAAGCACACATTTGCGGGCAATTATGGCACACCTTGGGTGGTATTAGAAAGCATAAGGTTAAAGGAGGGGGGCCTTAACTTCCTAAGGAGTGTGATAATGACCCCAAGAAACACAGCTTGGGCTCCTTATTACAAGGGTAAGATGGAATACATTAACATACAGAAAACACAGAATAAAGGCATATGTGGGAGTTGACGGGTGGGGGTCTGAAATCAGCAGCAGACAATCACGGCCCTTTGTGTTCAGATGTCTAAAGGCACCAGGATTCAGAATGGATTTCCCCTTCTCAGAGCTTTAGTGTGCTCTCACGCACAATCAGGACTGATTGTCCACAAGATCTCAGTCTGGCACTTTTTTCTTTCTCCTTCCTTCCTTCCTTCCTTCCTTCCTTCCTTCCTTCCTTCCTTCCTTCCTTCCTTCCTTCCTTCCTCCCTCCTTCCCTCCCCCTTTCCCCTTCTTCCCTCTCTCCTTCCCTCCTTTCCTCTCTCCCTCCCTCCTTTCTTTCCTCTTTCCTTCCTTCCCCCCTTCCCTCCTCCCTTTCTTCCTCTCTCCCTTCCTTCTTATTTTTCTTTTTTCCCTTGAGTCAGGGCCTCAGGTATTCCAGGCAGGCCTCCAACTCACTACCAAGGCTGGGATGAACTCCAGCTTCTGTTCATCCTGCCTTTAACTTCTGAGTGCTGGGATTACGGGCGTACATTGGCAAACCTGGTTTACATGGTCTGCAGAGGGACCTAGGGCTTTACTTGTGCTAAGCAATGCCATCCCTTTCAGCACTTTTCATTGATGTTGGTAAGAACTAGAAAAACAATCGCTGGTTTGTTGTAAGATAGCCTTGCTAAGGCTGGTGACTGTCTCACCAGTGCAAGGCCTGGGCCTGAGGTCAGAATCTTGAAGAAAGGCAACCCCTATGGGTAAATTGAGTTATGATAATTTGTTTAATTAAACAAGTGAAGGGTCTTAACTGATGATAAAATTAAATGCGCCAAGCAGGAACCACAGCCCTGGATTATCTTTGTGATGCTTGTGGCTTGTTTTTGTGTGGATGAGTGTAACACTTGTTTCTGTGTTCATGCACATGTTGGCAAGCAGACAACTTCAGGTAGCAGTCATTAGGTACTGCCTATATCTTCTGCTGCCCGGAAGCCACCACTAAGCTAGGCTGGCTGGTCAGTAAGCCCCAGGGGTCCACCAATCTCCATTTCTTCAGCACAAGGATTTAAGTGAACACCACCATGTCCAGCTTTGTTTTTTTTTTTTTTTAACATGGGCTTTAAATCCAATCCTATTTTCTTATACAAGGGAGTCACAAGGAGACTCCACACACACAGA
>NC_022011.1:35663329-35665679 GCF_000317375.1 Microtus ochrogaster | reverse complement strand
GAGAGAGAGAGAGAGAGAGAGAGAGAGAGAGAGAGAGAGAGAGAGAGAATGTCCAAGATGTGATATACCCACAAGCCACAAGCTAAGAGATATCTACACTTGGGATTCTGCCCTGGACCCTCAGAGGCCTGGATGGCTGACACTTCTGGTCTCTAAATCTTTGGGAACAAGTTTCTGCTGTTTAGCATAACCCAGTATTGGTTAGGTTATTACACATGCACAGAAACTAATTTAAATGCCCTCTTGTTTGATTACAGTTGGGCAAGAATCTGGGGCTGCCGGCAGAACCTCAGCAGCTGGACCAGTGGTCCTATCATGCTAATTCCAGCCCTGCAGTGTGGTCATATAAATGCTGTGCTCTGGGAACACGCTCCTGGAATGGACACAGACTTTGCCCCTCCTATGCCTCAGGCAGATGGAGCATACCTTCTACCATGGGATGATGACATCCTTTGAAAGCATTTCCTTGGGCTAAATACAAATGCTGCCTACATCTAGAGGGATATTTAGACTTTGTCCTGTGGGTACAAATGGATACTTTGGAAGTGTAGAGGAAGCTGGGATGGATGGAGAAGCTGATGATCCAGACACAGGTGAGAGCTGAAGAAATAGAGGAAGGTACTTGCCACAGAAGCATGGGCTCCTGACTTCGAGCCCCTTAAACCATGTAAAAAGTCGTGGGTCTGGTGTATTCTTGTGATCTTAGCCCTGAGAGGTAGGGGCAGAAGGATGCCTTGGGCCTGGGGGCCAGTGTGTCTAGTAAAATTGATGAGCCCTGTACTAGTCAGTGTTTCCATTGGTGAAGAGACACCATGATGTCAGCAAAGGTTCAATTGAGGAATTGAGGCGGCAGCTTACATTTCAGACGTTCAGTCCATTGTCATCACAGTGCAACACAGCAGTGTGCCAGCAGACACGGTGCTGGAGAAGGAGTTGGTGTGCTTGCAGGCAAACAGAAGAGACCTGAGACAATGGTTGGTGTCTTGAGCATATATGAGACCTCCGAATCCACCTCCACAGTGACACTTCCTCAAAAAACCACACCTCCTCCAACCAGGCCACTCCTCCTAATCGTGTCACTTCCTGTGGGGGCATCTTCTTTCAAACCACCACAGTCCCTAGTCTGGGTGAGAGATTCTATCTCATAAATAAGATTCTCCGGAGAACAATTTTGGAAGACAAGAGAAGTTAGCTTGTGATCTCCACATGCACATGTATGCATACCTACATACACACCAGCAGCAGTAGCAGCAGCAGCAGCAGCAGCAGCAGCAGCAGGAGCAGCAGCAGCAGCAGCAGCAGCAAGAGTACCACTACCACCTATATCATCACCATCACCACCATCACCCCCACCATTATCACCATCATTACCTCCACAACCACCACCAGCAGCAACAGCATCACCATCGCCACCATTACCTTCACCATTATCACCATCATTACCTTCACCACTACCACCACCACCCCACTCCCACCCCTACCACAAAAGATAGCACTCAAAAACCACAGGACATACATGAGCAAGCCCTCTGTCTCCACGTCCTGTATAACCACATTTCCTTACCTTGTTCCACAGGCAAACTCCTTTGATGTTGAATTCCCCTCTGTAAGCTATGACTATGTTCTATTGCCATTGGTTAATAAAGAAGCTGCTTTGGCCTGTGGCAGGGAAGAATATAGGTAGGTAGGAAAACTAAACTGAATGCAGGGAGAAAGAAGGCAGAGTCAGGGAGATGCCATGTAGCCACCCAAGAAGCAAGAGGTAGTAATTCACGAGTCTCATGGTAAAATAGAAAACAATGTAAATGGGTTAATTTAAGATGTAAGAGTTAGATAATAAGAAGCCTGAGCTAATAGGCCAAACTGTTGTAATTAATATAGTTTCTGCTTGACTATTCGAGTCTGGGCAGCCAGGAAACCAAAGCAGAGTCTCTGTTTACACTCCTCTATCTATTACTGTTCAACAGTCATTACAGAATTTGATCTCCACCCACCAGCACCCTTCCCAGGGGTCAGAGGACATGGTTGGAAGATCCAGACTATAATACTGGATACCCTGGTCTTTCTGATAACTGTCATCAACCCGAAGACCCTACCTAAGTAGCCTAACGAACCTAAATTCATTATCAATGGGACTTGTTATAAACATGGTAGCCCTGTGAATACATGTGAAGTGAACATGTGAACTCTCTATTTCTGTTTTCAGTTATCTGTGGTCCACCAAGCTCTGAAAACTAGCTAGAAAATTCCAGAAGTCAATACTACCTTTTAAGCTGTGCACTGTCCTGAGGAGGACTGTAGATGTTCACACCGTCCACCTATCCATACCTATCCAATCTGTGCACTGTCC
>NC_022011.1:35651361-35662834 GCF_000317375.1 Microtus ochrogaster | reverse complement strand
GTCCACCTATCCATACCTATCCAATCTGTGCACTGTCCCGAGGAGGACTGTAGACGTTCACACCGTCCACCTATCCATACCTATCCAGCCTGGATGTGAACCTGGTTACACCTTGTGCAGCCACTCTGTTTACCACTTGCCCCTGGGGTCGCTTGGTGACTGTCTTGCTTTTCAGACCCACTGTGCTATCAAGCCCTTCTGTTTTACTTAGTAGCAGCTGTAAAACAAAAGTGTATAAAGTGGCATCGAGGGCACAAAGCACAGAAAGAGAGATTGACCCTGGCACACAGGACAAGAATTGAAAGATGCGGCATGGAGTGGAAGCTGCTGCTATATGCTGCTCGCACAGGGTCCTTCTGCAGAGGGGAACTATTATGTAAAAGACATAAAAGAGGATGTCAGATCTTCCGCAGCAAAAACTTCTATTACAGCGCAAATTGCCAACTGTCAACAATGCAAGGATACCTGTACCTCAAAAATAGCCCACTTCATATGATTTAGTGACTAAAGTTTAGAGGCATCTTCTAAAAATGCTGAGCAATGAATCTTCACAGAACTATGTATGGGCTATATCAGAACCCGCCAGGGTTTGTTATGTATAAGAAATGAGTCTCAGAGCTGGAGAGACAGCTCAGCAGATAAGGTGCTTGCGTGCTTGCAGGAGGACCTGTGTTGGGACCCTCAGCACATGTGTAAGATGGATGTGATGGTGTATGTCTCTAACTGCAGTGGAGGGGTGCCGGCAGAGACAGTGAATCCTGGTGACCCACTTGCCAGTCAGTTAGACATCTGGGGAGCATCAGGTTTGGTGAAATGCCCTGTCACAGAAAACTAAGATGAAGAGTGATGGAGGAAGCTGATAATGACCTCTGGCCTCCTGTGGGTGAGCACATGTGCACAGATGCACACACACACATGCACACACACACACACACACACACACACACACACTCAATAAGTTTAAACAATAAAAAAGGAAGCAACTTTCTGTCTTCCCCTCTGTTATCAGTGGTGTATTCTGTGTCCATTGAGGCCTTCAGCATCAGAACCTTTCCTGCTTCTTTCTTCTGGGGCTAAGAAACCAACAGGCTCCCCCCATCACCTTCCCAGCACTCCTTCTGGAAGGGCCTGTGCTCCCTGATGAGGTCCCAGCAGTTGGCCTTTTAAAACCCAGGAAAAATTCCTCTCTCTAAGAAACACATCCCTGAAGGTGTTTTGTCTCCCAAGCAATCAGATCATCATCTAGGGACCCAAGAAAAGAGGGGATTTTTATTTGTTTACATCTTCAGGCTACTCTGAAAGAAAATCAATATTAGCTGGGGCTATGACCACAGTGGGAAAGTTCAGTGCACAGAAACTCACTTCCTAATTCATATGCTAATGGGATTTTGGTGGTGAATGTTGAGGATTGAGTGACATTACAGGGCAGGGTTCTGCCAGAAGGCAAGAGAGCTTTGGGATGGCTCACTGGCTGGGCTGGTTGTGGGATTTCTCTACTGAGTTAGGATGATGGGAGAATGTGTGTTCCCCAGATGTGAATGGCTTCTGTAAGAGGATCAGCATCCAGAATAGCTTCTCTTCTCATCAAGCATCCAGCCTGGGATACTTTGTTACAGCAACAGAGAGCAGACTCCAACCCCTAACTATGAAAACGTGATTTTAAGGAATAGACCTTGCTTTTACTTTTAGAAGAAAGGCTTGCAACATTTAGATTCATTTGTTATAATGACTGAGCCTGTGACACAGATGAGAGGGTCCCCCCCCCCCAGCCTGACTTGCAAGCATTAGGGAAGATCTTGGGTTTTGCCTGCACAGGAGAAGACAATGAGGTCAGCAGGGTTAAGAAACTTCATTATCAGTGAAAATGCTGAACCCAAGTCATCGCCTTTGTAAGTGTGTTCTTTCCGCATAAAAACAGGATCTAAAGATTTATACTTCCAGAGCAGATGTAAATCTTAGCCTATAAATTCAGGTGGCTTTATTCCCATAAATCATCTTAACACCATTTCCAAGCCCATCTCCCGAAGGACCGGAGGCAATAAAAACCAAACCTCCTGGGCCTTTCTTCTCCTGCCCTGCAGATCTGGGGTTTGGAGGGCAGGGGGTAAGTCTGACCAACGTGGCAAGGCACCATGTCTGTGTCTCAGACTGGGGGCTGCCAAGTAGCAGAATGTCCCAGCCTATGCCAGTCTTTACTCTGTGACTTCTATACTCTGTGAGCCGGGGCATCTTGCCGGCAAGTTCATCTGCCCTGTTCCTGCTGCCACAATCAGAACTTTCAATGTGGACTGAAACTCCAGACTACTGTGGAAACCAGTCTAACACATTGTTTTAATATCCATTCATCCTATGGGTTCTGTTCCTCTAAAGAACCCTGACCAAACCACATACATACTACATGTTCTTTCTTGAGCTACCTCTTTCTCCAATGAACTTAGAATACCAACAGCTCCTTCAGGGACCATTCCTGGCAGTGTGTGTGCTTCTTAACATTTTCTTACCTAGGCTGAGTTACAGCAGACTAGTGTGAAGTCCCCATAAGTCTTGCTAGACATACTCAGGACATCACCTGGCCCGATTCCCACCTCCCCACCGAAGATGCTCACTCTCATGCTCAACGCAATAGCACTGTAGGCATCACTTCTCAGTTTTGGTATTTAATAATCACCCTTGGCCTTTCACATAATGCTTTTATGATAAGCTTGTTTCTGATAATATTGAAAGACCCCAGTAACTGTGTGTGAGAGCTGACATCTATGTGTTGATTCATCCCACGGAGCTTTCTGGTGCATCTAACCACTTGAGCCCTAATTTGTAGGGTCTTTTAGAAGATCTGATGAGTTGGAGTGCTCCGTGATTTACTCAGTTATTTGACTTTTAACTGAAGATTTACTAAAGGGATATATGTCTAAATGTCCTCAACCGCAGACATTGGAATCACTGGTGACATGAATTCATTCAGAAAGTGAACATAAAAACCTACAAGGAAGGAAGAGGATTCACCACGCTCAATGGTTGTAACAGGCCACGTGCAGCATTTTAATAAAAAGGTTTGTGCATTTTCCCTCATATCCATCCCCCCATCACCGATAAGTCCCTGAGCTGTTAGCACACATAGGACACGTGTGGGGATGTGCTCTTGATATGCCTCATCTTTGGAGGATCGTTTTATTTCCTCAGTTCGGTGGCTCCTTACTAAAATAGAGCACTCCATAATTTTTTTTCTAAAGATTCTATCAGTCTTGATCCAGTGTACTAAGTGATAAATGACAGGAGGCTGGCCACAAAGGGGAAGCTGGCCATGAGTCATGCTGTCTCCTAGTAACCAGTCAATAAAAAGCTTCCGGGGAGCACCTAAAGCCCATAGCACATTTAGCTCTGGTACAGTCCATGGGCAGATGCTCCTAATCTATATCGGTGCATATACCTTCTTTAAGGAGTTATAGGAAGACAGAGTGAGTGGTGGTGTTTGTCTATTGACTCCTTCGAAGACCCAGTGAAAACTTGGCTGAAACCCCTAGTCTTTGACCCATTTCCCTGTGGGTTTGCTTGCCCTCAAATCTTACACAGCAGCTTTTGCTGTCTGTTCATTATTTTCTCGACGGACAGGCTATACTGTGTCACCGATAAATCAGCTCACGTGGCTGTGTTGCTACGTAGCTCCACCATTCAGAAGGATGTGCCACAGCAAGCCTCTGAGTCACCTGTGGGCTCTGTGAGCAGAGGCCATGCTCTGTCTTCCCTTTTCTCACACACTGCATATGTGTACAGGAAAGGCTGACGGGGCGGATAGGGCTTGACTGTGGAAAGAAAGGGGTGATCTCTGGCAATGCTTATTAATGGGGAAAGTCCTCACTGGCTACAGACCCAGTTCAGTGCCCTTGGAAGCGCCAAAAAGGGAACACTAGGAACAGGGTACCAAAGTCATCAGATTTCTTTCTCTTGATGGATTGATGCTTTTCCAGCACTTGGGAAGTAATTATAAGTCTTTATCTTCTACGTTTCACTAGCAACAACAAGAAACTGTCACTGTGCCTGAGAAGCTGTTTTGTTCCATTTAATCTTGTCTTTTTAATTAATGGCACAGCCATCCCTTCCAGTAGGCTGTTTTCACATCTCAAACATAACTCGGGATTTTGATAGATGATCATTTTAATCCTCCCCAAATTCCATGAACTGGGGATATTTATTCTGGATCTACAGCCCAAGGCTTAGAGAGGCTAAACAAACTGCCCCATGTTGCAAAACTAACAAACTCCACAGCTGAGACTTGAACCTGTGATTTCCTGGCTCTGAAGTTCATAAACATAATCCACACTAATTCCCCTTCTGTAAGCCTTGAATCGGAAGAGAACCGAAGGAGAAAACAGCAGTGTTCATTAATCTGGCTAAAGAGTCACAGAATTAGATGACAACCATAAATGTGGGCGTGGGTAGGAGGATCAGCAAACACTTCACCCCGGGGTTTTTCAACTGCAGTTCTCAGGTTCTGCTGAGGTTCTTAGAGGCGCCCAGGGGGAAGACAAGGCAGTGGAGGGAAGTCCGGAGTTGCAGTGTCAGATAGCTCAGGCCTTTCGATTCCTGTTTCTGGAAGTGGATACCCCCTGCACTCTTCTCATGGGAGAGTTGCATGTGAATCTTGTTTAGTTGTAGGGATGGTGGGGAATTTGGAAGAAAATTAAGGTTAATAATTGCAGAGTTTGCCTGTGTCTGCTGTTTCCTAGCATGGGTTAAGAAGGAAATAAAGACCCGGGGACAGCTACTTAGGCAGGTCTTTCCTATTGCGGTTGTGTTTACTTCTCCTGGGGAGACACAAAGAGATGCTTACCCACCCCAGTTCTGGGGCAAGAAAGACCAAAGGACAACTCCATCCGAATCCAACTTGGTCAACCGCCGGATTTACTGTGATGGCTTATAGGGTTATAAGATGACGGCCCACACAGCTGCATCCCCTCATCATGGATGTTGACCTAGGGAAAGCTGAGCCGCGGACTACCTCTTCTCCTTCCCATACAGTCTAGCTTTACCCAATCCCCTTTGCAGACATGCAGGGCAGGAAAGAATACGGGCGGCTGCAATGTCAGGGTCCAGCGACCCTCCCTCGCCAGGGTGTCAATAGCTCCATTACCATTGTCACTTCTATAGTCTTGGCTACTTCTGTATTGCTCTGCTCAATTAGTTGCCATGGCTACAGGCCAAGGTAATCTGATCCAAAATGGCATGTGGTGATCATGTCATGTCCAGAGGAGAAAAGCCACACTGTAATAGTTAAAATCATAGCCCTCTGAGCTGGGAGCACCCCAAGTCTTTCTTAGCCTTACCACCTGCACAAATTGGCTTTTCCTGCCTTATTTATGCTTACGTTTCTCCAGCATGGAGGGTAAACCATCAGTGACCCCCACTCCTCTCTTTAGAGCCCTTACTATGTTTCTTCATAATAAGCTAAAATCTGCCCTTTCATGTCCCCGGGAGCCAAGCGGGGTAAAGTTATTTTTCTGCCTGACGCCATTTCACATGCTGGAGCTACAGAGCCTACCTTCAGGTAGGCATGGCACTTCCAGGCCCGTGTTTCTTACTCCTTTAAGCAGGCTGCAGGCTGCCAGATTCCTTCCGCATGTGCTGCCACACTTCAAAAGAGCTTCAGCATTGTTTTCCCCTCTAAGATTCCAGTGCAGAATTAAACAAAGATTCCAGTAGTATTTTAAGTCATGCATTATCCCTTAGGGTTTCATTATACACAATGGTTAATCTTCATTATCAGTGTGGCAGGATCTAGAGTCACCTAGGAGGCCAACTGTAGCAGGACGGCAGAAATGGAAATCCTTCAAAGAGGAACTTGTGTCTCTCAATCTGGATATCAGTCTATTGATTCAACGAACTTTAAGGAAACGGAAGTCTCCCCAGGAATCTTATGCTGGGAGGAGGAAGATGCCCCCTACTCAGCCCAAATAGCCCTGGTATGCTGGTGGTGATTCCTTCCCAAAGCAAGACATCCTTTGCTTCTCTTAGCTGTACAAGCTTCCCGAAAGCACTGCAAGTTTGAGATAATTGATGGGTTGACTATGGGGATATGCTGAGCCAAATTTACATTGTTCTACTTGAGCCGTAGTCACAACGGTGGCTCACTGATCTGTGCAGTAGGTACCATGATGGGGTTTTGAATCTATGTATAATGGTAATCCAAGGACTGGCAAAATGGCTTAGAAGGTAAAGTGCTGGCTGCACAAGCCCGGGGATCTGAATTCAATCTCCATCACCCATGTGCAAAAGCTAGGCATGGGGGTGCCCACCGAAAATCCCAGCGCTGGGTAAAGCAGAGGCAGAAGGGCCTCCAAGCTCAGCAAGAGACCCTCTCTCAAGCAACCAAGTGGGCCGTACCTGAGGAATGACATCATAGGTGGCCTCTGGTGCCTGCACGTATGTACACAGACACGGACCTGCACCCAAGTACCTATGTGTATGTCACTATACACACCTATGTTGAATTGGTTTTAATGATTTACAGACATTTTTGTTAGTAATAATATGAAGGGAAAACAGTGGTCATAAGTGGAAAATATTTCCTAAATGTTACAAAACTGGTCCTCAACTCTTCCAGCCAAGAGAGTGTCTACTACATGTAGCTGCGATGGGAATCATCAGCAGAATACCATTAAACCCCTGCCCCTGAGAGAGCTGAAGTTTACCAATCTGACTTGAATGAAGATTTCCATTTTAATAATGTGCCATTTTGTTAAATGTTAGAAGTGGTTGGTCCTGAGTTCATCCTGGATGCCAATGCCTGAAAGGCAGAAAATTCACCTTGGAGCCGAGCATCCACGAGAAAGAATCCACCAAACAAATAACTCCTGCTTCATCCCAGGCTAATTTTATCTGAGCATCCACGGCCATCCGTAAGTGGCATCCATGATTCATGGCGCATTTTCACATCTACTAAGAAGAAATGTGAATTATCTCGTTTACTGTTACTACAGCTTGGCAATTATTATTAGCTCCATCTTATATTTGGAAAGATAAAAGTTCAAGATCCTTCCAGAGTCATAGTTCAGGAGGGGCAAAGAGCAAATCTCACAGAGAATATTCATGGGGCTTGGATTTCCTGGGTATTTCAGATAGAGATGCCCCAAAGATCATCCAGTTAACTTTCCCATTTTGAAGGCAAGGATTGGGGTCATCAGAACCATTCCAATGTTCTATTTAGTGAACTTAAAGACTCTCAATTTCATTTCCATTTCCTGAGTTTGAGATGAGAATACTTGTACTCGCTGTTTTCTAATAATAGGACTCTCGTAACCACTGATGGGAATGAATGTGCCAGGGTGGATGGATCTCTCCATGTGCTATCTAGCTAATGTAGATGCCAGTCATGCAGAAGAGGGTGCGGGGTGGTGGCCGGGCCTGCCTCCAGCCTTTGGTGGGACTTTTGTTTGCTTCCCGTAAACAGGCCTCAGGCCTGGTTTTGGATCAGTATTCTCTACCTCTAAAATTAGGTGTTGCGCTAAACCTTTAATGTTCTTAGAGTTTTATGTGCCACGGTTCTCACTTTCTTTATATAATTTTTTCCAAGTGCATAATATACACATATGCCATAGGAATGCAAATTCACAGACACTATAGAGAGAGGGAAAAAAACAGAAAGTAGATATGGAAGATTCCAGGACAGTTGACTATATTTCAAGGTAAGCAGTCTCTAAAGAGAAAAATGATTCCGTTCTTCTTAATGTGCTTTTTAGAAGGTAATAGATTCTGGGCACCTGGTATCTTGTCTGTTTCCTTCCTGAAGTTTTGAAGCTTGCTCTTTGAAATTGGCATCAAACTCTGTCACCTGATGTGGTAGTTACATTCTCTGTCAACTTGACACAAGCTAGAGTCATCTGGGAAGATGGCACTTCCGCTGTGAAAATGGTTCCATCAGGTTGACACCTAGGCAAGCCTGCAGAGCATTTTCTTGATTAATGATTGATATGGAAGGGGCCCGCTCAGGTGAGCCATGTCATCCCTAGGCAGGTGGTCCTGAGCGGAGTAAAAAAGTGGATTGAACAAGCCTTGGGAAACAAGCCAGGGAGAATTTCGGTGTGGCCTCTGCTGTGGTTCCTGTTTGAGTCCCAGTCCTACCTGCTCTTCGTACTGGGCTGGCTGAGATGACTAAGCCAAATAAACCTTTCCATCCCCAGGCTGCTTTGGCCTTGGTGTCTTATTGTAGCAGTAAAAAGCAAACTAGAACGCCAGGCTACTGTAGTTACCTCGCTCATGGGAGGACGTGGGACGTCTCACTCCCGCACGAGGAGGATGGAAAGGGCAGCCTTGTTTCTGAGTGAGGCTCATGGAGTTCACCTGCACGATGAAGCTGTGACTTGGTTCCGGCACACTCTTCTAGCTAGGCTCATGTCATCACACATGGGGGAGGCTGAGCCTGTGACTCAGTGCCACCAAGTTCCTCTAGCAAGAATCACATCATCACACATGGAGGAGGCTGTGAGTCAGTGCCTCCACATTCCTCCAGCAAGGGTTCCACGCCATCACAGATGGAGGAGAACGAGGCTGTGACTCAGTGCCACCACGTTCCCCTGGCAATGCCTGCATCGTTGCAGATGGAGATCTATGAGGCCCTACTCCAGAGAAACGCGAGTCAGGATGAATGATGAGAGACTGCAGGCCTGCAAACACTTTCTTTAATAACTAGCTTAAGGTGGAGGCAGGACCAACCTCACTAAACTCCCATTTCACACAACCCAAACCACGTACCGCTAATGTCTGGCTGAGCGCAGAAATCCATCTTCAGGTGATGCAGCTTAAAACCTCATTTGTAAAACACAGCCTGAAGGGCTTCCAGCATGGGGTGAAGGGCTGCCAAATGCTGCCTTGGGGGTTCGCCATCTCTTTGGGGGACAGCTCAGGTCACCAAGCAGAAGCCTTACAGCTCTGGTTAAATGTACCTTGGAGAGAGCCCGTGCACAAACACAAAGCAGGCTGTGTTCCCAGCGAGAAAGGAGAGTCTCCCATCCCACGCACAAACTCCATGCTTTCCTTACACAGACTCAGAAAAGCTGACGTGCAGAGAGCATCACGTCCCCATAACCCTTCGGGCGAGATGAGGTAAGACTGTACCACTGCCTCGGCAGATCAGTACTCAAATGCCCTAATCTAGCTGTGCAGACAAATCCTCAACCCTGACAGTTTAGAAACTTGCTTAGAATCTCAAAACCTACCAGTCAATGTTTGTTGCGTACCTACCGTGTGATGGGGGCACGCCAAGAGCCGGGTATATAGGGTGATTCCAGCTCTCAGAATCTTCCAGCCTAGTTCAAAAGGTGATGTGGCTGAACACATGATACTGGGAAGCGCATGGCAAGGAAGCAAGGAGGGTGGAGATCAAAGCAGGAAGCAGGAAGGGGCTGTGGCAGTCAAGAAAGGTCTCCCTGAAGTTGGGCTGGATATATTGCTTAGTTGGTACAGTGCTTGTCGAATGAAGGTGTTCACCCCTAATCCCAGCCCTGGGGAGGTGGAGGCAGGGTTATCACAAGTTCAAAGTCGTCCTTTGCTACATAGTTATTGCAAGACTGCTTGAGATTCTGTCTTAAAGACTCAAAGAAGGAGGAGGGGCGACAATGAGAAAGGAAAAAGACTGGAGAATAGGGATCCTTGGGAGAATCACTTAAAAAAGATTTGAGGATAGGGTTGTAGCTAGTTAGTAATGTGGGTTGGGTCTCTAGGAAGGGGTGGAGCTGCAGAGATGAGGTACAGTACGGAGCATTTCAAGGAGCCACTCACCAAGCACTCTCCATGTCTTTTTGCTTGTTTAAAAATTTGTAACAGCTTATTTGTTGCATTAATTAATTTAAAAAACCTATCTTTTCTCATTTAACATATCACTCTCCCCTTCTCCACTCCTCAGAGAGGGTAAAGCTTCCCGAGGGGAGTCAACAAAGTCTAGCACATTGCTTTGAGGCAGGACCAAAGCCCTACTTATTATATCTAAGCTGAGCAAGGTATCCCTCCAAAGAGAATGGGTTCCATAAAGCCAGCACAAGCAGTAGGGGTAAATCCTGGTCTCCCTGACAGTGGCCCCATAGTCTTCCCCAGCCATACAACTGTCACTCGCATTCAGAGGGTCTAGTTTGGTCCTGTGCTCTTTTCATCGCTGTCCAGACCAGAGCTGGTGGGCTCCCATGAGCTCAGGTAGGCTGTTTCAGTGGGTGAACCCATCGTGGTCTTGACTTCTTTCTTCGTATTCTCACTCCTCCCACTCTTTGGCTGGACTTTGGGAGCTCAGCCCAGTGCTCTGTTGTGGATCTCTGCTTCTGTTTCCATCAGTTGCTAGATGAAGGTTCTATGGTGACATTTAAGATAGTTATCAATCTGACTACAGGCAAGGCCAGTTTGGGCACCCTCTCCACTATTGCTTAGGGTCTTAGCTGGGGTCATCCTTGTGAATTCCTGGGAATTTATCTAGAGCCAGGTTTCTTGTGTATGTGTGTGTGTGTTTACTCTTTGGTTTTTTGGGGGCCTGTCACGCAGCTCCCAAATAAATCACACAGTCTTATTCTTACTTATGAACACCCAGCCTTAGCTTGGCTTGTTTTTAGCCAACTTTTAAATTATCCCATCTACCATTTGCTTCTGGGCTTTTATCTTTCTTTTGCTTCTTACTCAGTGACTTGCTTGTGTAGCTGGGTGGCTGGCCCCTGATGTCCTCATCTCCTTCCTTGATCCTCCCTTCTCAGATTTCTCCTTCTATTTATTCTTTCTGTGTGGCATCCCTGCCTATTCTTTTTCCTGCTTTGCTATTGGCCATTCAGCTCTTTATTGGACCAGTGTTTTAGGCAGGCAAAGTAACACAGCTTCACAGAGCTAAACAAATGCAGCATAAAAGAATGCAACACATTTTGCATCATTAAACAAATGTTCCACAGCATAAATGAATGTAACACATCTTAAAATATTATTCCACAACAGCGGTGAAGGGTGGGGTGGTGGGAGTGGGGGGGTGGGAAGGTGGAGGGCATCAGGGATGGAGAGCAAGACAGGGAGAGAGAAAGAGAGAAAGAGGAAGAGAGGAGGAAACAGAGTAGGAAGAGGTCAGCCATGGCACTTGCCTTAGGAAGAGCTTAGATGCTTTGTGTGTGACCTAGGGACTTCTGTACAAGAAGTCCTGGGCAAGTACTTTGTCACCTTGGGTCATTTCCCCTGTACTTCTCATGGACCATTTATTTTTCTTTTTGAAATGCCTGAACTCTACAGAAGAGGACACTCAGCAAAATCTAGGACTCCAAAAACCCAGTGCTCCCCTGTCACAGAGCTGAGCTGGATCCTTTGGAAACAGAAACCGTGAACCAGTCAATCAATACAAGGAACTAATCCATAAGAGAGTCAAGCGTGCCTAGTCCTCCGTCAGGCATGGGCTAGCTCTGTGTCATCAAGCATGGGCTAGCTCTCTGTCAGGCATGGGCTAGCTCTGTCAGGTATGGGCTAG